>NC_142212.1:19547419-19852635 GCF_049639895.1 Pseudopodoces humilis
GGAGGGGGAGTTCCTGAAGGCAACACCTGAAAAACCAGTGTGTCAGTCACACCTTCCAACACCGTGACCCTGGCAGAGCTCTCAGGAAAAGCAGGATCAGTTCCCCATCAATCTGCACACTGCAGACAAACACAATTACCAGATAAAAATCTCCTGGAAAAACGACTGGCTGGAAAAATAAATTTACCTTGCTATCTGCAAAGAAATCACCCAAGTTTCTCCATCACTTCAAAAAGAATGTACCTGGGTCATCTTTTTAATTACACAGGGAACATTTCTCAAGTATTTCCAACTATCCAATCTTCCTCAGGCCTTTTCCATCAGCAGCATTAACCATCCTATGGCTCAGTTTTACCTTTGCCACTTGTTTGTGCTCTACCTTAAATTCCTTTTTGCAGTTCCAATCATCCCAGTATCATCTGCTTCCTGTCCCAAACCACACCATCATTCCAGATGATTTCCAGAGCCACCAGCTTTTAAGTAATATCCCACTTCCCACATGGATTTCTCCTCGTTAGATGCCACAGTTATCCTTGTCCTGTTCTTTCCAGGATGCTCCTCAAGCAATGCAAATCCAGTTTCTATTCAAACAACAGTTACCAGCAATAAATAACATCAAAATATCTATACTGGAACATGTGCAGTGGCATTCCAAGTGAATGTTGAGAGGATTAGCAGATCTGGATGAAAGGAAAGAGACTTTCCCCATTTCTCCTTGCTGGAGCAGCTCTGGCTCCAGACCACAGCCTCCTGCTGGTTTTCCACAGCTAATGGATGTGTCCAGCTGAACCAAAATGATGGATTACAAACACACACACAAAGAGCAGTGTAGATATATTACAATCAAACCTTTAGTCTGATTGCTATCTTAATTAACATCTTATCTGAGCAGAACCGAGGTGCAGCTCCACCTCCAGAGCTCTGCTCCTGTTGTCCTGGGGGAATGGGAACACTGCTCTGGCCAGGGCAGGATCTGTCTCTCCTTACTCTAGTGAGGGGGATGAAGCACAGGCAGGATCTAAAAGCCCATTTTTCCCTGCCACAGCAAACAGGAACTCAGGGCTGTGTGCAGGCAGTGCTCATCCATCACTCCAAAGGATGGCTCTGCTTGTTAAACTTGCAGAGCCCACCACTTTCTCCTTTTTTTCCCTTTAACATTAATTAAGCTTTAAAAAAGGCATTTAGGATAAGAAATTGCAGAAAAATTTTGGCCATTTTATTGTTTGTTCCCTAATTGCACATATAATGAGGCAAATTTAAAGTAGTGCACCTCAGAAGCTGCATTTTAATGATGCTGTTACTGTGGTCTGGGTGCTAATGCCCTCGTTTATATCACCAATTGCTGCTCCAGTGACTGCTCAAAAAAGGCCTTGTTAAGAAATGCTTAAAAGGCATAACCATATATTGTTCCTATTCAGGTTACAGTTAAAGAAGCCAATAATTTATTTTATGAAAATATACTTACATTGTGTATTACAGTGTGCTGGTTGTAATCTTAGTGCTGTACAAGGCACAGAGTCCTGGCAGCACCCCTTGCGAAGAAAAGCTATTGTTTCCCATTTAAATAACAAGTGCTAATTCAACAAAAAGATGCTTGGCTGTTCTTCCAACTTGAGATCCATCTGTGTGTCCTGACCAGGTGAAACACCAGCAGCACTTTTGCCTGTTCTCCAAGCAGGAAGAGCACAGAGTCCCAAAATAAATATATATATATACAGACACACACACATATATATATATATAACCCAATACATTCCAAACCTAGGGCTTAATTACAGCTCTGTCTGCAGTTGTAGTTTGGTTTCCAGCAGCTGCCAGCAGGAACAGGTTCCCAAATTCACGCTCAGGTTTCCTCCAGGCCAGGTTGGACGAGGCCTTGGGCAATGTGGGACAGGGGAAGGTGTCCCTGCCCTTGGCATGGGGTGGGGTTGGATGGGCTTTAAGGTTCCTGCCAACATTCAACATGCCATGATTAATTCTGTACATCCTAGAGCTCCTCTGTCCTGCCCCACAGAAGAGGAATGTCCCCTTGCTCTGCAGCAGGACACACAGGGATGTCTGGAAAAGCAGCACAGGAGCCAAAACAAACACAGAGGCTCTGAGAATAAATAACTGGATTCTGAATTCTGCTCTCAGAGCAGTCAGGAGCCCTTAATGACACATTTATGAACATAACGAGTGACAGTGGCAAAAAATTCATGGTTGCAATTGAAATCATGAGTAAAATCTTCCTTCTTGCATGAAAACTTCTCAAGAGTCACAAGTCATTTTCTCAAGCATCCATTTCTAATTACTTCTGCTGTGCTGGACAAATATACATTTAACCTAATAAAATCTATGGACATTACTCCTATGAAATATTCCCAGAAGCACTGAAACATTTATAACTAGGAGAGAGAGTGTAAAAAACAATAGAGCCATTAATCGTAGCGGGATATTATCCCTGAAACTGCATCCTGAGCTATTTCCTCAGGCCACAAGGAACCCCTCACTTGCTCAGGCAGGCACAGATCCTTTCAGAGACCCTGAAATTCCTGGCATTTTGTGTTCTCAGCCTGAAGCTGCCTGCAAGGTGCTTCTGCTAAAGAGGTTCAGCTGCTGCAAGGAAATGAGAAAACAGTGTTTGATTTTTCTAACAAGTTCCTGCTTGGAGTTCTGCTCCTGCCCCATCCCTGTCTGCCCCATCAGGCCAAGGACCATGCTCAGCTCACAAGGCTGAGAGCTCCAAGCAGGAAACAGTAAAATCATCAACAAAAATTTACCTCTCCCTTCATGCTAAACTACAGTGAGTTATAATTTGCCTTTCTCAATACAAGGTCTTAGCAGGAGACAGCTAATGACTTTTTCCACCTTAAAATAAGCTGTTCCACACTGTGCTCACTTAGCTTTGTGTGGGAAGCCTGGAGTCAGGTAAAATAAGCCTCTTATGCCACAAAAGCAAAAAAAAAAGACTTTCAAAACTAAAATTAGTCATATGGCTTAATATCCCATTTTTAGCATGTACCATTGGGTTTTTTCCCCTGCTTAGCCTGCACTGGGAGCATGTCTCCATGAAGTGGGGATAGTCAAATTTAGCCCTAAGCAAGCAAGGAAAATGATTTTAATAAAGAACTGGAATACAAAATGCGACATCTTGCAGTGATTGTACACAAAATCCATCGCTCCAGAGAACACTGCTTCTGCTTTTACACTGCCCGAGTCTCCTTCACTTAACACCAAGTTTTCCCAGTTCTAAATTCAATTGTATGTACATACAGAGCTACACTGCTTCAGAGCAGGGATCCAGGAAATCTGAAAATATTACAGGATTAACCATCAACTTTTTATGATAGAAAAAAATACAGGATAACTTGCAAAGACTGGACATATGACTTCAGCTAAAAACACATTCCTTTCTTTTTTCTAATTCTTTTAATGGTGAAAAAGAAAAGGCACAGAGATCATTGACAGCAATAAACTAGAACTGGATGTTAGGATTCTGTGGCTGAAGTGGCCAAGAACAAAAAATAAGTTTTTTTTTTTTTAATTAAACCAAAGCATATTTTAGTAACAAATACCAGGAAAAGAAGGCTATATAAAGGCAACAGCAGGACCAAGGGACATGCTGATAATCAAGAGCTCTCACATTGCTGTTCAGCACGCTGCTGAAGACACAAGGACAAACCCTGAAAGCCAGAAAACACATCTGTGTGTAGCACAATGAAGTCTTCATCTCCGAGGAGATTTAAATGTTCAAGGACAAACCTTTGACAGATTTCATGAGTTGGGCCAGAGTTACTTAAAGGGAACTTGCGGTGATTTTCTGTCCCTGTGCTCTGCCTGCCAGCCCCACAGGGCTGCAGTGCCTGCCTCCTCCTCCTCCTCCTGTGGTGCCTGCCCTGCTGCTGCTCCAGGGGAGCAGAGCCCAGAGCATCCCATCCCTGCCTCCCCTGCACACCAGAGCCTGGGCTGGCAGCAAATCCAGGGGGAATGAACAGAAGCTCCGAGCTCACTTCAGAGCTGCCAGATGTGGCATCCCTTCAAATTAATTACAGAATCCCAGGGTGGCTTGGGAGGGACCTCAGAGCCCCCCCAGTGTCCCCTGCCATGGCAGGGACACCTTCCATTGTCCCAGGCTGTCCACAATGTCCAGCCTGGCCTTGGGCACTGCCAGGGATCCAGGGACAGCCCCAGCTGCTCTGGGAATTCCATCCCAGCCCCTCCCCACCCTGCCAGATGAGGATTCCCTCCCAACATCTCATCTAAACCTTCTGCCTTTCAGGTATGAATTTCCACAGCTTCAAACAAAGGTGCCTAAAACTTCCTGAGAAAGAGGCACAGGTCTATTAATAGCACCACAATCCTTCTGTCAACCAGGCTGTTCACTACAGTGTCAGAAAATATTTAGCCTGCCACACTCAAACGAGGTGTTTTATTCCAGGTGGAGAGCTAAAAATAGCTTTTCACGCCTTAACACACACAGTTTGTCACAACATTCCTGTTTCCAGGGCCAGGAGGTGACAGCAGGCAGCAGCACTGCTGATTGTGTGGTGGTTACAGAGTGCAGGCAGCAGTGCAGTGACCCAGGTGAGGAGCTGTGTATTCCCTGTTTCACTGCCCAGTTCTGCTGCTCTGACACCCTCCCTGTGCTGTTACATGGAAATTCCTCTTTTTGTGCAGAGCTTTGGGAGCAGCAGGGACAGCCAGCACTGCCAGCGTGGCACTGCCACCCCTCCCTGCCCCAGGAGGGACAGGGCACAGCCAGAGCCACCAGGTAATTCAGTCCCCACACAGTGTGTGCCACTCTGAGCTGAAGGAGACGATGCCTGGAGAGGGCTGACCTGGAACAGAGGCTGGACAGAGCTCAGAATAAAGCTGGGATTTCCTGAAAGGCTTTAAAGGACCCTGAGCAGTACAGGAACCTGGCCAGGGCTGCACCCAGGATGGAACAAAAACGGTCACAAAATGCACAACTGATCACAAATTTCACTCTTTTATAAGTTTTGGTGCACATCAGGGTTAATTGTCTAATCACTGCTCCAGGTTATTAATCCCCATCCTTGTTTTCTCTCCTCAGCCCAGCATTGTTCTGCTTCTGTGCCTGGAACTTGTAAAGTCTGCCCTTGGTCCCAAGCTGGAAAAGGAAATGTTGTGTCTGCCTGCTCTGTGAAGAGAGCTCACTGACACTGAACATGGAGCTCAGAGCTGCACACCTGGGCAGCACACAATGTGAAAAACACAAAGCTAAAACTGAAGGCATCAGGGAAAGCTGGAAGGAACAGAAACAGCTGGGACATGTTTTGCTCCTGTGAAACACAGTTTCCTTTAATAGAAGCAAAGTTCTCATTTGTGTTCTTCCAGCACAGCTGAAAATACTTGGGCTGGTTTGGCTGCTTCAAATACTTTGTGCTCAAATAAGAAAACCTTTCTGGAGATGTCTCATCCACACCAGGAATCCAGAGCTGCTCATCCCCTGAAATGGTGGGAAGCAGTTTACCCTCTGCCCACAAACATAATTTAAAAATAGCTTTAAGTTGGCAACTCGTTGTGACAGAAAATACACTTTGAAATTAACAGCATCACACCCAAAAAACATTTTCCAAGAGTCACCACCAGGTCTTAACATGAACACCTGGGAACTGACAGAGCACATAAGGGAAGAAGCTGATCAAGCCACAAATGAAGTGACCAGCACAAACCCAAAAATTGATCTCTGACTCATGGAAACCTTCCTCAATTCAAATTCAGACTTTTATTCTTACCTTATCTTTCCCATCTACTAGCAAAGTTACTAATCCATTTTACACTATAAAAAAAAGGTGGTTTTTTTTAAGGGTGTTTGCTGAAAGTGCTATGAAAAATTAATGTACACATATTGACTAGACCACTCTTATCCACACATCCCTTAACTCCTTCAGACAAATCTGATTTACCAGGCATGAATACCTTTGAAAGTTTTATTTTCCTACTATTCTGTGCTTATATATGTGTGCAATAATCTTTATTCTCTCTCAGTGAGCTGGTACAGCAGCCACACCTGTGGTTCCCACATCCCCTCTCCTGCTCCTCCCCATAAAGGACATTTCTTTTTGTCTCCTAGCACTGATGCTGATTTAAGTGACAGGTTACTCCACAGTTAACAGCCCACATTTGAGTTCCTTTTTCCACCAAGGATGCTGCCATCTGCTCCTGTCACTTGGTTCCTTTATTGACCGTTTTGACCAACTCCTCCTGACACATCAATTGTGACAGTTCTTGAGGTTATTCCCACAGGAAAAGGAGCTGAGAGCCTCCCCAAGCTTCCCCACACCGTGTGCCAAGGCAAACCCTGCACTTCCTCTTCTGCTGTCACATTCCTTCCCTGGAGTGGGACATGGATAATTGTTTCCTCCTTTACCACCCATTACCTGTTAAAACACAAGTGCCAAGCTGGTAAAGCCTCATTTTCAGAGTGTTTTCTTTGCCTTTTTTCATTAAGGTTTCCAATTTCACATTTCTTTTCAGCTTTTCTTATGGTTTTAAATTTAAATTAATCAGAATGTGTATCCTTTACATTTTCCTTCTGTTCTCTTTCCATTCATTTTCTAATGATGCTGTTGGTGTCCTTTCTAAATCATTGTGCTTGAAAGCATTATACTCTCATTGTTCCTTTAAAATTATGTCTAAACAGCCTCTTAGGTGATTTTTTTTTTTTAAGTTAAATGCTTTGCTGTGCTGGATTTATTGCTTCTCCCAGGAGGTCACATTTGAATAAAATGATGACAAACCTCATAGCAGTATCTTGAGTCATGTCCTGTTCACTATGCAGGATTAATCAAGATTTGCTTTGCCTTTTCAGATGAGGTTATTTATTTTGCTGCAAATACCCGGAGGTTTGTAAGATTTAAAATCTTATCTTCAGCCCCAAACCCAGCCAATATACCCATAATTGCAGTCTAATTTCTGCTTTGGCAACTTCTCTAATCTTTAGCCTTTCGTGGACACTATCAGTATATGATGACAACAGCTTCTGTCACTGTCTCATGATTATAATCATTCTACACTGATTTTTTTTATTCATAAAATTTCACAGCTTCTTTTGATGCAATTTAATAATTTACCCTATTTGATTTAGAACTGTCTTGAATGAATATATATATCAGTATATCACAATTCCTCCATAGTATGTTCTGCTCCACCAATTCTATGTAATTTTTACTCCAGAGGAAGAACATCACTCAGTAACTTCCTTGGCAATTTGGAAAACAAATGGAAGGATAAGATATTTGGCTGAACAGGGAACTGCCTGAGATGCAATAATTAATTTACAGTCATGCACACAGCAGTTGAGCCCTGAAAACCCACAGAGCTCAGGGTATTCCACAGCCCCTGGGCACAGTTTCCAGACCCAGCTGCCACAAGGGAATAACCAGCATCACTCTGGCCTGTGAGACAGAAAGAAGAAAGGCCCTTTCCTGACATATTTTTAAATAATCCCAGTTTTCATCAGCTCCCACAGCTTCAGATGTCAGGAGAAGGAAAGATGATGGGACCTATCAAGCTCCTGGTTTACAGGGACACATCCAGACAGAAACCAGGGAAGGATCTTTTCCTCCCTCACAGCTCACAAGTATTCCACTGTAAAATCACACCAGGTTCCCTTGATTGCACACATCAGTACAAGGCTACTTTGAGACTGTTTGGTGTCTGCAGATGATAAAAGCTGCTGTTAAATCCAACTGTGCTGTTCTGAAATTCAGGCTTTGAAGGCCCTGGGAGCAGGACACCAGGCACACTTGGTGTTCCCAGCCCAGGGAACAAGTCCTGCCAGTTCTGGAGCCCCAGCTCCAGTGGGGAGGTGTTACCTTGGCTCTCTGCAGCCAAATTCCAGCCACAGGATTTCAAATGCACTCCAGCAACCTCATTAACTCTACTCCACTGCTGTAACTCTCAGCAGCACAAGGGTACAAGTGTCTGTCAGGTGTAAAACTCCTCCAGACACTAAAATAAAATATTTCCTCAGCTGAAGTTTCTTTATATCCTCTGGGTCATTCTCTCAGAGTTAATGGTGTTCCGTAAATCTGATTTAACTACAGTGCATCAATCTAACATTTCAGTGACAAAAGCTTATGTAAACTGATCTCCATTCCCCCACTGGGGGCTGGGGCTAAGTGAGGCACAGATTTAGGGTTTCAGACAAACTGAGAATACTTGCAGGCTCTTCTAAATAAAGTCTGGGATTTAAAAAGCTGTTGTTGCTTTCCCTCAGGCTGCCATATTTCTGTCTCAGCACAGAAATACTCAGCCAAGCTCTGTTCTCCTGCACCCCTCACACCTCCACAGCAGCGGATTTACAGCTCCTGCAGCTCTGCCCGCACACAAACAGCTGCCCCAGGGGAAGAGACATCGAGGGAAACACTCAGGGGCATCTTGATCCTTACAGAACGTGATCTCTGAGCTCAGGTCAGGTGGAGAACAAGGTTGTTTCGGTTTGCCCAGTGTTCTGGAACCTAAATTGAATGATGGCAGATTTTAAAAGGCAGTTTGTGTTCCACTGGAATTCTTGTTTAGATGAAACCACAATTCCTAGGTCAAAAACCCACTTTGTCCAGAGGGACCTTTTGAGCACACTCCTGTGAAATCCAGGAAACCTGGCTCTGCAGGGAAGCAGCAGAGTCACTATTCCTGGAAACATTCAAAAATCCATCACACACAGCTTCACACTGCACGTGTTGATTGAACACGGTGGTATCGGGGCAAAGGCTGGACTTGATCTTGCAGGTCTTTTGTCACCCTGAGAATTAAACCTTCTGATCTTGTTTTCATAGTTTCCAACCACTTTCCCAGGAAAGTAACTATAAACATAGATGCTTATACATTCCATTAAAAAAAAAAATCTTTTGATAAACAATTCTCATAACCAGTGTAGTTAAAAAAATAACCTAACTATCCAATCCCTAGTTGTTATCAAAAATCTATAAATACCAAACCCACAAAATAAATCACTCTCCTTTTTCTATCACACATTAAACTGTGTGTGAATCATTTCATGTCCAACAGTGACAGTCTTTCCCTAGCAATCCTGTGAGTCTCTGATTGAGGTCCCCAGGTAGAAGCCTCCAAGACGATGCCTGGGCCAGTTCCCTCCTCTCTGTGGCCTCCTCAGCTCAGCTGGGAGAGGGGAACCCTTGCTCAGCCCAGGCTCTGTGCCCCTCTCCTGCAGCTCTGGTGGGTCACACACCCCCCAAAAAAACACCCCAGAGCCCACCCTGCTTTGATGCTTCCTTAGTGCTTGCCATCGCTCAGCATCCAAGATGAGCTCCAGAATACCTGAGAGGAAGACCTTGTTCTGTTTCTCCTGCTCATCTGTTCTTTTTTGCATAAATAAATATTCAGGAGACACACAATTAGAATCCAGGCTCTCTCCATCTCACTTTGTCCATCCCGGGAGTCCTCTACCCCACTGGCTATAATCACTCTTTTCCATCACTTCTCTCTCAAAGACTGAGTTTTCCCTAATAAGTAGAACAACTTCAGTAGAAAAGGTTGAGAATTCACTCTGTAGAATACTCCTTAGCACGGTGCTTAGAATATTTATTGGCTATTACAGGAAAATAAAGAATTGAGCACAAATCCCATACTAGGAGAAATTAATGATGTGTATACAGGACTCTTAGCACTGAGTAAACTATTTGTACAAAGCAGTCCCAAAGATACACAGCACAGGCACCAGGCAGAGCAGAGGGGAAGAGGGATTTGTACCCACTGTGGTTATGTACAGAAATGCATCACTCATGTCCTGCTCCCCAAAAAACATCTCCCAGATTCCTGACCATCCCCATGAGACTGCAGCACAGGAGGCACAGCCCCATCCCAAATGGCCAAATGCAGGCAGGGAGGCACTGCTGAGAGCTGGAGCCCATCTCAGCCCCTTCCCAATCCACAGCCAAAGGCTCCTGGCTCACTCTGAGGGTTGTCCCCATTGTCCCACAGCATTGTTCCTCAGCTCTGGGGTGCTGGTGGAGGCAAGCAGCTCACAGACCCAGCCCCACCTCCCCACACACTCTCCTAGGAGCTTCTCATCCAGTGGAGGCAATTAAAGCTGCTATCACAACTACCAGCTACATATTTTAATCATCTAGAAGGGAATTATTAAGAGCTAATAATAATAATAATCTCCAGAGGAGCTTCCAGGCAAAGAGTCCATCACTGAACAACCCCTCCCTCTGAAAGCATTAGGAGCCTCCCAGAACACTGCACCTATCACTGATGAAGTGTGCTGTCACCCACCAAACTGTCTGGGAGACGTCAGCACTCCCTCCATTTCTGTTTCAGTACCTTAGCAGATGGATAATATGATTTTTCTTTCCTACCAGTTTCTCAGAAAAATTAATTCAGTGCACAGATAAACCTGCAATTCTCTTCTGCCACCTTGGACTTCCTCTTTCAATCCACAGTCCCAGCTAAAACATTTCCAAATTTTCCTTAGGATATTGTACTTCCCACCTGGCAAGGGCCACATTTAGTCTGTCCTTTCTGCTATTATAACTTCAGTAAGTGGTAAAAGGAGGAGCAGCAAACACTCAGCAATTCCCAAAACATCATTCATTCTCTGCAATGGCTTAGGCAGCCTCTTGTGCTGAAAAAGCATAAAACCATTTACATGATTCCATGAGTTAAAAGCAGAGAGAAAGGAAAAAAAAAAACCAGATTTCCTCAGTTTTGTAACTGCTTTTCTTGGTATAGCCCTAAACTCTCCCTGCATCTGAGGGCAAAAAGAGTTTCCAGACCTCTATTGGATTTTCACTCAAGTATCTCTTGAGGGGGCTGGATTTCTTAGTGAAAACAGACTGAACCAGTGCTAAAAACACATGGACTTGATTCATCTGTGTCAGAGAACAAGGCCAGCAGTCACTGGGGTGTTTATTCCAAATCGGACCCCTTTCCCACAGTAAAATAAAAGAAGATAAAACTGTTTCTGTGCAAGCACTTGGTTTGGTGTCTGTTTGCTGGTTTGCAGCTCGAGGCACGGCTGCCAGGTACAGCCAGCACCAAGGAGAGATGGCAGCAGCCTGGAGAAAAAGCTGGAACAAGCTCAGCAAGGGCTGGGCAGCTCCACAGCTTCCAACCCAAACCATTCTGTGATGGTCTGAGACCAGTCAGGTGCCCACATCTCACAGCTTCATCAGCAGCTATTTGCCTGTGTCTAACAGGATACCTCCCCTAGGAACCCTGGCTGGAATGCAATTACTTTATTAATTATCTAGAGGACTTTAAAACTCAGGAAGTAGCAACCACAAAACAGAGCTGAGCCTGGAGGAGACAGCTCTGTAGAGACAGAAATGCAACCATAATAAATCACAGGGGCTTCATCCTGGAGAATTATTGTTGTGTTCTGTTATTTGCAACAAGTACCCTCAACAGCTACAGCCAGAGAGTCCCTGCCTTTCATTATTCCCCAAGTGTTCAGAGATAATGAGCCACATCTGATTAATCCTCCTGTCTTTGGGGGTTACAGACACCAAGCACAAGCCAGTCCGAGTTCAGGCTCCCTCTGGCCTGATAAAAAACTGCTGCCCAGTCCCACTGAAAGAGATGAAAAATAGAAATCTGTAATGAGTTTCTTACACCTAGAGTTTGGATTAATATTTTCCTTACCCAGCAGGAATTAGAACACAATATACCTCGAGAAAGTGAAATGTGGCAAGGGGAGATGGCTGTGATGCTTTTATTTGTTAAATGATGCGATGCAGAAGCCAAGTTCACCCTGAACAGCACACTGGTCAGAAGGGCAATAATCAGCTACCAGAAAGGACCTTTTTCATAAAGACCCCTCCCCTGGCTCTGCCTTTCTTCTTGTGTGCTCAGCTGGAGCAATTAAGAGAATAATCTATAGGAAGCCTACCCCCAAAAGCCTCTCACAGCTTTCTCCAGCTGTTTCCTTCTTTTTGTTGCCAGCAAACCCAAGCTCTGAGGAGAGGATTCACCTCAGCAGGACTCCAAACTCTGCATCTGCTCTGGGGGCATAATCTTTGCTGGCTGCATGGAAGTGGTCTTTAAACTAATGGAGTCACCAGACTAAGCAAAAAATCCTCTTCTCTGAACCCACACACAAAGGGTTTATTTTCAATTTTATTTCTAGATGGGCATTTTCATGATTATCATCTTTTTTAATCATCATAATGCTGCTTTGCAGCTCACATTGCTCTTCTGAAAGGACCTTACTGTGTTTTATAAATGTAAATCTGCATCATCTTTTTACAGATTCAGAACATCTACAGTGGCTTGTCCAGCAACACAGAGAAAATCCCTGGAAGAAGTGGAACTGCCATTCAGTGACCATAAACTCTGCCAAACCATAATGCTGCCCCAAAAACAATACTGAAAGCTACAGAAATATGTTTTTAAAATGGATTTGAGCTTCCCATTCACCAAGAAAATAGTGTTCCACCTTAATTACAGCAAGTGGCTGGAAAAAAGCTGTATCTGGAACTCCTGTGAAGTATGGAGAGCATTCCCCAGCCCAGGGAAAAATCCACAGTGGAATTGAGGAGGAGGGAGAGAGCAGAAGGATTCCATGGGTGAAGAGAGCTCCAAAGCACTGGAGCTCCTTTGGAGCAACACAATGAAAACCATGGAGAGAGGTTTTTGTGGCTCCCTTCTTTGGGCCTCCATGTAGGAAACACATTGATATTAACTAAATTAATATTAAGTTAATAACAGACTGAGGAAGGGAAAAGGTAAATTATTTTTTCCTATTCCTATAGAATAGAAATAGGATGAGTATTATAGAATACAACATATATTATATATATAATAGAATGAGTACAGATATTTTCCTACCATATGTGGAAGCTCCACTAAATTCAGTATTTGACTAGGAAAAACCCCGCTATTGCTCATCACTCCAGACATTGTCCAGAGAAGCTCCTCTGGTAATAAAGCTAAAAGAAACTCACACTCAACTTTATAGTTGATAAATACCATTTTCCCTTTTTAAGAAAAAAAATACTACTTTTCTGTGAAGCCTAGAGAAGTCAGAGAAATGCAGAATAAAGTAGTAATTTTCATCATTCAGTGGTTTCCTGGCTAAAAGAATTTCCTATGGATAGCAGAAACTTCTCACAGATGCTGAGCAGGCCCATTTCCACTCTCTGGAGACCAAGAATTCTCTTTTGAGCTCCTGGGATTGTGAACTGCCACTCCCTCCACATTCATTACCCAGCTACCATCTGCCAAGGAACTAATAAAAACAACAGTTACCTCGTGCTCCTAAAATAACTAATCTCATCACCTTTGGAGAATCATTAGCAACGAAGAAATGCAAGTTTAATAATCCCTTCCCTTGGGATTTGGAGTGCTGGGCATGTATTATCATAAATGAAATTCATTTTTGTTGGATGTTCCAGAACAGGAGTTTCCATGTAAGAAAATCTGAGGAGCAGGGAACAAAGCCTGGATGAGCCATGCATTGTGCTTTGTGTCCATGAAACATAGCCCAAAACTCAGATTGAGGCTTAGCTGGGCACCAGCCTTACTGAAATAATTCAACACAGAAAGGGACCCCAAACCCTCAAAAAGAACATGAAAAGGACTCTCAGATTGTGTTTTGGCTTCTGAAGCACAACAACAGAACCTGCTCATCGTCACGGCATAAGAAGTGATTCAATAATGAATTTGCCGACTCCCACTCTAGGAGATGCTGTTAGCCACAAAGAGATCAGCAAGCTGTTGAAATGCTCACAACACCTGCTGCTGTGCTTGCCATAAAAACATGGAAGTAAACAGGCAGCTGGACTCGGATCAGAACCTCCTGGGCAGGAGGAGCTGCCAGCCCAGCCGGGCAGGGTCAGCCTCCAGCAGCTTCCAAAGCTCCCCAGCACCCAGCTGCTGCCACCACCAAGAGGGTTTTTCCATAAAAGAGACTTTCCAACCCAAACACTGACATAACAGCAATGGATCACAAGGAGAAACAAACCTTCAATCCCAAATTCTGGATAAAATTCACCCAGCTCCAACCCCACAGTGCATTGAGGGCAAGCAGAGGAAAATAGTTCCTACAAACTCCACGTTCTGTAGTGCTGAGGTTCTAACCTTTTCCCACAAATCTCACTTCTGTTATGGTCTCTGAACTATCTTTTAATAAAATCAACTGCTAAAACTGTGGTGGGGTAGAAATCAAACTTCGAAGTGTCTAAACCCTAAAGAAACTGTTAGTTTTGCTGTGCCCATACAGCCCAAAGCTGCTCGGTTCTTCTCATCCTGACAGCATCACTTACAAGTAGTTAGTGCATAGTCCTCACCAGACCTAGCTCTGCCTTTTGCCTGGGTCAGGATGAGGATTTGAGGCCCTGCTGGAAGGGAAGCCCAAGTCAGTGACACATCCAAGCTGGCAGCCCCCTGAGCCAGGGCTCGCACCCCCTCAGCTGCGCTGCTCTCCCTGCAGTCAGCTCACTGCCAAACGCACTTCTCAGCACCAGAATGGCCTCATTTACTGCTCTGGGTTGGCTATTTCTGTTCACATCACAGGGCTTAATTAGGCTCTTGCAACTAAAATTACTTCTTTGGACTAATTTGTATTAGAAAATGCTTTAAAAAAAAGTTATGTCTGTTCCCTAATGCCACATCTCAGCTACACTTGTCCCTCGCTTCATATCAGCTGCTTTAGGGAAATTTCCTTCATCGCAAAACTCTTGTTGCCTTCCAGGCTCTATATTTCTTTTTGTCACATCCAGAAAGCACAGGTCCAAATTATCAACCAGCTGATAGATTCTTTCCAAATAATTTAAATCACAGACTCACTGACATTGGGAAAAGCCTCCAAGATGGAGTCCAGTGTTTGAATCCCACCAAGCACTCTAAACCACATCACAAAGTGCCATGCTTACTTGGTTTTGGAACAAAGCACTAGTGAAATAATACCCACAGCATTTTTCATGCAGATGTTGAAGTGAGTTCTCCCTTTTGTCCCCTCAAGCCCCACAGCAGCCCAGCTCTGGCCTTGCAGCCTGTCCTAACCTGAACTTGCTTCCCTACAAATTCCCAGCTGAGGAAATCCCAGTTTTCCCAGGGCTCTGTCTCCTCCTCACCCTTTGGGCTCCGGCAGCACTCAGCCTTTACGGGAAGGTTCTGGAACAGCTGCCCACAGTGACAGCCCATTCCAAGCCCCAGTGCTTTGTGTTTGCCCCTGCTCCAGCAGCACCGAGGGCAGCCAGAGTCACTGTGGTGTTTCCATGGTGTTTCCATCCCACTGGAGCTGCAGGATGAGACATCTCCCCCTGCCACAAAAGGCTGCCCACATACCCCAGGCTGAGACCGCAATGGGCCCCTGGACTGATGAGGGCCTACCCAAACATTCAGGATTTAATTCAGTATTTTTGTTCCTGCTCAGGAAGGCCTCAGCTCCCTGGAAGTCCCTGCACACCTTCAGTGCAACAGCAGGCCAAGTGTCTCATCCTACAGCAAATGTTTGGCCTTTATGAGACCAAGCAGAACGTGAATTCTGATCTATAAAAATCTTTAATTTCTACTCGGTGAAAAATCTAAGGCAGATGGGAAGCCGGAAGGAGAGTTAGAGAATACTCATTATTACAGAATATGAATTATTACCCACAAGTCTCTCAAGTCACCTCTGCTCTGCTGTGGAGCACACAGACTCCTTGGCTTATTAAAATCCAGACTATGTGACAGAATGGGGATAGTTCTTACCTAGGCTGAACAGGATCCAGGCATCCTTCTCAAGCACTTAAACTCATACTAAGAAACACATTAGCAAAGTTAATTAAGAAACACATTAACAAAATGAAGCAGAGCATATCAGAGTCCAGTTTCTGCCCCATCCTCCCCTTTCTGCTGCTGAACACAAGAATAATCATGTGCAAGGCTTCCAGCTGGCAGCCCAGTGTCCCCTGGCCTCAGAGCTGGTGTCACACCAGTGCCTGCACTGCCCCTGCTCCCACTGGCCATCCCCAGCCCAGGGACATCCCAATGGCCAAAATCCATCCCAGTGGCCAAACCAGTGGAACCCCCAAGAGAAAAGAGAATGCTTTGTGAGCTCTGGGGGTCCCTGACAAAGAGAACATTGGGATGAGGATGTTCTCAGCCACTCCCAGCAGCTGCTCAGCACCAAGTGTCACAGAGCTGTTCCCTGGCACCAAGGCTTGTGGAACATGTCCCTTACCAGGGTGTAGAATGAAGTCCCTTCCAACCCAAACCACGCTAAAATTATATGAATTTTATTTATTTTTTATCCCCAACTGAAAGGTCTTCAGCAAATCATATTTAAGCACTGAGTTTCAAACTTTCACCTTCTTTTATTTCATGTAGGTGAACTACTCTCTTCCCTTTCACACACACAGCCCTACTGACAAGTGTTCACTTCTTACCTCCCTTTTATCTCCAGATCCTCTTCTTCCCTCGGGCACATTTTTAATGGCCTTACCAACTGGCTGGTAATTAACTTTTACTCTGGTTTAGTTATAGACCGGATCCCAGGATAGATTATGCAGAAAAACTCTTTCACCCATAGCACAGCTCTAGCCAGAGGTAAAACACAATACCTGGGAACAGATAAGTCTTTTTTTTTTTCACCCCCTTCTGGGAGAGTAAGTAACCATGGATGCACAAGAAACAATGCCTGCAGATAAAAAGAATGTCTCTAGATAATAATGTTTGTCAGAAGAGATTTGCACATTTCTTTGAACTGATATATTTATATCCTGCTAATTATTTGAGAAAAATCTCAGAGACCTTATCACAAAGACAGTCAATGCCACGGTTATATTTTTTTTTCCCTTTAGGTCTATGTTTCTTTTAAATGCATCCCTCAAACTTTTGGCTTTTCAGAGTTCCCAGTCATTTTAGCAGCTTACACCTATGAGAACACCCCTATCCTAGACAGGGCCTGTACAATTTGTCAGGAAACATCTCCAGATTTAAAGCCCATTGGATTTTTTCCACAGCCAGCCCAGGTCAGGTTTTGACTTTACTGTAAATAATCCCTCTCTTGCTCTGCTTTTGCAGGAAAAGCATGGGACACGGCTGTTCCTGCTGCACCACCACACAACAAGCTGTACAAGCAGGAACCAAACACAGGCAGGTCACACAAGGGTCTTTTTTCCTTGATAGCCTCTGGAATGGCAATTTAGAGAATATCCTGCTCAGCAGCTTTTCAGCTGCTGCTTTTCCCTCACCTCTTAAATAAGGTGTAAGGGAGGCAAAACACCACAGGAAGGCTTTGAAACAACACTGCACCTGTACTGGAGGAATGGCCAAGCCTGAGGTCATGTCCCAAGAGGAGAAGGGGGATAAAACACTGTGCAGTCACCTGCAGACCCCCAGGTCACTGTTTGTCACCTCCACCAGTCCCCTTCAGGATGCTCCAAGGACAACCCCAAACACTGAGATGGGAACTTCTCCTGGTGCCAAACTTTCCCTGGACTTGGAACTGGAACATTGCACAAACTACCCTCACTTCAGAGGCAGAACCACCTGTTAGAAATGGCAATTGCCACATTTGAAGCTGTTCTTAAATTCCTCATTTTTTCAGCACATGAGCTGATGGAAGTTGATTTGGCTTCAAGTTACATGAAACACTCCAAGTCTGAGCAAGCTGAACTTAGATCAAACTGGGGAAAAAAAATCAGCTCTTCCTTAGAAATGACAGGAGATGTCCAGCACTCAGTACTGAACCATCCCCATCTCACCCCCTGGCACCACAGGGAAACAATTCCATCTACAGAAGCAGCCCTTATTATAAGGATTTAAAAACATCCCAAAGTACAGCTGCTTCTTCAGCAGCGGGGCAGTGCTGGCTAACAGAATTTCAGCCTAAAAATCCTGTCACAGGCAATGTCATTCTGCTCTCCTGTGCCACTGGAAGCTGACATATTTCAAAAATAATACACTTAAAATTGTTCCACACCACCAAATATGCAGAGTACACAGAAATTCCAGATGTCTTCATGGAAGCAAAGACACCTCACACACAGAGCAATTCCTTTTTTAAAGCTCAGCATCTCGTTAATTCCTATTTTATTTAAATGCTTAACAGTCTTTCGCACTTTACAGTACTGAGCACTAGGCTACAAATCTTACTCGATTAAACCAAAATATCACTTTATTATTTCACTCAAAATTTAGTGAAACAAAACCAGTGAGTCATGGGAAATCATTCACAAACAAGTTTATATGAACATATTTTAATTCCTGTAATTAAACAGCCAACCTGATGTCCCTTAGTGGCAGAGTCTCTGCTGGTGTCACCTGTCACAATTCTCTTGAGCTCAGTGAGGAACATTTGGATCACCTGAGATCCACGTCCTTTTAGAGAGGTAAATCACAATCAGTGGTGATTAACCAATTAAACTGCTCCAACAACTATTTTGTCATTTGTAAATAATTCAAGTGCTTGACAGAAAAAGCTTCTATTTATTATGAAATATGGCTCTTTTCCCCAGGCTGTAACAAATGTGTGCAGACACTGCCAGCACAGCAGAAGCTGCTCCAGAGCCTGACTGCAATGGGACAGCTCCCACCGCTTCCCCTGGGGAGTCACTGGGACCCCAGGGATAAAGGCAATCACTTCTCTCCCCTAAAAACATATCCATTAAATAGCCACAGGCACAATTTGCAGCTTTTAAGGCCAAAAAAGTGCCATAGCTCCTGTAATCTGGCCTCCCAAAAAAACAGTTCATTCCATTCTACAATCTACTCCCTCAGGAAGAGCTGCATTTGTGACTGATGGTGATGGATATTGGAACTGAACCTGCCCAAAACCACTGGGGTTGCACTAAAGGTTTTTGGAAATGCAAAACTTGTGGCTGCAGCTCCTGTGAGCAAGGCAGGTTTTATTTCTACCCCCTTTGTTATCGCTCTCTCCTGCATTAAACAATTTGTGTGCTTTGTTTATATTGTCAATAGCACCGCGTGCCAATTGTGATAGAAAAATTTACTTGGAATTTAATTATGTTTCAGAAGCCCCTAGGAAAGCAATGGAAAGTGGGAGTGTGAGAAGAGGGAGGGAAGCATTGTCAGAGTAGGAAGTTCTAAGCTCTTTCCCTTTTCTTTTCTTGGTAAATGTGAATCTTGGACATGAAGTACTTTGTCAAATTCCTTTACCACATGTAAGTCCTCCTCAGGTGGCTGGAAAAACAACCACAAGAGCATTTAAACACTTAAACTCATACTAAAAAGCACATTAGCAAAGCACCAAAATTATGCAAAGCATATCAGAGTCCATTTTTTTGCCCCATGCTCCCCTTTCCACGATCCCAAGCTCATGGATGCACTTGGATCCTGGAGTTGCTTTGGGAATATTCCCTCAGCAGGGGCCAAGCCTGAACAGCAGCGTCCTCCTCAAGACACAGAATCACAAAGCCACTCATTTTGTGTTTGTGATGCATTTAGTGAAAGGACCCAGCAGCCAGGTCTCCACTCGAGCTGGTGGCCCAGTGAAACCCAGCCCAAACCAGTACAGCTTTTACTGGTTTGTACATTTACACTTCCACAACAAAGAGGAGGGAACAAACCTGATGGAGGGCAAGGGTGGGGAGAATAAATCCCACATACAGCTCAAAGCACTGCTCAACTCATTATCACAGCCAGGAAAGGAAAGGCATTTCAACCCTAACAGAACACATCCTAAATCACACTAAGAGTACACGACAGAACTACAGGAAACACAAAGTTTTGAAATGACACTGCGAAGGTAGAAGACAAGAGCAAACTCAGATAAAAGGCCACGGGGAAAAGTAGGTCCTATGCAAAATAAAAAAAAGTATTCTGGCTTTGTTGCTTTCTATAAAAATCTTGTCAGTGTCTTTTCCCTGGAAGGAAAGCGTCTGTCAGAGCAAAGCGAGAGGAACTGGGAGCGGCAGATCTGAGTCAGGGGAACAAAAGCAGAGCAGCAGAGTAGAAAGAAGTCAGCAGCCAGTCCCCAACAGCCTGGCACACAATAAAACACACCAGCAATCACAGCTTCGGTGAGAGACAGTGCAGGAGCTGCAGATGAGATGAACAGATGGAAAGACAAAGGCAATCAGGAATCAAAATGCACAGTTCCAGCAAGGAGACTCCCCACCAGAGCACATTTCACAGGCCTTAGTTCCATAACTAGGTCAAAGTGATTTCTGTTTTCTTTACCCCTTAACTGCTGCTGGAAGTAAGAAGTTCTGAAGTGAGAATGGGTCCTAAGAAACCCCAAAAATATTCTGAGCAGAAAAATATTCTGAGGAAAATAAAGCAATGGGTGAATATACAACATGCAATGCATACAAATCAGATTTCAGCATAAGATTTAACTGGGGTACAGAACAGGACACTTGATAAAAATATAGGGAAGGGCATAAAATACAAAGTGATTTGCAAAATAACTGGAGATATTGGAGATGTATATACACACACAAACACAATGCTGACAGATGGCAAAAACCCTTGGTAATTGCATTCAGTTTGCTTATCAATAGGAATTAATTTTCCCCCTTAATCTTAAGAGTTTCTCAATACTCAAACTAAATTTGTGTTGGTAACAGTGATATACTTGATTCATGAGAACTCCAGGACCACAGGTTTATGTAGGGATCAAGTAAAAACTCAGGAGCAATGCCAGGGGTTGTGTACAAAATGCAGTCACTGCTGAATAACCCATCCCTGGCAGCAAACTCTGCACAGACACCCCCAACAAAAGGCTTTTCTCCCTCTGCCCCCACACAGAAATCACTCAGACACTGCCACCCTGGCATATGTGCAGATAATCCCGAGCAGGGAGGATTCCCAGTGCTGAGCACATTTTCTCTGGAGAGAGGGGGAACACAGCTGGGCCATTGTGCCCCGGTCTCCACGGGATGAGGCACAGCACCCTCGCACTGTCTGCCACAACATCATCCCCAGGAAACAAGAATTCGGGGAATATATGGTCTGACACCCCCATAACAGCACAAAAGTGACAAAGGTATTTAATGCTGAGGTGATGCTCACTGTGTAAAACCAGGTGTATCCAAAGGGAAGGACTCCCAGCACCTTTCCTGGTGTTTGGCTGGAGCCCAGAGGGAAAGGAAAGCCACGGCAGCAGCTCTGGCTGCTCTGCTCTGGCTGGGCCACTCTGGCAAGGGGATTAGGATACACTCCAAAGACCTGAATCCCCTGGCACATCCTGCTGGGGAACCTTGGATGAGTCATTCGTCCTCTGGCTCATTCTTGTCCCATCCTTCCTTCATCTCCTTTCTGAAATCCTCCTGATGTGGCTAGAAAAGTAAAAAGCAGAGCACGCCAAAGCTGACACGGATCAAGGCCCAGGCCTCTCTGGACTCCTGCTCACAGTTTAGCTTCCCACTTTCATGTCCTGTTGGCCAAGGACCAGCGTTTGGTCTCCTGCCAGCCATCTGCACTGGAGCTGAGCAGAGACAAGCCCACTGAGACAGAGAGCATGATTCCAGCCGTGCCTTTGGAACAGACACCAGGGAGGACACACCAGTTTAGGTTCAGTTTTCAAGTGGTTATCAATTTTGTTCACCTTGGTACACAGGGTTTTTCCTTCCTTTTCCTCAAGTGAAAAAGGAAATATCTGGACTATGTATTAAAACTTTTGAACCAATTCAATTTGAGAGCAAGTGTAAAAACAGACAAGATGTGCACAGGTAAGAAACACCACATTCACTCTGAAATTAAATGATAGAAAGCTATAAAATTGGAATAAGTATATAAGGTATTTATTATAGTGAGACATTAGCAAACAGTATTGGGTTGTATTGAAACATAGAAAATTTAGGTTTAATATTACAAAACTACCCTGATGAAGTGCTTTGATAAACAGCCTGCATGAATGGAAGGAACACTGTCGAGTGCCAGTGCCATGGAAGCAGCCTCAGATTTTAGCAAGAAATGGCACCAACTGGAGGCTTGTCCCTACAGACACGTGCTCAAAGAGGGACATTCTCCAAGAACACGTTTCAGCCTTTCCCAGTCGGTGGCAGCAGGTGACAGCACACCAGCACAGCCCAGCTGAACCCACAGGACACGGGGAGAGGGAGGCTCAGGGCAGGGATTCTCATTCCTGAGGGATTTCTCTCCCCAGAGCTCAAGCAGAAACATCATCCAGCAGCTGCAGCCCCCAGCCTGGCAGCAGGCACTGACCCACACCCAGAGGTGTCACACTGTACTGGGAACAGCGAGGTGACAACACAGACTCTCCAGCCCTGGTTACACAAGAGAGAGAGTTTTATTATTCCTGATCTTTTATAGACAGGTCTGAGAGGTGAAACTCTCACTGCTCATGAAACCAACACATCACCAGCATTGGACAGTTGGAACAACACCCCTCGATCACTTCTAAACAACAAGGAACAAACAACACCTGCACAGGTTGTTTTCCTTCTCTAAAGACTGTTTGGATTCCTCCTTACAATTTCCCAGGCCAGAGTGAGAAAATTGTGTGACTCAGTTTCCCACAGGCTCAAGCTAATGCCTGAAGCCAAAAAAATCTCTGATTTGACCACTGTGAGTTCCCACAGGGAGGCACCAGCCCTGACAAACTCTTGGAGCCTTCACCCAAGCCCTGTCAGAGCCAGGCACAGCTCCAGGAGAGAACAAAACCTCCTGCAGACACCCAGGCCACCCCAGGTTAACAGAGAAACACAGCCCTGTGCAGCTGGATCCCTCTGATCTCCCACACACCTTCTCCAAGGAAGACTTTGGTATGCAGCAGACAAAAAGGAACTTTTTCAGCATTACCAGCTCCGTGTTCTGTGCCTGGAACGTGGGGCTGTACAACAGATCAGAAGGGTTTTCACACCAGAATCCTCCTAACTCTGACAAATGAGAGGGATTACCTGGCCCTACCAGCCTTGCCTCGCCTCCATCCACACTGCACCAAGCAGGAATACCAGGGGATGCATTTTGGGAGTAAGAATTCTCCTTTTCAACATTCCCTGCAACAGAAATCAGTGTTACACAGCACTGCTGTCAGGGGAAATGATACCAGCCTCAGAGCTGCCTTGGGATTTCCCTTGAGTGAAAAACAGCACAGAACCAGCTCCTAAAACCAAAATTAACTCCATCCCAGCCAAAGCACATGTTAAAAAACGCAGGACAGAAGTGAAACTTCCCAGAGCTGGCAGATCAAAGCAGACAATGGTTTTAATTGCACTTATTCTCTCAACCCACAGCTTGTATGAAGTGAACTGATAAATGCTGCTCTGTTCTAGGAGAGGCCACCAAAATCCTCGGGAAGGAGGCTCAGATTTTCCCAGATTTTCGACCTTGCCCAGGCTCTCACAGCACAAGGAGCAGCATTGCACCGCCATCTCTTGGCAGATGTTTGGATACCAATCTAACTACACACCAAGTAATTAACATTAACAGCAGGAGCTATAAACAGGTTTCTCTTACAAGCCAAACAAAACCAGACAAAGTCTAGCCGAGAAATCTATATCCACTTTACTTTCCTGACTCTCAACATTTAATGTTAGACACACTTTAAAAAACAAACAACTGAAGATTTAAATATGGTCTAGCCCACTCCCTTTTTATTTTAAAGTTTTGTACAAAAGACTAATTTTTACAGCTAGCTTATATAAACAGTACATAACCACTACTCTGAATTCAAGATCTTACCCACTTGATTAAAAGAGTATCAAATTACCCATCAGACTTATGGGAAAATATATGGCTCAAAGTTCTTGGTTCTTTCAGATATATATAGTGACAAATAATAAAGGCTAAATAGCAGGGGGTTTGGTTTATTTTCTAAAAGCCTTTGTCAAACCTTGGAAAAGAGTCTTTATCCAGCTCAGAGCTGTAAAATGTACTGTAAGATAAAGTCCCTAAAACAATTTGAGGATTTAGTCCTAGAGAAATCCCATGGCACCTGGGGGACTCATAAATTTTATTCACGATTTCCATAATTGTGTGCAAGTCATGCACTAAAACACACAACAAAGTCTTGGCAGGCCCAACAGAGTTAAGAGCCCTAAGCCAGAGGCTCCAGAGGATCCTAGGGAGACAGCAGCTGGAAAGGAGTTAAACAATTCCTACAGAGCACCAAGCCCAGCACCAGGGTCATTTACCATTATTCCAACTGAGTGAACAGAAACAATTTGCAGCAGTTCAACATCGAGCCCATCAAATGGGGCTCCTGGCAATGTTATAAAGGAATGACAACAGCAAGAGCTGTAAAAAAACACCCAGAATTATGAAGTAGCAAACACTGGGAGATAAACAAGGCCACTGACTACCTCCTCAAGATGCAGCTATATGGATTTGACCTTTCTGTAAAAAGTGGTAATTTCTGTGAAAATAACCTTTCAGTTCCAAGGGAAAGGGGAGTAAAGTCATGTCTCCTGCCCTGGCAAGTTTATGATGAGACTCCCAGCCCTAATTTAAAGGTCACCAACAATCCTGTGAAAGGAAGAGTGCTTTCCACTTAGTGCACGTTCCATGTAACGTGGTCAGAGCTGACTGGTCCACAGCAGCAGAACCAGGCAGCTCTGCCTCCCTCAGTGTTCATCACCCCCTTGGACACATTAAATTACACCAGAATCAGCAGTAAGGCCTGGCACAAAGGATGACTTTGCTGATCTGTATTACAGGAGTTCTGTCACTGTTTTCACTCTGGTAACAGGGAGAGGAACTGAACACCTTGCTATGCAACACTCATTAAACTCAGCTAATGCTGCACTAAAATCAGAGCTCCAGATGTTTTCCAAACAGGAACAGCCTTCATCTCTGCCTGCTCAGCACTTTGTGATGGGGGCTGGATGCAAAGGACACACTGGTGGAGGTCAGAGCCTGAGCAGGACTAATGAGCTCAGGGATATGTTCCTGAAAAAGTTCATTTCCCACCTGGAGAGTGCCCAGAAATCCCCCTGGGACCCTCCCACTGGTGGTTTTAGCTTTGGTTTGCATCTTCAGCTGTGAGTGCTGGCACTGAATGAGCCTTGCTCATGCCTGGAGGGACAGAGAGCCCATTTCTCCTGGCTCCCAGGCACCTCCCAACACTCAGAGGTTTGCACAGAATCCCAGAACAGTCCCATCCCATCCCATCCCACCCAGCCATGGCAGGGACACCTCCCACTGTCCCAGCTGCTCCAGCCCCAATGTCCAGCCTGGTCTTGGGGATCCAGGGGCAGCCCCAGCTGCTCTGGGAATTCTGTGCCAGGGCCTCACCAGCAACAATTCCTTGCTAATATCCAATCTAAACCTACTCTCTGTCAGTTTAATGCCACACAAAACCAGGGTTGCATAGAACATTAAGATAAAAATTGAGGGATAACATCTAAATTAATAGCTATGAAAGGTAATTAATTTTGAAGAAACTGAAATTCTACATAAGCTAACTTTTATGTTTCTTGGTTTTTTTTCTTTCTTAAATTTTGTTTGAGAAGGAACATTTAGCATTTAAGCATTATCCCTTTGAGATAAATTGTAGTTAAAGGTTACAGCACAAAACTACATCTCTCAGTCCTATGCAAGATGGTTTATTAATTGCCCTGGAGACACACAGAGGCTCATAAATTTGTTTGGGTAATTTGATGAGGGGAATTGATTTACTATCACAGTGAAATACTACATTAAACACACATAATTCATTCTTTATACTGCTCCTCCCCCATTAAAAGCATCCTGTCTGACTGCAGGCCACACTGAATTATTATTCTGTAATCATTAAGTGATTTATTTAACCACAGCACACACAGTTAACATTAATCCATATTCCTATTCTAATTTCACCTTTATGTTTTCTGTTGTCCTACCAACAAGAAAAAAATTATGGATTTAATTTAAACTAGAGTTATGGATCAGCAAGACAAGATAAGGGACATTTCTACGCTCAAAAGATCTTTTTCTACAATGCAAATGGAAAAAAATGCAACACAAAATCTTTCTGAAAGCATGAACAGTACAGAATCACTGTGAAAAACTGGTAATATTCTAAGCAAATGTTGCCTGTGGGGGAAAAACAAAACTTTAACCTACTTTTATTACTGTTAAATCATTTAAATAATAAAGAAAAGGCTCAGACCATGATGGTACACGGGATGAGAATTAGACTTTTTCCATGATCCATCACACCTGGCCCAACATTCACTTGAGGTAAAAGTGATTATTCCTGACTCAACCTATTTATTCACAAAGCACTACAATTTTCCATCAGCCTTTGCTCCTGTGCATTTTCGGATGGCTTGCATCCCAGTACTTCTTGAGACACAAAGCAGCAAGATGAAACACTCACAGCAAACCTCCACAAAGAACCACTCCAACCAGAGCATTTACAGGCACCACGCCACACTAGTGCTGAGAAATCAAGAGCAGGAAACTCAATTTTTTATTTTTAAAAGGAAGCTTAAATCATAAATTTTCATCACCCCCTGTTTTATGAGGTGATGAGAGCTGGGGGGAAAAGGAAGCATCTAGATTCTCTGAGGAGCCAACTTCAATCAGCACAGTCCTTTGGGGGAAAGTGAGGTGAAAACGCTGTATGAAACGTGTATATCCACACCCCAAGGGTCACTGATGCACAGAGGGACCCCTGGGTGCACACCTGGCCTTTCCTGTGACCCAAATAGCTCCAGCACAGGTGGCAGAGTCGTGTCTCAAAGGAAAACAAGGTGGGCTCTGAGGAGTACCCTGAACAAAACAAAACAGAGCTGTGAACCTCTCCTGCCAGTGTGCAGCACAACCTGCAGGGAATGCACTGGGTGAAGGCCAAGGAAACCCTGAAATAAATATTAACCAATAACATTAACCAATAACATGAACAGCTCTGAGAGCAGCAGCACTCCCTGGCACCCCTGGGCACAGGCAGCTGCTGACATTGATAGTAAAAGGTTTCAAAATCATAGAAAATTTGGGGATTTAGAAAGAAAGTTGGGCTTGGCAAGCCTTGGGAAAAGTAGGCCCTGGGAAATGTTAGGCCTTGTGCTTGCTAAACATCATGTCAAACTGCACCTGTGTAATCAATATATGATAAATGATACAATTGTTAGATGTGATTAGATATAACTATTGTTTAAAGAACATGAGGAACAATGTTAGGGGTTTGGGGGGGATCACGAGAAATCCATGCTTGGGTAAAAACAATACATACAATAGAACAGCGTAAGTTTAATAATTAATATGTAAGTTATATAACAATAGAGTATAAAACATGTTCAGCTCAAAAGCAAGAGGGATCAGATTTGGGTCTATATACCCCTGACACCCAGAGCTCTTTAATAAAGCACCTTCATGCAATCATTAGTGATTATGTGCTCCTGAACTCTAACACAGGGCACCACTGCCAGCTCTGCCAGGGGCTGCAGCATCACCTCCATCAGCCCCAGCAGGACCTGGGCACGGCCACCTGTGTGCCAAGGAAAGCCTCCGTGGGCCAGGGCAGACACAGAGCACAGCCTTGTAAAAATGCACAAGCCACCACAGCACACCAGCCACGACCCAGAGCCCCTGCCCAACACGTTCTGGGGGCAGGCAGGACAGCAAATCCACGGGGGATCCTCTCCCAGCTCCATTCACTCTGGCAGCTCTGCCTCTGGCAAGCAGCAGCACATTAAGTGAAACCACCCAGCAGAACTGGCAGCAGAAGTTTGCTGAGCCTGCTGTATCACTGATACATCCATTTAAACACTCCTGCAATCCCCTGGAACTGCCCATTACACGTGTAGTCCATAAAAGACTCAAATGGTGAGCAAATGCATCTCCCTCACCCAGAGGGAAATGCCAGAGGTCACCAATGTCAAATGAAGTTTGTTCATACAAGGCAGATGGGGAGCACAGGAGGAATTTGATGTGCACTTCAAAGGGACGGAATTTGCCCAGTCTGGGAGGCAGTTCTGTGTCTCACTTGGTAATGAGTTTCTTTTGAAGAAATACTGTTACACAAGTCTTTAACTGGGAGGGTGTTCTGTGGCTTTCTCTACTAACAAAAATAGAATAATACACTCAGGAAAGATTCCCTGCAAAACATCAGAGATGAGCAGTCCATCTAGTCTTTGGAATTGGCTCACCTGCTGCTGCCAGGCCAAAATAGGAGTGAATTTAATTACTTGAAATACATCAGGACTATTTTCACAAAAATACCTTACTATTCATGAGGAACCCATTTGCACGGCGAGAGCTGAATGGTTCTCATTGCTCTACTTTATTTTGCATACATGCAAGGATGTGACATCACTGACTTATAAAACTTTGTTACTCATCTCAAAGTCAAGACTTTGAGTGCTGTGTATTGGCAAAGAGATTTATGGTTCCTGTTACCCAATCGATGCTGCAAGAGCAGCACATGGGATGAAAATGCAGAGCCCTGTGATAACCAAGAGCTCAACCACTGCTTAAACTTCTTTCATGTGTCCCTGCATCAGTTTTCTTATCTGTACAAGAAAGGAAACAAAGTTCATCTCTCTCTGCAAAAGCACTTGGAGATATTTTGATAAACTGCTTTATTCAAACACAGCATTTTCCAAGGTCAGCCCTCTCTGTGCAGCTAAAGCACGCTTAAATAAACTGATCTTCAACTTGTGCTTCCCGGCATTTCCAAACACAAAGCCTGGAAAAGCACAAATGGATTGAGCTATAAACGGCCAAACCACAGCTTCCCAGCCCAGCAATTAGCCACAGGTGTTAATGCGTTAATTGCATTTTAATCAGAGAGGAATTGCACCTGTGGTCAGTCAGGTGTTCATGGCTGGCTCTGAAGCACGAGGAGCACATGATAAAATAACTGTGGGCTGCTCTGAGAATGGTTCAAAAGTGGGAGACAAAAAAAACGTGTTTGAGTTGTCCATGTTCAGTGGCAGGCTGTTGAGGCATTTCATACTAACAAAAACCAATAAAACCTTCATACCTGCTGTCTCCACACTTCTCTGAACACTTCAGGCACCACTCTATCACATCAGATTGCTCCTGTCTGTACATCTGGCCTAAATGCTCTGCAGAACGTTTATATTCTACTGTTTCACTAGTAAAAAACAAAGTGCTCTAATAAATCTAAGCACCTCTTGCATTATAAGCACTTTTTAGGATGCGGCTACTTGCCATGAACACACCTGAACAAAACACTACAAGGACATGTTTTTATCTCACCTGCCCAGCCAAGCCCACACCTCAGTGTGCAGACACCAACCTGAACTTGTCCAGCCTTAGAACATTAGCACTTTACTCCACTTAATGGGATATTGACTTTTTATACTTCACTCTCTGCAAATCAATATTCTAATAGACACAAAAGAGAGTGGCAGAAGGATCCAGAGTACCTGCCCACCAACCTGATGGAGATGATGATCCATAAATGAAGGTCAAATCAAAGAAAAAGTCAGACCTGATATGAAAAGAAGAGCAGCACAAATAAGTCTTTAAATAAGGGAATTTTACAAAGTGTCTAAGATTAACTACAGGAGGAATGAGACAAGCCTAAAGCAGACATAGATAAGGCAGTTAAAACTCTCAGCCAGGGAACACAGACTAAAGTAATTTTGGAATGTCTGTGCTCAATGCCATGATTTAAGAAACCCTTCAGGAAGCATCTCCAGTATATCACACAGGAAATATGCTGCCTTTTAATGCAAAATAGCAACTTCCAATAGCTGAAAAGCATCTGAATAGGCTATTCAGAACAAAGTCAGAGAGAAACCAGGTGCAAAGTAACATAAAACACTTAAAAGGGATCACCTTATTCTTTCAGAACTGGTTCCATGGGAAACTAGGAAGCCAAAGGGAGCTTTTCAAACACGTTCCTTTAGCAAAAGGCTCCTCATCACTGTCCCTGGGAGAGCCCTGAAACCAGAACCCTTTGGGGCCAAAATCAGCACAAGGGAGGCACAGCTGAGCTGATGGAGAACCAGCAACACTCCCAGCTGGAGAAAGAGTTGCACCAGATCCCCAAGAGCACTGATGGCGACCCCAGAAACACATGGAATTCCCGTGTTTGTCACCTAGGATGGTTTAGCTTCACACTAAGGTTAGAAAGGGCTTCTTTGACTCCTGGGCCTCTTGCCTACCACAAGCAGGTTTTATCTCCAGCTTCCTCTGGACTAGGATTGTACCGAGGTTCCTGAGCTCACCTCCCTGAACTGCAGCTGCTCAGTCACATTTCCCACCCCGAGCTCCACCACTTGGTACAACACAGCCACCAAAACTCAGTGGAGCGAGGTGAAAACACAAACTCACAGCTCACCCGCCAAATTCCAGTTTAGAATAGTATTTAGTATTAGAATAGCATTTAGAATAGCAGAAGAGTATTAAGAAATCCAAAGAAGTGCAGAGAGGAGTCACAAAAATGATTTATGAGCAGAAAGCATTATTTATATAGGGGGAAACAGCTTAATACATGCAGTGTCACAAAAGGGATTTGCAGTCTCATCCCAGACACTACAAGAGCAATTTCCAGCTTCACCAGGGGCCTCAGATCAGCATCACAAGGTTCACCTCCAGTTCAGTCTCCCAGCTCCATTTTGAGCAGTTCTTCCACAAAAATTTCACATAACAATTGAAAACAAGCTCTCACCTATTTTTCACCCACCCTGGACCTCTCACACTTTAATCCATCCATAGCTGAACACAAGAGAGCCCTGGGTGAGATGAGGAGGAGGACAACACTGGATTTTCCATGACCTTTCACAGATTCCCAAACCTCTCCCATACATAAAAGCAGTCTGATCTTCTACAACAGAAGACTAACTCATTACTTCAATCACCCCCAAACAGCAGAGAATTCCATCTGGCACTATGGATCAGCAGCCAAATTACAACATCTTGAGCTAAAGGTCGACTTGGTAATAACAGAAAACCCTAAACTGAAGCATATTTTAATATCAGCGATCACTCAGCACTTCAGCATCGCCCATAAAGCTCTGTCACCTTTCCCAGGCTGCACAGGGCTCACAGGGTGGGAGCCACCACCCCAGGGACACAGGGCTTGGAGGCACCACGAGCAGCTGTGGGCAGACAAAGCCAGAACAACAGGCTGGGTTTAAACCCTTCCACCATGTACATTCTGATCGGTAACAAAGGACTGCTTTAATTGCTTTAATTTAAATTGATGGAAGCCTTCCCCAAAATTAAAAAAGGCAGATATTGGGAAGCACTGACTTCCAGAAGTACCTCCTCTTCTCTTAGAGCTCCAAGACAATAAACAACTCTTTCAATTATCCAACAAACAATAGTTTCATTATCTTCACACCATTATCCCCCATAAACACAGACGTCACTGTCCAAACTCACCAGCAACTCTCCTGCTGCTACTCGGCTCCTTTTCCCAGACAAAAGGTGACAACTTTTTCCACTTGTTAAACATCCCAGAAGGAGGGAGCAGAAAAGCCACAGCAGTAACCATCCCAGGAAAAAGAAGACACAAGTAACATCTTCCTGGAGGAGGACGGAGCACACTCCAAAAACTTCTAACACCCAGCTCTGAGGGGGAGCTTATTTGTGTGTGTGCTAATTGAGTTCTAAATGGAAACACCTGGCTCATGCAGGGAGAAGCAGGTGGAATGATTTAACAGATTCTTTAACCCCAAACCCAACACACCTGAGCCGGGGTGAATACAAAAGCTAATTGAGCCCTCAGCATGAGAGCACAAGCCCGGCTTTGTTTTCCCAAGACATTGTTTCCTCCTCAGAAAGAGATGGTGTGAGATGCTCTAGAAGAACGTGGTACATTGCACCAGCAGGATTTCCCTGAGCTAGGTTTAGATGAGAGATTGGGAATAAATTCTTGGCTGTGAAGGGCAGAGCCCCTGGCACAGAATTCCCAGAGCAGCTGTGGCTGTCCCGGATCCCTGGCAGTGCCCAAGGCCAGGCTGGACATTGGGGCTGGACACTGGGACAGTGGGAGGTGTCCCTGCCATGGCTGGGGTGACACTGGGTGGGGTTCAATGTCTCTTCCAACCCAAACCGGTCTGTGATCCCAAGCCACGACTTGTTTCCATGGATTTGTATCTCGTATCATCCAGAACACCGATTTGGCTGGATTATGTCCTGCCAAAAGCCATGGCCATGGCTTTTCCCATCCCCAGGGCAGGAGCGTGTGGCTCTGCCTCTCCTGCAGGAGGGCTCGGAGTCCCATCCGCTCATCACACACATTAACTCGTTAAAAAAACCCAAAAACAAACAAAGGCAAAGCCGAACACCTTCAAAACAAGCAAGGACAGGCAGCCACGTGAGGAATTAAAACAAGTCGGTTTTTTGCGATTAATCTTGATCATTGATCGAGCGCTTCACACGCATCGCACCGGCGGCAGCGCCGTCCGGAGCCGATCCCAGCGCACCGCCCGTACCCCGGCACGGACACCTGCAGCCCTGGGCCGGGCGGGAGCGGAGCGGGACTGGGACTGGGCCGGGACCGGAGCGGGGCCGGAGCGGGCCGGGAGCGGGACTGGGACTGGGCCGGGAGCGGGAGCGGGGCCGGAGCGGGACGGGAACGGAACCGGGGCGGGGGGCGGGGCTATGGGCGGGGCTCCCTCGCAGTGCCCGCCCCGCTGAGGGCGGAACCGCGCCACACAGTGCCCGCCCGCTCGCGGCGCTGTCAGTCATTGCTCCCGCCCAATCAGCGAGCGGCGCCTGCCGCGCGCGGCCAATGGGAGCAGGGGCTTGGCGCGGGGGCGGGGCGCGGGCATGGCGGAGCTGAGCGGCGGCAGCGAGGCCGTGGCCGTGGAGCTGTGGCCGCCCGGGGAGGCCCCGCCGGCCTTCCAGGTACCGGGGCGGGGACAGCGGGGACCAGAGCGGGACAGGGACACCTTCCTCTGCCATCCCCTTCCTCTGCAGGCCCCGCCAGCCGGGCCTTGGACACCGCCAGCGATGCGGCAGTCACTGCTCCTCCGGGCACCCCGGGCCTCCCCATCCTCACAGGGAAGGATTTATCCCTAATATCTAATCTGAAGCTGCTGGCGTTTAGTTTGTATCTGTTCCTGCTTGTCCTGTCACTCCGGGATGCCTAGGAATTTGCTTCAGTGGTATTAGAGTCTTCACAAAACCAGATTGGGGAAAAAATTAAGGTGTGATCCCTGTCGACCCAAATCTCCCTGAATCGCGTGACGCGCTCGTATTTTCCCGAAATGGGAAAGGTGGTGGTTGAGGAACATTAAATTTGGGTTTCAGTGAAGCCGAGTGACTGAGAAGCTGATGCTTATTAAAAAAAGAAACTTGCAAATGCACTGTTATCTTTCACAACACCCAGAACTTGCCAGGTACAAGCTGCTGTGAAATGTAATATTTAGTGATAGCACGTCCTCCAGGCTTCTAAATAAAGCCGAATGCTGAGAAGGGAGTGATAATACACCCGTGGCTGGCGTTTGCTCTTGGTTTCCAAATGTAGCAGTTTCTGTCAGGTTTTGTTTTGCAGCACTCCGTGGTTCTGTAACCATTCACCTGCTGGGGGCATCAGTGTAATTTTGAGAACCTGATTTTCTACCAGAATTAGGAGGAAGTGTGAATGCAACAAGTTGGAGAGACAAATTGAAAGTATCTTAATTTTTAATATAATTATGTATTTGAAATTTGTGTGGCTTAGAAGAGCTGTAGATTAACCTTAGAAATAATTTACTGAGCATTTTCAAGTGTGGGGAGAATTACCTTAACTTGATAATTTTGCAAATAAATACATCCATAAATAAATATCTTTGTTATCTCTATAAATGAAAATCACATATAGTAGGGTAGATCTAACTGATTTTTTTCTGCTAAGCATTTTTTGTGGCCAGGGGACTATTTTGAGAAACTCAGGCACTCACAAGACTATCACTCGGTTTTTGGTCTGTATGGAATACCTGATTTGTAATGTTTAAAACATTTCAGACAAATGTTGGAGGTTTACTGAAAAGCGAAGCGTTCGTGATTTGAGTTCTGGGATCGGTCATTTACAGTCACAGACTTTTTTAAATCCTGTTTTCAATCAGTGCTGGTGCCAGGGCTCTGACTGCTGTTCTCTGTCTGCAGTACAGCCCCGACAGCGTGGCCGGAGCAGACGGAGAGCTGGACCCCACTGAAGTCACCTTCCCTGGCTGCTCGTGCCGCAGCAGCTCCTGCGCGCTGCCCCAGTGCCCCTGCCTGCGCCGAGGGCACAACTACAGCAGCCTGGGCCTCAGGCTGCTCGAGCAGCAGGAGCAGCCCTTCTCCAGGCCCGTGTTTGAGTGCAACAGCCTGTGCTGCTGTGGGGAGAGCTGCCAGAACAGGCTGGTGCAGCGGGGGCTGCAGCTGCGGCTGCAGGTGTTCCGCACGCCGAGGAAGGGCTGGGGAGTGCGCACGCTGGAGCCCGTCCCCAGGGGCAGGTTCGTGTGTGAGTATGCTGGGGAGGTGCTGGGCTTTGCTGAGGCCCAGAGGAGAATCCAGGCCCAGACTCCAGAGGAGCCAAACTACATCATAGCAGTGAGGGAGCACCTGCACGACGGGCGCGTCATGGAGACCTTCGTGGATCCCACCCGCATCGGCAACGTGGGCAGGTTTCTGAACCACTCCTGTGAACCCAACCTGTTCATGGTGCCCGTGAGAGTTGACTCCATGGTGCCCAAACTGGCACTTTTTGCAGCTGCTGATATTTCTGCTGGAGAGGAACTTTCATATGATTACTCTGGAAGATTTCATAATTCACCAAGAGCTAGCAGAGAGCACAAACCTCCGGAGGAAGAGAACAGCCTGAGAAAGCCTTGCTACTGTGGTTCCCGCACGTGTGCTTCCTTCTTACCTTGGGACAGCTCCCTCTTCTCCACACCTCCGAGTTCTCCATAGCCTTTCAGCCTTAAACACACCTAAAAACCACTATTTTCTCTAGCAAAGAGTTACATCAAACTCGTTCTGTTCCAACAAGGAAGGACGTGAGGTGTGAGGAGCAGCAAAGAGACAATGTCTCGAGAATTAATTTTCTGCAAAACCCTTTCCAAGGTGGACAGTACATGGGATTATTGGAGCTTTGAGATGTTCCAAAATCAGTGACTAAATGAGGCCTGGTGGTTTTATCTGGTTTTCCTCTGACAGCTTGCTGTATGTTAAAGCAGCTCTCTCAGTTTGAACCCTTCAGAAAGAATTAATACCTTTAACACTTTTGCATGGACAGGACATGTGATAACAGCAAGTAAAGTTACTGGCAGTGGCACAAGAAAATGACACCATGAACCTTGACCCTTGCAAGAAAGGCATTAAGCTTCTTAAAATCCATTAAATTATTGTTTTTAAACTACTTGCTGTATTTTTTTGTTGTTCCCCAAAGCACAGTAACTATTAATTATTGACATAAAAGCAAAGAGTAGCTTTACTACTTGGTATGTCCCGTGTAGCTGCATGCCCAAAGCAGCTGTGACAGACTGGCTGTTTCACTCCCATTTAGCTTTGTTGAAGTGGTGCAGGACAGCAGTTTCTGAGGAGCACAACCTCCCATCTTTTTAATCACCTCAGCCTCGAGGCTGCTCCCATCAGATCTCTGCAGTCACAACAAGCAGCACATCCCCAGCACCGTCAGTACATGCTCAGGAAGCCAATCCAGCCGCTGCTGCGTGAAGCAGGATGATGCTGACAGCTGACTGAAAGCAGAAATACAGAAGTGCATCTGAACAACAGCAGAGTTGTGGTTTTGTGCTGAACAGCTGATGGATGCACAAGGCTTCTTTCAGCTCCTAACTGATCTATGTTTTCACTACTCCAGGGCCAGGCAGCATTAAGCAAGGCCTGGCCTTTCCCAGCACGTCACTTTCTTTGCATCATCCCTGTCCTGCTCCAGCAGCTATGCAGGGTTTTTCTGAACACCTCCTTCCACCAGGGATGCACTGCCAGATGGGCACATTCTGTAACTGCACATTCCTTCACTTCCTTTCTGCAAATATTAAATTAAGGCAGCTTCACAGCGGCTGGTTTTGATCTTTAAGATGGATAAACTGCAATGCAGTGGTTTATTCGTGTCACACTGTGCCAGCAGCAGCACAAACCCTTGGTTATTTGCTCTGGACAGTTTGATCTTTAGCTGTTTCCATACCCTTTGACATAACACACACAAGGGAGTACATCTCATGGGGATCAGCTGTTCTAAAGGTGATCAGTAACTTCATTTTTAAATTACAGATTTGGATCTGAAAGATTGGTGCCACTGAAGGACTGAGCTGTCACTCCCAACTCGGGGTGCTCTTCCACAAGGAATCCAGGCAAACAGCTAAAAACTGGGAGCTCTCTGTAATCCTGTCTACTCTCAAAGAGCAGCAATGATTCTCAATATTTCAATATTCATTGGGAGATTTACTTTCCTATTCAAATATGATCAGAATAATTCAAGGATGCAGCTCTGAACAAATCGAAGGTCCCCTGCTCTGGGGAGAGGGGTTGGAACAAGATGAGCTTTAAGGTCCCTTCCAACCCAAACCTCTCTGATTATCCTGATTGTGACCAGGGATAAGGGACATTTTGTTATTTGCTAAACAAAACCCTACTTGGTGTTTACCCTTGCTTCCTCGATAAGATGCAGGTTTAACCTCTCCCATTTAAGTGCCTTTCTGCTGCTGTTGGGGTTTACACACGGCTGTGGGGTTATGTTAAGATAAACATTACCACGTGATTTCTCTTAGAGTTAATCATTAAGTCTCATTTCTGTCAGTGCAGAAACCTTACAAAGCATTTCAGCTGCTTGTCAGAAGTAGTTTCCAGGCTGAGTGGACATTAACTTCACTCCTTGCCTCTTAGGGTTCCTGCTGTTACAGGAGGGAAGCTCCCTGGATCCCATACCTTGGAATGCACAGGATTCCAGAGCACAGCCTGGCCTGCAAGGTCTCTTGCATAGAGGAGAGTTTTATCTGGTTTTCTCCCTGGAAAGGCATCACACCAGCCACTTTGGGACCACAGGGCTGGAGCAGATGATCCAATCCACTTCCTCTGTCCCTCCTGAGAAGTTTCAAGATTAGTATTAAAGCATCTGCACTCCTCGTTTTCAGGATGACAGCATCGTTTGTTACCTTCCTGTTATGAGTATGCACTTGGCACGATTTTGAGTAGCTAAGGAAGTGCAGATTAAAAAGAAATCCAACCACCTTTAGCAATATCTGGTCCTTGATCACAGCCTTCCAGCAGGAGCACACCTGAGCCCTCTGTCCCTGCAATCTGACCCCTCAGTGCTGCAGCTCCTGGCCAGTGACCTGATCCCAATTTATCTCCTTAGAGCAAACTTCCCAGCACAGAACTGGAACAGTGTGGGACTGCTCAAAACAGCCACTCTGAAAGCCTTGCAAAAACAAAATAATTGTTAATTGAGTTCTAAACTGTCCTGACAGTTGTTAATGGCCTTTTTCCATACAGCACATGAATAATACTCCACCATACCTTGGCACTGCAGCTGCCTGGGACAGTGGACCAAAATCCTACTAAAAAAATTCCCTGTCAAGAAACTAGAAAAGAAATAGACCCTTTGTTGTATCTGCTGAATTTCTGTTCACTTTCCCCTTCAGGCTCCTTTCAGTTTCAGAGCCCCAGCCTGCCCCTCACAGCTCAGTGTGCTCTACCACAACGAATCCAATCAAACAGCTCAAAAGGCTCAGAGCTTCCTCTGATCCCCCCTCCTCCTTTCTCCTCTGAGTGCAGTATTAATTACCAATATCTCAATATTGTGCCATGTCATGCTGTGTCCTGGAACAGGTTTTTCTGCTTGCTGGGCTTACCTGGAGCCCACTGGAGGCTGCTGTTTGGTGAAGGGCTCTGCAGGCATTCTCCTGTGTCATCTTTTCAACGTGAAACCAGTGCAGAAGGAGCTGGCAGGTGATGGATTTGCATTAAAGCCAAACCCAGTTTTCTACAGCTGGCAAGGACCAGCAGCAGTGCCAAGGCTTTTGTTAGTCCACTGTTACATTCCGATCCCCAAATGAGGCTGCTTTCAATTACTCCCATTCCTCTTCTTGCTAAAATTCCTCTCCTTTTCAGTGAGGAATTTTATTTTCAACAAAACAGTTTAGAAATTTATCCTATTAGGTCTTAGGGCTCATAGTTCCATCTACCGTCACTTCCATGACTTTTATTCAAGTGGAATCATTCATTAGCTTCAGTTTCTAATGAGGCCACTTTTGCATTTTCCAAGTCCCTAAAATAAGCCTACACTGCGTCCAAGAAATTCAGAGGAAATAGTGTTTTTCCTTCAATAAAAGTCTTTGGCATAAACAAATGCTTGATATTTTATTCAAATATGTACAAGATTTCTAATCATAATCAGCCTGAGGATCATCACCCTCAGCTGCAGAAGGCACTTCCTAAAGAGCAGCAAGTATCTCCTCAGAAGAAGCCCATTTCTGGACATGATTTTCACTGCAAGTGGAATGTAACAAAGGGCGAGCTGCCTGTGGGGAGAGCTGTCATCTCCCAGCCCTCATTCTTGACTCCTTCATTCTCTCTCAAAGCTGCCTAGAATTTCCTAACTGCCTAGAATTTCTTTTAAAACTGTCTAGATGTTTACAAAGTCTTTGCTTATTGCATTTAAGTGTAGAAGCTCTACATAAATAAAACTGATTAATAAAGATCTTGTCTAAGGAGGAACTCGTAGTTGACCAGGTGGTGATCAGTCAAGGGTCGGACTCAATAATTCTGGAGCTCTTTTCCAGCCTGAGTAATACAGGGATTAAGTAATCTTTGAAAACACGATTGGCATGTTTCTGCTCAGTTTGGTTCCAGTTGAATCCAAAACACTCCGGTCAGGAGCTGCTCATGAACACGAAGGTTCTCCAAGCACCACTGAGTCGTGCTGGTTTTTCTTCCCTCAGCAGGAACTTCAAGCAAGGTTTTCCCGTTGTGTGTCATCACCAAGGGATGCAGCTGACGTTTCTTCTCCCTGGGGTGCACAGCCCTTGCTGTCCCCGGGCGCGTGGCCGTGTCAGCGCGGCCCCGGGGCGGCGGCGGCGCAGCGGAAGCCCAGGTTGGACGCGGAGCTGTCGGGGGTGTTCTGGCTCCGAGCTGCACAGCGGTACCTGTAGCAGTAGGACTGCACAGCAACACAGAAAGGGAACTTCTTAGCACAGCTGGGGTTCCTCAGGCAACAGCTTGTTAGATGAACGGATTAATTAGTTAGATTAATACAGCAAAACGTTGCCTTCGCTGTGGGACAGATCAGTGAAGTGATACGGATGGGAATCGCTGCGTTAGAGATGAGGGGATCCTACACACACAGCAGCTGACACAAAAATGGCAAAGTGTCTGCTAAAGTATCAGCCAATAATCCTTCCTGCTCTGGGAAAAAGCCAGAACAACCATTCAGCTTCCCCTCAGAGCTGGGTATCCATGTGCTAAAGCCCCACTGGAATGGACAGGTACTGGCACCTGCCTGGAAACATTTCCCTGAACGAGATGTCAGACTTTTGGTATGGGATGGAAAAAGGTGCAACTTCAGACTCTGTCAGCTCTGAGAGGGAGAAGAGCATCAGCACACAAAGATCAGTCTGTGCAGACATCAGGCACCTAATAAAGAGCCCTTGTACTAACAGTAGTCAGTGGGTTTTGTCTCAATACACAGCCTAGTTTCATCACCTACAAAAAAAGACTAGGGCAGGCTAGAATCTTCACAAACCTTCAAAATGGGTCATGTTATTCATCACTGAAGAGCCTATTCCAGTGTTAATTTAATCAAAACTGCTAATTAACATCTGACATTGATTTCACCCAAGAAGAAAATCAGTGTAGAAAATGGGATCTCGCTGTAGAAAATCTAATTATGAGAGTGATTTGCCAGCCACAGGCTTTGCAAGGGAAGAAGAGCAGGGCAGCTTTCAGAAACAGGAGCTCTACAATGAGGGGTTTCAAGCACTGCACGAGCAGAGTTAAAACACAATTTTGTGTCATGAACAGCCACGGCTCTGTGGTGACATCCTGGCTGTTCTGAAGGATTTTCAGATATGGCATCAACTCAGCTGAAACACTTCATCTCCCAGCCAGCTCTGCAAACACCTGATATCACAGAACCATGGAATTATAACAGGATTTGGGATTGAAGGGCTTAAAGCTTATCCAGTCCCATCCCCCTGCCCTGGGCAGGAACACCTTTCACTAGACTGGGTTTCTCAGAGCTCCATATCCTTTCCACATCAAAAGCCATTCTAAAACTTAAAAAATAAAGTCACATCCATGCTTTCTACTCTGACAAGTTTCACTCAAGCTTTATCATGAAAACAGCATTAGAAGCTCACATCAGCTTTAAGTTCTGCATCTAAAACCCATACTGATTAAAAAAACTTACTTGTTTTAATTCCAAGCTAAGCAAAAAGAGATCCTTAGGAACATCAGGTGTTGCTCTTCATAAATTCCATGAAACCCTTTGACAAGCATCCAGGAAACTCTGTCAGAGGATCATTTCATGGTCAAGTGCTTTCAGAGGGAAGAGGAACATGAAAACAGCACGTTACCTTATGGCACATGTAGGATCCACCCTTCTTCACTCTGTCCGTGCCCGAGGACGGCCCTTTCTGGGGAGGGGAGGACACTGGTCAGTACTCAGGGAATAACTGCTCATTACAGGGAGCAGGGAGATGGAGAAGGAGCAACCATAAATATTCCAGACAGCTTGGAATCATTCTGCCCTACAGGATTTGCAGGTGACAGTAACTGTGCTCCCTCCCCACTGCTGCAAATATTTCACATTCCAGTTGCTGCCCACTGATGGTGCCTGGCAACAGGCAGGTTCCTAAAGGGGATTTTACCAGGATGGAAAGCAGCTCCAGCTTTCCTCAGTGACCAGTCTGGTCACACCTGGCACAGATCCCACTCTCCTACCCTGTCTCAAGGGGTTGCCTCCCACCCAGGTCTGAATTACCAGGGTGATGTTCTAGAAGAATCTACCCCAGAAGAGGTTTGCAACTGGACATAAATCCCAGAGACTGTCAGAAAACCTTGAGTGTTGATGTTGGTACTCCAGAAGCTCCTGCCTGCACCCCCTGAGTTTGACTGCTTTGTGTGAAAGCTCACCACACAAACTGCAGCAGCTCCATGTTTATTGCCCAAATTGTGAAAAAGAATTTGGCCTATCACTGCATTTAATGGCACACAACTACTGAAGGAAAGCCACACCCTGGGGCAGCATCCGCTCCTTCCACAGCCCTGCTCCCACTCCCAGGCCTCTGGAAATTGTCCTCACAACACCTGCACGTGGATGCACAGTCCCTGCTCTGAGATAAGCCTCTAACCAGCACAGTCATCACCCAGCCTGGTAATCTCATTTTAAGGGAAGCCAGGAGAAAACTGACCTAAAAAAAGTTCCATGGGAACAAGACAAAGCAGAACAATGGGGCTGTGGAGCAGGATTTCCCCTAAATGTGCAATGCTGAGCAGCAATCTGTGCTACTGGCTCCAAAGACACTTTTATAAACCAAGAGGAACTTTTTTGGTTGGGGTTAGAAAGTCCTAAATCTATCATGTGTCAGCAGTTACAAAGGGCTGACCTGTACTGAGCAGTGGGTGAACCAAAGGCTCATAAGTGCATCTTTTTATTAACTACAAATCTCTTCCACCAGGCAAAAATTGAGCCTCAAAGGTTATCTAGTAACAAAAAAAAAAACAACTTAAATTGACCCCCACATCCTCTGAAGGAGGATTACAGCCCTGAAACACTTCAGCACCTGCAGAAATCTGCTGTGGTGTCCTCCATTAATCTATTCTATTAAAAAACATCATTCTCTTATTTAAAATCACTGAAGGTAAAGAGTTTATCATAAAACAACTGGCAAAGATGTCAGAAAATGAGAAAACCAATAGATAGCACCAGCATTTGCAGTGTTAATATTTTCTTGTGCATATATCTCACTTTAGAGATGAAGTAAACTGCCTTGGCTGTGCTTCCCCTCAATAAAGCTAATCACAGCCCAGCAATTAAGGCCACATTTGATTAAAACAAGCAGATCTCTGTTCTATCAAGCACCATTGTTTGATGGCCTGACCTGGAGAAGTGCACCAGCTGGTACTGGAGGGGAAGGACGTTGGCTGCTTGCTGCAAAGGGCCAGAGCTGTCCAGACTTTGATCCTGGATTTAAACCCCAGAGTTTACTGTAAATTAGCAAGGTTGTTCCATACTACAATACTGCAACAGCCATATTCCAGTCTGATTACATAAGTGCTTGTGCATTCCATTACCAAAGCTTATAAAAGTAGGATTGTTCTTCTAAAAGTTAGTAAAAAAAAAAAAAAAGCAGAAAGCTTTTTGGTTTTTTTTTTTTTTTGTTAATGAAAAAAAGTTCTATTTCTTTCATTACATCAAACAAATGTTTTCTGATGGTGCATGGTGATTTTCAGTGCACAGCCATATGGTTACTCTGTGTTGAGAGAAATCAGTTTTCAAACAGAGAACTGCAGCTCAATCAAAACAATCAGAGCCAGAAATCACCACAAAATAAGCCCTAAAGGGACTGTGGTTTGACTGACCTCACACACACACTTGGCTCTCTCTGCTAAAGGATCAGTTACATTTTTAGGGAGGAAATTCTTCCCTCTGAGGGTGGGGAGGCTCTGGCACAGGGTGCCCAGAGAAGTTTTGGCTGCCCCTGCCCTGCTTTAAGGTCCTTCCAGCCCAAACCCTTCTGGGATTCTGTGACTGCAGGGAGGCACCTCCATTATGTCTATTTGAGACATTTTTGTGTTGATGATGCCAAAGCTGCAGCTTTGCTTCCCTGCTGGATTAAGGTGATAGTGGGGAACAACTCTCTTGTGAATTTTGTTCTCTGTTAACCTCCAGGAGTTGCTGAAGTTTAAAACACAGACGCTTCAGAAAGTATTTAAAAGCTAGGTGTTAACAATGAGGCTTTCAGGGGGTTTTCAGATACAAACTGATTGTCAGAATCCAGTGTCTGAGGCAGAGCACTTCAAAGTGAATTCCAAAGGATTTTTCTGGTTAAATGGGTAAAGAAACTGAATCTCCTCATGTGAAAAGGTGTCCCAAAATAGCCAGGCTGCAGTTATCTTCTGAGACATTAGAACTGATTAGCACCAGATCTATCAGAGCTCAGCTCTCCAGTCTCTGCAGAGCACAAGGCAGTATAACCTAAATATAGGATCTGTCCTCTGGGCTGAAAAGACTCTGAATTCTTCCAGAGGGTCAGAGCTCAGGCAAAGTTTTTTAACATATTTAGTTTAACACCCAAAATCTTCAAAGCAGCTTTCTAGCACTGGAGAGAGCTGGGCTATGCTGGGGATTGGTTACAAGGAATGGATGGAATTCTGCACACAGATTGTTGGGGGGGTTCATGACTGATTGTCTTGCCTTCACAAGTAATTACCAGGAGTAAAAATAAACCTGCAAGTGCTTTGGACGTTGTAAGGAAATAAAAACCACTGTATTTGGTGGGGTTTAGAGTGACAAACTCTATGTGGCCTTACTTGTCACAAATCATAGGATTTGCTCATCCTGGCTGACTGGGAGAGGAGCAGATCTAACACAGAACTGGAATCTGCTGAGACAGAGCATCAGTGACCCCACAGCTCTCACCCTGCAGGACCCTCCATCTGCCTGCCACAGAGGAAAGCAAAGGTTCACCTCTCAGAACCTGGTGACTTCTCCTAAACCTCAGTTTTATCTCATGTTTAGTTTAAAACAAGCTACCAGAAGCCAGAAAGATAACTCACAATGGTTTGTTCTCTGCCTGGGATGGGGAAAATAAGTACAGCTTCTAGCAATATAAATGAATTAAAAACCTTCTTTTCTTTAAAGAAGTCATTCCATAAATTCTTGATTGCTGTAATATGAGGCTAGTTTGGAAGTATTCACTGGCTAACCAGGTGTGGACAACTAACCAAACCCCACAAAAACTGCACCAGAGCACTGTAATTGCAGTGTGGATGAGCTGTGCTCTGCTGCTCCCCCAGGACACAGCCCACGCCAGGAGCACAGAACAGGAACGGGATCCCAGGCCCAGAGGGCATTCTGTGCTCAACACAAAGCCAAGCAAACACTTACAGGGTTGTGGAGCTCCTGTGGGGAGTGGTGCACAGCCCACCAGTCAGATGTCCACTCCCAGGCGTTCCCCACCATGTTGTAGAGGCCGTAAGCGTTGGGGGGAAAGGCAGAGACCTGCACAGGACAGGAAGCACAGCTCTGAGCACACAGAACAGGGCTTGAATCCTCACACCAGGCTGCTGAAGGTGCACTTTGGGCAGCCCCAAAAGCAGGCAGGAGATCAGCAGTGCAGAACTGGAATGCTTCCACATCCTGCATTTCAATGGAACAGGATGGAAAGCTGTGAGCACCTCTGTGTCCTCAGCACCAGGTCCCAGCGTGGCACAGCATCTCCTTGCTGGTTTTGGAGACTGACCCTCTCCAGAGAGGCACTGTTTGACCAGCAGACACACCTGGCATTACTGACTTGACCCCATTCCCAGATTCCCTCACCTCTCACCAAGGAAAAGCCAGGGTGGCTGTCAACTCCTGCCTGTGCAGACTCCTCTTCTGATGAAACTTTTGGACTTACTTAACTACCATTAAATAATTCATTCACATTCTTGATTGCCTTTAAAATTCCACTCTGGTTGTTATACTAGACAGGCTCATCCTTTCCCCAAAAGGGAAGATTAGTTTCTTTTAAACTATTGTGTGATTTTTGAGTTCACGAAACTGCAAGGCCAGAAGTGCAGGCAGAAAGTATTTCAGCTTCTGACTACAAACTGTCTGGGAAGGGGGAAAAGAGGTCAGTTTGAGAGGAACTAGAAGTTAAAATCAAAGTAATCTTTACTTTTCAATTAGCTTGTACAAGAGTCCCTTGATAATGCTCAAGCCTGCAGTGAAATTTAATGTAATTTAAAATCTATAATGAAAGAGAAAAGAGATAGAAAACAGCTATGGCTCATCCTGCTGACAACAGACCTTAGTTTTAGAAAGATTAAGATCATTTCCACATGCTGGATTGTCTTTGAGACACACTTACAGGTGCAGTCCCCTTGTAGCCATCCTCTGCTGTGTTATTGGTGGGGAATTCTCCCTGCCAGATATTGGCATAGTGTTGCCCTTTGGGCTGCAATTTGTTGCCCCAGGGGAAAAGCCTGGGAAAAGACAAACAGAGCAGCTGTCAAACACTTTTAATTAAAAGTCAGTGTTATACAGAATCCCAAACTGGTCTGGGTTGGGAGGGACCTTAAATCCCACCCAGTGCCCCCCAGCCATGGCAGGGACACCTCCCACTGCCCCAGGTGCTCCCAATGTCCAGCCTGGCCTTGGGCACTGCCAGGGATCCAGGGGCAGCCCCAGCTGCTCTGGGAATCTGTGCCAGGGCCTGCCCACACTCCAATAAATACCTTTTTCCTAATAATCTAAACCTCCTCTCCTCAAGTTTAAAGCCATTCCCTGTGTCCTGTCCCTCCATCCCTTGTCCCCAGTCCCTCTCCAGCTCTTCTGGAGCCCTTTCAGGGGCTCTGAGCTCTCCCTGAAGCCTTCTCCTCTCCAGGTGAGCACCCCCAGCTCCCCCAGCCTGGCTGCAGAGCAGTTCTGAGGGTAAGAAACCCCTCAACTCCTCCTCATCTCACAAACCCCAGTGCAGCCTTGGTCAGGGACAGCCCTGGGACAGGTACCTGTTCTCAAGGCCCCCTCGACAGCTGTATTCCCACTCAGCCTCCGTCGGTAAGCGCTTCCCTGCCCAGCTGCAGAAGGCCATGGCATCATTCCAGGACACATGAAGGACTGGATGGTCCATTCTGGAAACAAAACCAACAGGACAGGCTCCTCAGGGCACCAGGCACACTCAGGGCTGCACAGCACAATGTGACACCCAGGCAGGGACACACAGGAGTTACAGCTGGAGCAGACACCAGGTGACCCTTACAGGAAAGGAGCTGCTTAAGGCAAGGCAGCAAAATGCTAGAAGGGAAATGCAGCCATCAGAGGGGAACAAGGAAGAGAAAAACAATTAACTTCTGTTTGTCTCATCATGTTCCTACATCCAGCTGCAGACTTAAAGATATTTATGGTTCAGTTAGAGATATTTACAGGTGCAGCACCCAGGAGGCAGCAGAGACCTGTCCACACCCTGCCCTCTGGGGGAACCTGGGTGCTTGCAGACCCAAAGGAAACTGAAAACCTGCAGGATCACCACTGTTAGACCAACCTGGCATGGGCCACCTCAGCTAGAAGCCAGGATTCTCAACAGGAAAATGCACATTGCAATCTAATGGTGATTGTTCTTCACTCCCCTGTGGCGCTTCTGCTCTGGGTCAAGTCCTTGCTGTCAGCTGTGCAGTTTTGAAGGAGAAGTGACATGAGGAAGAGTCTTACCAACATCAGCTTTTGCAGCATCCAGTCCAGCAAAGCGAACTGCAGAAATTTAGCTGGGAAGTGATTTTCCTTGGGTGCTTTAAGCAGTCCACAGTTTACACAAGAGCTCCCATCTTTATTGGGGTTTGGTTCCTGGCATTAAAATCCTTGTCTCTTTTTCCAGAAAGACAGAAAAAGTGCCCAGGCATCCTTGCAGAAGGATCCTCCCCATCCAAGCCTCCAATAGACCAAGATGCTTCCAGAGCTGAGGGTCCAGGAGAGAGAGGAACTTCCTATAAACTTCTCTTTCCTGCCCCATTTAGGAATCCAACGTATCCCTGTTAATCCATGGGGCACCTCCACGTGGCAGGCACCCAGCAGCTGTGCCAGGCCAGGTTTGCACCACCCTTGCACAAGCCCAGAATTTCATGGCAGGTTTCCAGCTCCTGGCTGCTGGCTCTGACCTCAATTCCAGGCTCCCCCTAACAACGCCTCCAGCTATTATCTCTATTTTTGCCTCAGATAATTCTTTCCTTGCCCTTGGAGAGCAGACAACTCGTTACTGAGTGCTTCAGCCATCAGATGATGGTGCACTAACGAAGTCCTGTCCTTAGAGGACTCAAAAACCTACTAGATCTAGGCTAGAGAGTCTGATTTGATTTCAAAATGCTGTTAGAAACTTTCACTAGTTGATGAAGTGCCAACTTCATTGACACCTGCCTAGTGAGAGGAGCAGTTGCAATGTTAGAAGTTCTAAATGAAGACAGTAATTTGATTTTCTAGGCCTAAAATTCATCCCACTTCAGAACAGAAAGCAATTACATGAAGACAAGGATCAGTGAGTTTCAGTGCAGGCAAAGCGTGGCACTAACTGTAAGGAAAAGCAGAGTTTTCCAAAGCATTCAGAGGTTCAATACAGTCACAACTGATTTTTCATAGAGTCTGAATACAGTAAAAAAAGCACAAAACTCTTCAATCCTCTGTTGCCAGAGAAAGAGGTTTCCAAATCCCACGTGCAAGAGTTCACACTACCCAGACTCCTGGAGTGTGCACACAGTGAGGATTTATTCCTCCTCTCCAAACCCAGTTTGCACTGGAGTTTCTGAGCCTTGGGAGATCTGCTGTGTCTCACAAACGTGAACAGCGAGCACTGAGGCTCCATCAGCAGGGTCCTGCCAGACCTTTGTGCCCCACATCGCTGACCATGGCCAGGGAACGCTGCAGGCAACACCTCAGAAGGTGGGAAAACACTCCCAGAAGCAGCAGCAAAGAGGTGACAAATAAAAGCCCTTTCCTGCAGCCCCACGGTGGTGGGAGCCACAGGGATAGCCAGCAGCTGGGTTTTGTGGTGGAATGGGTGCTCATGGCTCACCTGCTGGAGATGCTGGAGTCAGGGCCCTCAGGGTGCTTCCAGCTGGCTCCTTTCACAGGCAGCCACCAGGGAGCAGCTGCCACCTGAAAAAGGACAAGAGCAGCAGGGAAGGAAACTTAAATTCCCAGCTGAGGGATCTTCTGAAAAACCACCAGAACCCTTCCAACCCAAACCAGCCTGTGCCTGTGTGGATTTCACCTCCTGGCTCACTTCAGTCTGATACAATCTGCAGAGAGGAAAGAAAAATTACAATTTTGGCCTAAAGAGCATTTTCACCCTAATTATTTGCTCTCTGGACTCTGTTTTGAGATGACTGAAACAGCCCCCTGACGGTGCCCTTTGGCTGGGGTCAAACACACATCTTGCGACACATTCGCCTTCCAGGTCATTAACCCACTAAGCTGATTTTAAATTATTTGCTCTCAGCTTCCAGAAGGTGGAGACAGAAGAACCACACAAGGGAAGTGAAGCATGAAGCCTCTCTCTTTTTTTTTTTCTTTTCTCCCCCAGCTGGTTTGCTGGGAAACATCACACAGCCAAAATCCTCTGTAGCAGTGCAGACATTGAGCAGCTCTCTCAAACCAGAAATCCCAAATTTGGTGCTTCAACACCAGCAGTTTTTCCTGGAAGGCATATTTTGAGGATTTCCTCTAAAAAGTACAGGAGGTCATGCTTAACTGCTCTGTTGTGATTCATGTTCACTTAGAAATACTTATTTTTATAATGAGGCCTTCACTGAGGCAAAAAAAGGAACATTTATGCCACCCATCAACAGTGGGTTTATTCCAGCAGATTCCAAAATACTCCTATTACAGAGATAATGTCTATAAAGAACAAAAATCCAAGGAAATAAGCCTGGAATGCTTTAGGAGGTAAACAAACCAGAGGCTGGTTAGTCCTAGACCAACTTTGTCAAGTGTTATTCACAGAAGTTACAAAGAGTGTTACCCTCTAACTCACCAAACCTTCAGAGCAAAGTCCAAAAAGTCACTGCAAGCTGGTATTGAGGAGACCCAGAATCAGTCTGGTCAAACAATTTTAACAGCAGCTTCTAGGGGAAAGCTGCATCCTTCAACAGAACATGAAATTGCATGTGTGTGGGAGAAAAGATTATCTGTGTCACACATAAATTGCTGAGAAAACTCTGGTCCAAGCTACACATGAAATCCCTCAGTTGGATATTTCTGTAGGAAAAATCAGCAGAAGTGCCCAAACAGACATTATCCAGGGTTTAGAGCACTTCATCAGGCTGTGCTCTGACATTCCCCTGACAATCTTTCCCTCTTCCCCTCTCAGCACATCAGGGTATCCAAAATCTCCCTGTAAATCAGCAGCAATCCTGGACTAAAGCTGCAGAGCCCACAGCTTCTGGGAGCCCTGGGAAGGGCTGTGAAGTGCCTGAGGAGGCTGCAGGAATCCTGCAGGCTGGGAAGCTGCTCACACACAGGCTGTGGACGCCTCCCTTCCAAAGGGAACAGCTGAGGGCTAAGCCCCAAAGAAACAACGATGCTCCCAGCAGGCTGCTGGTGACCCAGGCATCCTGTCCTCTGCTGTCCCCCTGGCTGGCACCCCCAGGCCATGACAGGTTTTACAGACCCTCTCTGACCTCCCCAGCACACACAGATCAACAATGCCAAGCCCCCTTCTGGCTCAGTGTCTAACTAAGGACATTCTCACCCCAAGCACTGCCAATGCCCTTGGCAAAAAGCATGAGAAATAGCTGATCTCTCACAGGGAATTACAGCTCTTCAAACCCCAAAATGAGAGCTTCCTGCAGACACCCTGCTCAACTCTCACAGCACTAAAGCTTCAGAGTGAGGGAGCTGCTAAACTGATACAACAGTCAAGGGGTTTAAAACCAGTCTGATTTAACCAATTCCTTGCCCATATTGAGGTTTGACCTTTAAACTACACTGAAAATAGGACAGAAATCTAAAATTAGCATTTTACAGCTATTTAAGGAAAATAAAAGAGCAGCAGAACCGTTTGCTAAAGCTAAAATCTGAAAAATCACGAGGAAGATTTCGACAGTTTCTAAGCACAACATATTTGTGTAAATTAAACTGCTGGGTTTTGGATAAAAACATCTCTGCAGGAGACTGCAAAGATTTACACTTTAGGCGACTTTAATTTTGGAAAACATTTTTGTGATGCAAAAGAAAAAGCAGATGCTTTCAATCAGGCTGGTTTATTTTAACCCAAGAAAAATGTCTCTCCACAGGAAAGCACTGCGTGTGCACAGCTCCAGGTTGTGGCTCTTCTGAGCTGAGCACCAAATGGCCCTGCAGAGCACCCAGAGCACTCAGACATCCAGTGTGGGACAGGGAAAACAGGGAGAGAGCATGGAGAGCCTGCAAGAATTACCTGGAGACTCAGTTAAGGCAGCCCCTGGCTCCAGAGCACACCCCGAGCTGCTCCTTCCAGAAATCTCCTACCTGAAATCTACAGTTCTCTCACAGAACTTCTCACAAGTATTTAAAGCTTTTAATTGCTCTAAATCTAATTAGGAGAAGAGCTAATTAGACAGATATTACAACATCACAGTTAATACAGCCAAGTCCTCCCTTGCCAATAATGAGCTTAGTTACTTTCATAACACTTCACGTTCTGCTTCCCTCCGAAACACGTTCTGTGCACTGGCAACAGATTCCTGCTGTCAAAATAGCAGCAGAAGCTGCTGAATAGATCTTAAACCAGGGGACAATCCCCTTCCTTCTGGTTAATTCTTGCAGCATGTCACCTGTCCCACACCTGCCCTGCGATCCTTACAACCTCGCACACAGGGAAACGCTTCCCAGAGCAACGCCGAGGCATAAAGCCTTGTTTTGGTCTGATCCACCTGGAAACAGGGATTATCCAGCTCTCCCCTCCAGGATTAAACCTTAAGAACTCACTGTTCTGCTTCTCACAGACTCAGTGTGCTGTGAAAAGAGAGCCCAGTGTGATAACCCTGGGAAGAGCTCGAACAATTAATTCCGACCCACGAGCTCTGCGCTGGGGCGGAGCAATTTGCAGAGCTGAAGCCTGAACTCCCACTAACAGCCTGCAGAAAACTCTCCTTCCAACTATTCCATTCTCCTTTCCAAGTAGGCTGGGACAGCCTAACTTTAATTGCTCCATTACAAGATTTTTAAACTACTTCATAATTACCTTGAGGAAAATTCCTCCCTAAATGTATGGAGGAAAAAAAAATTGGAGTGGGGAACATCACCAAGTGTCAGCATTACTCTGTTGCTGTTACTGCAGTAGGGGAATGCTCCTAAAAACCACCCCAAAGCCACCCAGCTCACAGCCATAAAAACATTTATTAGTCTTCCACTAATATGACACAGGCCATGTTTGAGAAAAACAACCCTCATTTGAGGATCAAATCTCAAATTCAAATCAGATTTATGTATTCAAAAAATTACCAAAAAAACTCAACAGAGTAGCTCATCATGGCTCAGACTCCAACATTTCCATCAAGTAGCAAATCCTCTGAAATAACACAGCTGTACATTTGAACCTTAAGTCAGGCCCACAAAAGGATGACAAATTCATGCTGCTGTCCAGACATAAGGCACCAAACATCATCTTTTTTTGTGCTACAGCATTCTAATGCTATTTTAATGTAGCAAAGCCACCTTACACCATCTCAGGATAAACAGCTGGGAAAAAAACAAGTGACTGCAGAGTAAGAACTTCAGAATTAAGTGTGAAAAGAGATTTTGAGTGAAAAGTAGCCCAAGTCTGGAAACCACTTTTAGAATCATTTAATAAGTGGTGGGTTCTTAAAAAACCACTCCAGTACAGAAGCTGAGTTAATAGGTTACCACTTGTTTGAATCAGATGGTGTTAAGCTCTATACAACTTTAATATGCAAAAGGATCTTGCTAGCATTGGTAGGATGAGAGAAAAAGCTTGTTATTCAATAAAGAAGGTAATTTTTGGACGTGGTTTTATTTTATCCATGTAACGCAGATACACATAAATCTCTGACAGTTTTCCCTCCTCTAAGCCAGATCCTAAACCTTGAGCACTGATTAATGAACTATCAAAGAAAGAGGCAGATGGAAAATGGAACATTTTTAGTAGGGTGAGAAGTTTAAGAAATAAAAATAATTACTGTGCAATGGTTCCACTTCTTTGTCCCTGCAGAGAACAAACCTGCTGTAATTATGGACAAGAACTGAGCCAGGACTGGGAACTTCTGTCACACACAGACCCAAACTCACAATTAGCAGAGGATTTGTCCAGCAGGTAACCCACACCTGTATCAGGGGCTGGATCTCCAGAGGTCCCTTCCAAGCCCAGCCAGCCTGGGATTCTGTGAATACCTGATTTTGTCAGCTCCTGCAATTCCCATGCTATTTATTCCATCAATTAAAAGTCCCAGCTCCCCCAAAGCTCTAATTACAGAAGAATCTGTTCTCACTCTTATGTTCTAACGTTAATGACCTCCCTCATAAGCTCAGAAACGGAAGCAACAAGGGGGTTTGTTTAATATTGAATATTGAGATTATCTGCCTTAAAATCCAGTGTTTTACAGCAGTTTGAAACTGCACACCAAGGAAAGGCAGCAGCTTTAAAATACATTTAATTTTACTTTGTAAGTCATCAGCTACAAAAAATATTTCAGACTTGATTGGAAACAAGCACTTTTATGAAGGGACCTTTTTTTTTTTGCATAAGGAAAGGTCATTGAACTTCAGTTCAGACAGTGTAAAACTCCACAGCCTTGTCAATCCTCCAAGAAAAATAACCACAAATATGTGCTGCTAAAATCCAGTCAGATTCATTAAGTGCAAGTTTTGGAATCAGAAGAAGCTTCTTTTGAGGAACTGATATTCCTGGTGAAGGCAGACACCTCTGGAAGTCTCATTTCCAGCCAACATCTAAATCTGCACTCCAGTTGGTCATTTTTTTCCAATAACCAAGTGCACATGAGCTGGAAGGAAACGAGATGTGCACAGATTTCTCCCCAGCCTGAGGCACAAACCACAGCCTGCCTTAACGCTGCAGCTCTGATAAACACGGGCTAATATTCCTGGCAATTCCCAGGGAGAATTCCCGCACATCCTTCTTTATCCCAGCAGTGGGAGTAGAGCACAAAAACCCACAGATGAGCAGTTCAGCAGCTCCTGGCAGGGAGGAGCTGAAGCACTGGGGGCTGTGAGGAACAGCTCACCCTGCCCACACTGGCACTGCTGTCCTACCTGCAACCAGGGCTCCTCTCAGCAGCACTTGGAGATGTTCAGCTGAAATGCAGAATGTTTCAGTTTGGGGTTGTTATGAAACAGGCACATTGCACAGCTCCAGGCCACTGCAGAGATTTCCATACAAACAGGGATGAAATCCCATAGTTCTGGATTGGGCAGAACTGTGTGTTTGCTTGAGCTGCCAGTGAGCCAATTCCATTGCATTCCAGACCCAAAATTCCATACCCTTACAACAAAGGCAGCACATACATTTGTATGCTCACAGCCTCTTCAGTGCAGAATTTATCTGGCCTTGAAGCAAAAATTAATTTTTCTGCCTTCCATGAGCCAAGAATAACAATGTCCCCACTACTCTCCAGTCAGCAAAGACGGGCTGCTCTCCTGTTGTGCCATCCTGGTTCCCTTTTCCACAGAACCTGGACAGCAAGGAAAACTCCTGCAGGGATTGGCAAGAGCTCTCAAATCCCCTCAGAATCAAATGGAATTACAGAATTATTTGGGTTGGAAGGGACCTTAAATCCCACCCAGTGCCCCCCTGCCATGGCAGGGACACCTCCCACTGTCCCAGGTGCTCCAGCCCCAATGTCCAGCCTGGCCTTGGGCACTGCCAGGGATCCAGGGGCAGCCCCAGCTGCTCTGGGCACCTGTGCCAGGGCCTCACATCCTCACAGGGAACAATTCCTGCCCAATATTCCATCTAACTCTGTCCTCAGGCAGTGGGAAGCCATTCCCTGTGTCCTGTCCCTCCAGGCCCTTTCCAAAGCCCTCCTCCATCTTTTCTGGAGCCCCTTTAGGCTCTGGCAGGGGCTTTAAGCTCTCCCCTTCTCCTCTCCTTCACTTTCTGCAAGTGAAGAATTTAAGATGTGAAACTCTAGTAATGTTTTAAGCCACACAAATAATTTCAGCTTCAAAGGACCTTCCACCCTCATCCTACAAAATCCTTTTCCATTTGGAGGAGCTCTCATCTGGCACAGCACTAAACCCTCCCTCTCTGCCACGTGACCACCACAAACTGGGACGTCAAAACTAAAACTTGAGTTCCCAGAAATCTGCAACAATTCCATCACTGGCTGCTACACCCCTTTTTACTGCTTCCCTTCCAGAGGCTGAGGCCAGCCCACATCCCTGTCAGTGGCTATCTGGGAGCCCACCTCACCTCCAGGAAAGGCACACCCAGAGCTCCAACAATCACCCTACGTGCTCAGCTGGGGCACTCCTGCAGCAGCTGCCACCAGCCCCAGCTCTGCCCTCAGCCCTTGGCTTTGAGGCTCTGAGAAATCTGCTTTAAAAACTGGAGAGGACAAAGTGGCCAAACAGAGCAAAAAACCCCAACAGACACACACAGCCCATCATTTATAAATTATTTAGTTTGGTACCTTTCACCTTTCCCCAGTTATTTCACTGCATATGTAATACTGCTTAAAAAAATTACATTCCTGATGTTCTTCCCCTGTATTCACATTTGCATTTCACATCCCTGTGCTTCAGCTGCAGAAAATCCTTGTCAAAACACTCCTGAGCCACCGAGGCAAAGGAAAACCACAATCCTTTCTCCCATTGGTTGCTTGGAGGGATTTTCAGTGCCAGTAACACACCAATATTTATATCTTATTTCTGTTTTTCATCTGATAGTTATGATTGAAGAAGGTGACTTTTAACAGCAAGTTTACTTTTAACAACTCCAAAAAACCTTCATGAAGCAGCAGCCAAATAAGACCAGTTTGGGCTCCATTCCAGGCCTCTGGCATAACACTTGTCCTGTGAGCACTGCAGCCAACACTTGGAAATTTGGCTGACACCCCCAGGAAAGCAGCTCCCAACACTCTGTGTTTATAAAATTGCCAAGGCTGAGCTTACAGCAGCATTCTTGGGGTTTGTTTGTTTGTTTTAAAAAAGAGAACCTGATTTAGGGATTTCTGCATCACAGAACTACACGGGAAAAGGAATTTCTCCAATACTGAGTGCTGGGAAGATGGGATCAGCCATTCATTTTTTTATTTGTATTTTTTTATTATTTTATGAAGGCAGAACAAATCCATGGATGGATTTAGCATCAGTTATGCTGGTGGTGGGAACTGCAATCTAGCCTTATCTCTCCCAGTGCACAAATGTTAGACCTGAATTAAAAGATTACAAACTGCACTTGTAATCTTCCTTCCCTGGCAGGAAGAACCCAAATCCCACATTCTTTGCCAGTCCCTCACAGCACACACTCACACAGGGCTTCCTTTTTCTCAGGCTGCCCCTTAGAAACAAAAATCAAGCTGTGCCCCATCAGAGATGAGGGAATTCTGACAGGAGGGGACCTCAGGAGGTGATTTTGTCCAAACCTGTGCTCAGAGCAGATCAACTCATCCAGGAGATGACAGGACACAATTTGCTTATCTGCCAAGAGCTGCAAAGGGGACCTGACCTGTTGAGGAGGAGGTAAATGAAGCCTGAGGAAGGCTCAGCAACACATTCACAACAGAAAAAGAGGGGAGGGAGGGCAGGGAAGATCTACTACAGAATTTTCTTTCTTTTTAAAGCAGTATTCACTTCCAGCCAAAGGGAAAACGGGATCAGCTCCAGAGCAGTCAGCACTGCCCCTCCCAGGATCACTGGGGATGGGGATGAGGGGAGCTGGAAAAGCAGCAAATGAACACAGGATCTTCTGTAGAAAAGGAGGAAACATCAAAATCTTCAGCCATTCACAACATAAGGAATCTTACAGACTCAGCCTGAACTTCTCAGGTAGGGGGCAAAAAGAGACAACAATGGGCTGATACCAACTTTTGCTAATCAGGAATTGATGTTTTTAATTGTTTTTTTAAAGAGAAAGGACAGAGAATAGATTGCAAATCGACCCCACTTCAGTCCATGAATCCAGGCCTAACCCTCTCCACAATCCCCATTTTTGCCCCTGGCTTTGGGGACATCACAGAGTTTCCTTTTTGCTGCTGTGATTACCAACAGAGCCCAGGGATTGCTCAGGGAGTTTCCCCCTGCTGTGTTACTCACTGCCTGGTGGATGTCAGCCTTCACTGCTTCACTCAGCATCCCCTCAAACACAAAGGAGTCACCAAATTTCTCTGCCTATGGGAAGAACAAAAGATTCAACCATTATGTCATCAAAGGAATGCTATTCTTAGAAACACACTCAACATTTACAGCTTTGCTTTATCAAGGATAAGAAAATTCAGAGAATCATTAAGGTGGGGAAAAAACCACAGAGACCATCAAGTCCAACCTTTGATCATACAAATTCTAATTGTGAATTTGAGTTCTCTTTCAAGGAAGCTGTTTTGGAACAGAAAAGAAGGGATTTTTATTCTGGACGTTGTTTTTGTTCAGCAGCCACTGGGCAGATGGCAGCTCACTGAGCTTCTGCATTTTTTTATTAATTCTTCTACATATTTTTTATTAATTAAAAATGCAGTTCTGATTGTCCCAACTGCTTTCAAATGCTACAGTCATCAATTTAATATGGAATAACACGTTTCATTTCTCTTATTTTTCCTTTGGGAACCACAATAAAAGATTTGAGCCCTGTCACTTACTGCTCCATCATCACTAGTACCATGTTTTAAAGTGCAGCTGCAACAATAAAGAGTTAAAAGTAACTCAATTATTATATCTAGCATTATATAAATCCAAAAGAATAAAAAATACAAATCATTTCAATCACAGTACTTTATATCAAGAGGAAAAAAAAAAGGGAGGAGGTGTAAGTGGAGTACTCAACTGCACCAGCTGAGCCATGAAGTCTGAAACAGACCCCACATGATGCAGTTCTACCTGCCAGAGCTCCAGGAACATTTGGGGAACACTCTCAGGCGCAGGGTGGGATTGTGGGGGTGGCTGTGCAGAGCCAGGGGTTGCACTGGATGATCCTTGTGGTCCCTTCCAGCTGAGGGCATTCTGCGATTCCACATTTAACCTCACCCCACACGTGCTCATCCCAGCAGCTCTTTGCAACAACCAAGCTGTGTTCCAACCCAAAATAGTTAAACCACTTTTTTTTTTTTTTCATAATTATCGAGCTAAGAAACAGAAATAGCAGACAAAAGAAGCTTTTCATCCAACCAGAGGATCCTGCCTTCCAAATGAGAACCAGTTCATCAAGTGAATTCAGCAAAGTGCCTCCTCTGAGACCTGTTCCTTAGCGAGGCTTTCATTTGCCTAAAAGGGCTGTCAGGGTTTTGTCAAAGTTGCTAGGAACAGTCACCTGTCAGGAGGGATCTGAGCCTCAGGCACAGGCGGATCCTTCCTGGGAAGAGCCTTAACATATTCTTAGTCCATTGTTCCCAGGAAGCCGCACACAATTATCGCTGCAGCTGCTATTGTCTCCTCCTTAGGCACAGGGCTCTGTGTCACCAGCAAGGAGCTGAGCCAGCCTGCGAAGCCCTTGGCCATCTCAGTTTGTTAAATCCAGGTTTCTCTAAAACAAGGAAAATCTAACCTGATTGGTCCAGGACCCAAATGTAAAAAAACCCCAAGCAAACCACCCCAAAAACCCCTGCAGAGAGCTGCTGGCATCACCCAGTCACGAGATCACAAAGGTGACAAATCACTAAACACAGCAACACCTGAATGCTCTTTCAGCCCAGGACGGCAAGGCCAGACAGTTCCTTCTCCCCACCACTTCCATCAGAAATATTGGAGTATGCAGATCCCAAACAAGTACTGTGACATCCTTCAGAAAGAGAAGCCTGGGTTTTCAGCTGGGGTTTTCTCGGGAGCCTGGGTGCCCTGGTGCCTCACCTCAGTGATGTAGCCCGTGGAATTCACAAATCTCTCAAAGTCCTGGTTGCTGACCTCGTACTGGTCCATGTAGAAGCTGTCAATGTGCACTCTCCTGGCAGGCCCCTCTCCATCCTGCTGGATTTCAGGCTTGTGGGTGCCCATGGTGAACACCCCTCCCGGAATCAGCACCATCTGCACAGCAAACACCACCCAGAAGGTTGGGAGAACGAAGGACTGAGAAGCCCCACGCTGGTTTTACTCCTCCTGCACCTCATCCTTGCAGGTGTTTTTGAAAGAGCATTTTGGCCAGCCCAGTTGGGGAAACAGGAAATAGAACTGAAATTGGAAACTGCAATTTCAACAATTTGAAATTGCAAATCCCCATTTGCAGGCTTTTACATGAAGTCTGGGTGATGCTGGTGCTCTCATGAGGAGAAATGTTCTGTTTCCTGTGTTACACTTTGCTGGTATTTCTGCAGTTACACCACTGCCAGGGTAGCAAAGGAGCAGTAAACGAGCTCACAGCATTCCCCAGCACCTCTCCTGGTTCTTCAGGGCAGCTGGAGTGAGTATTTGGCACCACCTTACTCATCCCACTTCAGTGTTTATTCTCCACTGTAGCTCTCTCCTGCTTGGATCTCTCAAAATTCACACAGCCTGCAGCTGCCCAATGCTACAAACATCTTCTCCTTTGGCCTACCCACATCTGAAGCTGGCTGTGTCCCCAAAACTTTCACCACTGAGAAGAATCTGAGCTCTTACAGATACTCTGAAACTGACTCCATCAAAAGGCTTCAGGATAAACTTGCTTACATTTTTTAGGACTTAGGAAATGACAATATAGTGTAAAGTTGCTCTACTTCCTCCCTTCCAATCTCTCTTCAACCCTCGGTAGCTGACACAACTCCCTGAAGGGATTCCCAGCCAGGCTCAGAGCTCATTGGGCTAAAACCACGTGCAAAATAAACTCTAGCTGGCTCCCCAGTTCTAAAACCTGTTCTAAAAGCTGTTCTAAAAGCTGTTTGTGGGTGATACAGAGGCCAATTTTTCTCTGCTAGTAAAGACGTTTTCTAGCTAAGCATCATCAAGTTATGTTATGAGCATAACTTAATCCAGCAGTAATTAACTTTCATTACCTACTGCTGGAGCTGCCAGCTGCATAAAAAGGAATTTTTTTTTATCCTCCAGACCCAGAGTGAACTGCTCAGGTTTGTCACACAAAATACCCATCGGCGACACGGATCCCGAGCACAGGGGGATTATTCACTCCACACTCTTTAAACATTGCCCGGTTTGCAGAGGGCAGCCTGCAGTACCAGAGTTCACCTTTCACCCAGCGAGCTCCCGCACTGCCTGTAGGACACAGCTTTTTCCAAGCTGATGCAGCTTCCCAGCATTTCAGCCGAGCCAGCTGGAGAGGAAGCCGCTCGTGTTTTCCTGTTCTCTCCGCGAGGTAAGAGCGAGATGGGCCAGAAGCAGCACCCGCGCCCAAGCCCAGTTCTGGGTTCGGCCCACCCGCCTGTGATTTCATTTAAGCTCTCCCACAGCAGTTCCCGGGCTGCTCCGTTATCCCGGAGGAGGCTCTGCCCCGCCGGGGTCCCCCCCTCGGCCCGGCCCGGCCCGGTCCCGCCGCTCACCGGCCCCCGCCCGGCGCTCCCCCCGCTGCCCGCCGCCGCCGAGTAGCGCCGCGCCGCCGCCTCCCGCCCGTCCCCGGGGGCCCGGCCGGCGCTGCAGCCGCAGTCCCCGGTGCCGGGGGTGCCGGGGGTGCCGGTGGCCGTCACCATTCCCATTCCCAACAGCAGCGGGAAGAGGCAGCGGCACAGCCGGGTGGGCGCGGCCATATTGGCAGCGGGGCCACGTGCCGGGCGCGGTCATGTGACCGGGCGCGTCTTAAAGGGGCCACGCCGCGCCCCGAGGGGACCGCGAGGGGCGGGACCGGGGCTGTCCCCCCGTGTCCCCTCATATCTCCTCCATCCTCTCATGTCCCCCCGTGTCCCCTCATATCTCCTCCATCCTCTCATGTCCCCCCGTGTCCCCTCATGTCCCCCCTGTCCCCCCATCCACACCGGTAGCTGCAGAGCCTGTGTGGATAATGAGAGACTGCTCAGGGCCTCTTCACTCCGCAGAACGCTGAGGGGAACCCAGCAATGCACAGAAATACCTCAAACAGCCCCGGGAATCTCAGCCGTCCATAGAAATACCTGAAATACCCACACAGATCTCTCCTGAGGGGAGCCAGGAGTGTGCTTCCAGCCCCTTCCCAGGAAGGGTGCCTTGGCATTCCCCCTCTCCCTCAGGGAACTCGCACTTCTGTGTTCTCCTTCGTTTTCCCGCAGTTCACCGGAGTTGTTGAAGATTCTGTAAAATCTTTACTTTCTTGTGGGAGCTGCTGTTCAGAGCTGCCAAAAGAATGGATCTTCTGCATCATCCCCTACACCGAAATAACTGTTTACTCATCCTGTGGGATATTAATTCTAAATAGTCAATGTAATATTTGCTTATATTTGCAGCAAAGAGAAGCATGGCCAGAGTGAAGGAGGGGTTTTATCGTTTGCTGTGAGTTTTGAAAGGAACTGCACTTGAATGTGTTTGCTCTGTGAAGTTTTACTGTGTGTAAGATGGCAGTGCTGGGAGGCTTCGCAGGGATGAATTCCAATTATCCATCATTAGTCCCTTTTGCCCTATGACGTGCTCCAGAAAAGCATCAGAGTGCAGGAAAACAAATGCAAACTTAATTATACTACTTGCTACTTTGGGTCAGAAAATGGAAATATTCTTTTGCGTTGGCACGGTGATCTTTGCCCTTTGTCAAGGAAAGAATGTCTATGAAAATGAGAGTTAAATCCATCTTATTTTCTCCTGCTAAATTTTTCTCAACACAGTTCACTGAAGCAAGAGCAAAATGTAGGCATCCAAATTCTACAGACTTCTAGAACTGAAAACAGTCTGCCAGGATAAGCTCCCTTTGCTAAAGCCCTGGGATTCTGGCTGTGTGGTGCTGGAATTCAGGAAAAGCAGCTGATTTCCAATGAGCTGGGACAGCTCTCTAGTGTATCCTGCCCACTCGTTCTCATGGCTCGTTTTCCTGGAATTCTTGTGAGCATCATTTGTGTAGCTCCATCAGGAGGGTTCATATTCCTTCCTCTCCCTGGAGAACAGATTAAATAATTATACTTCACTTCTGGATGGAGCAACATCCAACTCCCAGTCTGAGGTCCTGAGGACTTTGGAGAACTTCTGCTGGTGTGGATTATTTTGTGCTCAGCCATGCAGGCTTGAGTTTTTCTCCTTCCTCACTCTGAGTCCCCAGGCTTCTGATCTTGCTGTTATTAAAATGGGATGGGAATGAGAGATTTTCCAGCACTTCACTGAGAGGCTGAGCTGCTCTAGCATTTATCAGGAGTGCTTTTCATCCCTGAGTGCTGGCATGGATCTCCCTAAGGACAGGGAACTTCTGGGATCATCTTCCCCATTGGGAAGACCAGCCATGAGCAGGAGGAGACAGATTGATCCTCAGAGTCCTGGAATATCTTCTGCTCTCGTTTTTCTTCCAGGGCTGTTGAGCTGCAGCTGAGCCAACAGCAGAGAGACAAAACCTGTGCAAAGCCACCCTGCAGGCTGGAGGTGCAATGTTTCCAAAACAGCCCAGGGAAGGCAATGGTTAGGTGCAAACTTGTCAGCACGAAACAAGACAATAGAAATAAAAAGCAAATAAAAGACTTCAAAGTTCATTTTAACATCTTTTATCAATGCTGAATTTCCATAATTGCTGACAATAAAGTAGGAGTGGAGCAGAATAAGGTTCAAAAAGGAGAAAATGAACAAAGTACTCCAATAACAAAAAAATACAAATCCCTCACAAGTTGTTTTCCTGTGACTGAAACCACATGTGAAATTGGGCCAAACATTCACAGTACAGCTCCCAGGGCTGAAGTGATACCTACCAAGTAGTGTTTTTTCACTGTTTCCTCTCTGAATTCTTGACTTCATTCCCTCGGCCCTCTGGGGGTATGTGGGCTCCAAGCCCAGCCCTCATTTGCTACTGAGTGAACAGGACTCTGTTCCCATCTCAGGGCTGCCTCCTGTAGTTCCCATTGTCAGCAAAAATTCCTTTAAGGGAATAGCTCTGGTCCCTCCCAAGGTGACTTTTTCCACTCCCACCCTGCCCTACAATTTTATCTCTTTTCAATGCTGTAAGATTATAGGAACTCACTGTGCCTGCTGCAGCACCCCAGAGCAAGTTCCTAAAGACAAATGGAAATGTTTTCCTTCACTGGAAACTTTCATGATTATCTTGTCTTTGCCAGCACCCCTTTAAATCTAACAAGTTATTCACAGAGCTTGGCTCAATATTTTTGGCTGAAGGGCCAAAAGTTGGTGAGGGGCCATCAGTGCATGGAATGACAGGACAAGGGGGACAGATTCCAGCTGACAGAGAAGAGGTTTAGATTGGACATTAGGAAGAATTTTTTCCCTGTGAGGGTGGGGAGGCCCTGGCACAGGGAGCCCAAAGAGAGCAGCTGTGGCTGCCCCATTCCTGGAAGTGTCCAAGACCAGTCTGGATGGGGCTGGGAGCAACTCAAACCATTCTGGCCTTCTGTGAGCTCCTCAGCCTTTGAAGAACTGACCAAGACCCAGAATCAAACGAAGCCCATAAGCAAAAATGTGGCCTTTGGTATTTGGGAGAGGAATGTCTCCAGAGGGGCAGACTCCATTCCCCCCCTGAGCAGCCTGTTCCATGTCTTCTCCCATTGCTGCTGCTGGGATTTATCCTTCAGTGCTGGAGCTATTTCAAGGCAGAGCTGCTCAAGGTGCTCAGCAGGCAAAGCTCTGCCCCTGGCTCTGGTGACAGCCCTTCTGTCACTGCCTCAGAGCCTCTGCAGCCACTCACAGCCTCTGCCTGCTGAACCCAGCCAGAGATTAGATTTGATTACACAAGAATTCATTAGGATTATCTAATGATATTAGGCACCACTACTCTGCCAAATTCCTGATGAGTAATGGCTTGTAGTATTGCAGCCATGTAGGAAACCCATAAAACTCTGTTCTCTGACCTTCGCTTCAGTTCCTGAGTCACGAGCTTCAGTTTCTGCATATCCTTGCTCCAGAGCCACAACTACAACTCCTCTGGAGGTATTTTTAATGGAGAGCCAGTGCAGGGGGATGTTACATTGATTTCAAACTGGCTAATCTGGGCTTGTTCCCATTCATCAGCGTCATCCTGCTGCTGTAGAGATGGAAACAAGCCAGGAGCCGTGCACCATTCCTACCTGTCGCAAGAAGCAGGTGGGTGTGGGTGAGAGGGAGCGGAGGGAAATGTTTCCTTCACCTAAATCCCAGTTAAAGTGATACAGTTCTTCAGGCAAACATTGCACCCACCCCTGCGTGGCTCTGGGTGCTGCCAGCCAGCCACGGAGAGCAGGAAAATTAGGGTGTAACTGTGGGAAATAACCTTGGCTAATATTTAAGGACAAATAATTGCATAATAAAATAAATAAATTAGTATTACTATTTTTTATTCGCTGCTGGTCATTCTGGCTGAAGTTGTGATGTCTCGTTGGTGATACTCCCGTGCCGTGATTTTAGTGCAGAGGAACCCCAGTGGCACTCGCTGTTTCCAGAGTTTGGAGCAGCAGAACAGACGAGATCTGCTCAGGCAAGGGCTCGCACGAGTCACGCCACAGGTGACAGCACCTGAGCAGGCAGGTGCCCACCTCAGCGTCACCTCCCCGCTATTCTGCGCTCCCCAAGTCGCGCTGACACCTGCTTTACTCAGTGTTTACTCAGTGTTTACTCTGTGTTTACTCAGTGTTTACTCTCCCTGGCTGGTTTCCCCGCAGCCTCTGTGCCCGCTACCCCCGCACGCTCGCCCCTCGCCCGCTCCAGGGCTCTGTGCGAAGCCCCCCGGAGCAAAACACATCCGCACCCCAGCCGGAGGGGGTTCATCTCCATCAGTGACCGCACGGACCGAGGGGTCCGTCCCCATCACTGACCGCACGCCCCCCGCCCGGAGCGCGGCGCGGGGCACGCTGGGAGCTGTAGTCCTGCGGCACGCGCTCCCGCGGCGGCGCGGCGGCGGCAGGACTCGGTTACCCAGCGTGCCTCGCGGCTTATTTAAGGCACGGCGGCGGGCGAGGAGCGCAGTGACCATGTGGACGCGCAGCTGAGGCGGCGGCGGGCGCAGCCTCCGGGAGCGGGACGGGGAGCGCCGCGGGAGTGGGGCTGCCGAGCCGCCCGTAGCCCGCCCCGCCGCCTCCGCAGCCAGGTACGGCCGGGAGAGAGCGGGTACGGCTGGACAGGGAGGGAGGCGGCGAGTGGCCGCCGGAGCAGCCCCGTCCCGCAGCCCGAGGGATGCAGCTTGGTGCTGGGCGGGGATGCCCGGGGATGCAGCCCGTTGCTAGGCGGGGATACCCGGGAATGCAGCCCGCTGCTGTGCAGGGCTGCATTCCCGTGCTCGGCGGGGATGCCCGGCCGCCGCAGCCCTGGCAGGACCGGGCAGAGTCCCCTCCGCCCTCCCGGCGGGTCCCGCAGCGCTGCCGGACCGGGGTCCCGTCCCCGGGACCACCGTGGGCTCGGCACTGGAGCTGCGCGTCCGCTCCAACTTTCCCCATGTTCTTGCCCCCGAGCTCGGGGCTCGGCTGCGAGGGATGTTTGGCGTTATGTAAACACTCGTGAGCGCCGATGGGGACTTGGCTATGGGCGCTCTTCCTCTTAAATGGTCAAAAAGCGGGCAGCTGTGGGTGGATGTTTCGGAGGGTCCCGGTGACTGGCCTGACAGGCCAAATATTTGGCTGTTTCCTGGACTACAATAACTGGACTTCAGCGGGGGAAGGGGTGGGGGCACATGTGCATTCCCCATGCACGTACGTGGGATGTGCCATAATCCCGAGCGGTTTCACGGCTCCGTGCCGAGCGCCCGGCTCCTGCGGGTTGTTTGGGGCCGGCTCTGCCCCGCGATCCTCCGGCTCTGCACGGGCTCCCTGTGCCTGTTCCCTGCGGGGTCCCGGGGCTTTTCCCCGAGGGAAAATGCTCCGTGCACCGGGACCAGCTGGGGCTGGCTCAGCCTTTTCCCTCCCTGCCCCAGGTGGGTTTGCTCTGGCTCGCAGGAATTTGTCTAAAAAGGGTCCAACAGGTGAAAGGTTTGAGTTGAATTTATTGCCGTGCAGCGAGCGGTTCTGTGCCTGCTGAGCCACAGATGGATTGGGCTGCGGTCCTGCTGCTCACAAATCAGGAAGGGAGAACGTGGTTAATACAATCCAGATCTTTGCCTGATGAAGATGTAGTGACTGCAAGTCGTGCGGGGAGTAGCGTGTGTGGGAGCTGGTGGTTTTATTTATTAGCAAGGGTCGGCACTTGTGCACGTGTTTTATTTCTTAGTTATTACTTGCCTTTGAGGTTCTTGGGCTCAGAAATTTGCCTGCTATCCCAGGACTTGCAGACCTGTTGAGCCAGAGGCCCATGGTGGAGCTGTTTTCCTTGCAGGGCTCAGCTGTGTGAGTGCGGGATGCCATGTGAGGCCAACATCCCTTCCTTTTCCTCCGTGGTTCCTCTGTGGCCAAGTTAATGGGCTACCAGGCACTGAATTTCTCATTGGTTTCTTTTCTGTACTTTAATTTACGCCAATTTCCTCACACAGCAAATATTCCATGGTCTAAATGCCTGGTGGTTTTGCTGGTGTAAGTGCCTGAAGTAATAACAGTGTTGCAGGGTGTTATGGCTGGAGCAGAGCTTTGGCTGCTCAATGAGAGGAGAAAGCTTGGTGGCATTGGTAAATCCAAAAATTCAGCGTTAACTGAGGGTTAACAGGACACCTGGTGAAACAAAGGTGGAAATAGACCACTGTGGGACAAAGCTGTAGTGCTCAGTGTGCCTAAACCAAAATAAGGAGTCGCTGTGAAAATAAAAACACAGTTCTAGTGTGTTTCAAAACAATCTGATGCTGAGCTGATTATTTCTAATGTTTTCTTTAAGCCGCCTCTTGTTTGTCAGTAGTAGGGGTTTTTCTTGTTAAAATACCTTATTTCCCCAAGATTAAAGTGTTTGCTTAGATGAAGGGTTTTTCCCCCCATCTGCTTGTTTTGCAGTGTTGATTAAGCCTTGAAAATTGTTTCCTCTTACAAGGTTAAATTGGGAAGTAAACAAACAAGAGTAACTTTGGCTTTGCAATCGTGGGGTGGAGCTTAGCTCGGGGAAATGGTTTTTATGAGATGTGCTAATCCTGAGCACCATCGTTGGAGGGTGGAGGAGCCCTCAGTGAAGAGCACAGGAAGGGGACATTTGGTGTTTTGCTTTGGTGGTGGCTGCTGGAGCTGCAGGTTTGGGTGAACGGAGCTGTCCTGGGACTGATGAACAGAGTGGAGGGGATGTAAGGGGCTGTTGTGATCTCTGGTTAGAAATGAGAAATGTGATTTTGGGAGGAATTTGTCACTGGAAGGGGCTGGGAGGTTGTGGAATCCCCATCCCTGGAGGTATCCAAGGAACACTCAGTGCTCCGGGCTGGGGACAAGGTGAGGATTTGGACTCAATGATCCTGGAAGTCTTTTCCACCCTCAGTGGTTCTGTAACATGATTTTATCCACATCACCATCAATCCTCTCGTGTTCCCTCAACAAACTTGTTTTGGCATGGTGTAGTCCAGAAAATGCACAAACGGAGTTAAAGTGAAGAAATAATCTCAAGTCCTGGCAGTTCACAAGTGAGGCCATTGCAGCTGAGAGTGAGAGCTGCAAACCACACTGTCCTGCTGTTGTGTGGTGTGAGGTCTGGGTCTGGTTTTGTAACAACTCCGCTGGTAAAAACAGCACTGAATGTCCCTGACAGTGGGGCAAGCACGAGAACAGGGCACCTGCAGGTTTGGGGTGAATTTTGGGGATCCAGCTCCAGTATTGTGTGTGTGCCAAAGAAAAGGGAACAGTCCTGGGGCTGGTCAGACTGGGGTGGTCCAGAGGTCTGTTCTGGAAGCAGAAGCTCCTTTTGGCTGCTTCTCATCAGATGAGCTGGTCTTTCCTGGTAAATTTCTGAAATGGACAGCATTGAGGTGGAACTTCTTGTTCAGTGCTGTCAGGCAGGATTAAAGCAGATCCCAGATATCCTGAGCCCTTGTCTGGGACTTGTCCTTGAGTTGGAGCCATCAGAAGAGCAGGTGTTGCTTGTTCTGGTGAGCTCTTGGAGCAGGTGGAGCTGCTCTTGGCCACCTGGGCTCGTTTGTGTCCGGTGGGCAAGCGACCAGAGCCACCTGAGCTATCCCAGCACTGGTGCAGTCCCTGTACTGGGCACTGCTGGGGCATCTCCTGTCTCGGGGGAAGCTCTGGGACCCTCAGTGCAAGAAAAGCATTGAGGGGCTGGAGAGTGTCCAGAGATGGGAATGGAGCTGGGGAAGGGTCAGGAGCACCATGAGCAGCTGGGGGGGCTCAGCCTGGAGAAAAGGAGGCTCAGGGGGAATTTCTGGCTCTGCACAACTCCCTGACAGGAGGGACAGCTGGGGATCAGGCTCTGCTCCCAGGGAACAGGGACAGGAGGAGAGGGAATGGCCTCAGGCTGGGCTAGGGGATGCTCAGGTTCAATATTAGGAAAAATAACTTCACTTGAGAAAGTAGCCAAGCATTGAAATGGGCTGCCCAGGTAGGGTTCCCATCCCTGGAGGTGTTCAAAGATTGAGCAGATGTGGCTCTTCCTGACAGGGCTGAGTGGGCACAGTGCTATCAGTTTAATTCCATACCTGGGAGGGCTTTTCCAACTTCCATGATCCCGTGATTCTGGCTGGTTTGTTGATTATGACACAGCAAACTCCTTTGGACTATCTGATGTGTCAACTTGCAGAGTGTACTGGGAGTCTTTGAGACATTATTACCCCATAAATACAAGATAGTTATAGTTGTAGGATTGTCTTAAAGCCAGGAGGAATCTGAGGCTCCCGTGGGAGGTGGGATGAGGGTAGTGGCTCTGTAGTAGCTGGTAGACGAGCTGCTGGCTCTCCCGTGGGTGAGTGTGAGGGAAGGCGGCCTCACCAAAGCAGCTTATGGAGACCAAGGGGTTTAGAGGCAGAAAACCATGTGCTGCTAGAAAGTTATGTAAATGTAACATCTCTGTCACAATGAGACTGTAGTGGAAATCCTGATTCCTAAAAGTCCGCATTACTCTATGTCCCAAATCGGTTTCTTCTGCTACAATGGCAGCAGAAACTGAAGGAGCTGTTTCTGTGCTGTTGGTGTGTGATAATGCACAAGGGGAGCCAAAAGCTGCCCAGTTTGATCCAGTGGCCTGTGCTGGGTGGGGCCAGGTGCTGCTTTACAGACTGGAAGAGCAGTGGAGAGTGTCCCTGTGCTGCAGGGCCGGATGCTGGCTGTGTCCATGGCTGTTCCAAGAGATTCCTGTGCTCTTCCGCCGAGCCTCTCCTGGAGGCTGCTGCGGGAGGCAGGATGCCAAAACTGCACAAGCTTTGATATTCCTGTCTAATTTCTGCTCCCCATGGACACTACAAAAGCACTACAGCAATTATTGCCTGGTTCTCTGTCTCAGCACTGGGAGGCAGTGGCTGGAGATGGAGGCAGATCCCTCTTTCCAGGGTGCTGCATGTACTTGTTAGGTTGGCAGAGGCATCCAGAGGCTCCTTGTGTGGCTCTTGCTTGTGCTGTACCTGTTGAGAAAGTACATTTCCAGGTCTTCAGGGCAGCTGTGGTTTATGGGATCAAATTTGCTCAGAGAAACCGTGGATGATCTGTCCCTGGAAGTGTCCAAAGCCAGGCTGGAGAGGGCTTGGGGTAGTGGAAGGTGTCCCTGCCCATGGCAGAGTGGCAATGAGAGGATCTTCAAGGTTCCTTCCAACCCAAACTGTTCTGGAATTCCATTCTGTGAAAAAGATGAAATGGAAACTAGAGGAACTGTAATTCCAGTGAGGGAAGCTGCAACATTCAGCTGTGGGTTCTGAACTCAGAGGAGTTTCATTTTCATGCTTGTGGTTTTGGTTAAGCTTCCCAAAACTTGGATCAGAACTTCTTAGCAGCGTTCTATGGAGAATGAAATGTCAGTTGATATCTGAGCAAGTTAACCCACTGGAGCAAAAAATGTGTTGGAAATGTGCATGGAAGTTTGTGTTATTTGGGGATTTGTGGCTTGTGGCAATGTAATTGCATCTTCATGTGCCAGAAAGCCAACATGAAGAGTGCTGCAGGAAGCTGAGTGGTCATATCTCACTGATAATCTTCTCTGGAGGCGTCCAAGGCCAGGCTGGACAGGGTTTGGAGCACCCTGGGACAGTGGAAAGGAGTGGAGGATTATCTTTCAGGTCCCTTTGAAGCCAAACCAGTCTGTGACTGATCATTTGGCTGCAGAGGTGATCAAAGGAGGGGGAATAGCTCTGAGAAATGGAAATGCCAGATGTTTCTGGGTTAGGATGTGAGGTAATGCCTCTGCTTTGGGAGGAACATGATGCTGAGCTCTAAGGGACAAGGCTTGGTTGGTTGAACTCAGTGTCACGATGGACACAGGCAGCTCATCCTCTCCTCATCCAGTGCATGATGGCTGTGGTCAGAAGATGATAATTTCTGAGCATGCACATAGAAGAAATTTCTGATCATAGTAGGCCAAAAAATGGCTGTTGCCCAAAGACTGTACTTTGTTTTTTATTTTATGTAATTGTTTAGTAGCAATTTCTGCATGGAACTTCTGTAAACATTTCTTTTGTGCCTTGGCCCATCCTTTCCACTTCTTCAGAAATTCAGAAATCTGCCAAGAAGTTGTGAAGAAAAAAAGCTTTGTTTGCAGTCCAGCTCTGTCCCGTCTGCATCCTACTCCAAGAAGAAACACATGGCCACAGATGCAGACGCTGACCTCGGCTGGCTGATGGTGCTTGATCTGAAGGGTTAATTGAAAACTTCTGATTAAAATAACTCTGCAATCCTTGGCTGCTCCTCTGTGAAGTGTTCAGTAGATTCAGATGCTAATGCTCGTGGGTGGCTCAGTATTTTGAACCTTTGCCTTCTAGAAAATTACAGTTGGGAGGCCAACAGGTACAAGTCAGCCTGGGAAGCGGAGCCTTCATCTGTAAAGCAGCCCGGCCCACCAGGGCTTTGGAGCTCAAAGTAGGTCCCCTGGCCACCAGTGGCTCTCCACACGTGCCCATCATGTGCTGGCAGTGGCTCCTCCTCTTGGGCTGGTTGTCCCAGGCGCTGAGGTTTTATCCAGAGAGCCAGAGCCAGCGGAGGTGTCCGGGAGGGTCCTGCCTCGGGGACAGCAGCAGCGCTCGGAGCCCGCAGGAGCGGGAGGGACACAAGCGTTGGCCTCGCTGCCAGAGGGGACCCGAGCGTGCCGGGGGCCACCGTGGCCAGCGCAGCCCTGGAGACCGACAGCGGCCCCAGCATGGAGGAGAGGGAGCCCCCGCCGAGGTGAGGGGACGGGCAGGGAAGGTGCTGGGCACTGGGAGCTGCTGCAGGGGATGGAGGCGAGGGAGCCGCTGCCGAGTTCGAGGAGCACGCAGGGCTGATGTGGGGAGCGGGGTGAGGGAACCAGCCCCGCTGTGGTGAGCCCTCAGCAGGTACCTGGCCACGCAGAGTGACACTGGGGACTCTTGTGTGCCATCTTTGTTCCTTGGCCGAACTCCAGTTGGGTGTAATAAACCAAGCTTGCTCTCTTTCCCCGTGACATTGGTTGTCCTGGTCCTTTTGGCGTGTTCCAGCTCTCTCCTGATGGAAATATGCTGGAAAACATTGTGTGCTCACAGAGACCTCGTCCAGAGGCTGATGTCCATCCAGGCTGCCTCCTCCCAGCAGGGCTGGAGCCAGCAGGGCTGGACTTCCAGGAAGTATCAACTTCAGTAAGTGCTCCTTACTTTTCATGGGATTAAGAAGATGCTGTCAGGTTGTACTTGCTTTGGAACAAAAAAAATGCTATTTTTCCCCTGACAGTGTGTCTCTAATAGATTTTCTTTTTCCAGCTGTCTGCAGATGCCTGTCAATAGGACCTGTCAGTCGTGTTTCTTACCTCAGTGGCTCCTGTGTGAGGGATTGCTGTCAGAGTGTAAATTCCATGCTTTTGACCTGAATTTTCTCTAACTAGCTTGTCTGGTTGCACTAGGCAAATAATTACAAAAAAAAAAAAAAGGAAGCAGGTGCCCTTTCTAAGGAGAAAAGGACACTGTGAACGTTTGCTTTCCTGTACTGAGGTTTTATTGAGGTTAAAGTTACTGAAATGAGCGGCTTTATCTGTTTCCTTAAACTGCTGCTGCACCTATGAAATAGTAACTTCTGAATAACTTTGTCACTGATATGATAAAAAAAATCTATTTATCTATTGTGGAGTGGCAAATAGTATGAATAGAACATAATTAACTTGGCCATCATCTTGCTGTGTGAATTTACACTCCTCTTCCTACTTATTTTTAGAGGAAGGGGAAGCGTGTGCTTGATTGGATGTGCAGTGAGAGCGATCTCTCTCCTGGGAGCGGAGGGGAGCGTGGGCTGGTGGATGGGGATTCGGGAGACCTGGATTCAGATCTGGGCTCCGAGGCTGACCTGCTGCATGTCCTTGAGAAAGTCACAGCTCTGTGCTGCTCCTTCCTTCCCCTCTTCCCCAGCCTCCATCTTGCCTGCTCAGCCTGGAAATCGGGGAAAAAATCTGCGTTTTAAGCGTCGGGAGGAAAAATCCTTGGTCTGAGAAAGTGCATTTCTCCTCCTTAATCTAACGGCACATCAGCCGCCCATGTGTGGCAGAGAGCAGCCTCCTGGACATGAAAGGTTGCAGCTGAAGGGGAAAACAAGATCCTGTGGTAGATAAATGTACTGCACTGATAGGTTTTCTTTTAACATGCAGTCTCTGAAATGGAACTCCATGAAACAGCGGTGCTGAGCTGGGTCCCACTGCAGGTGTATGAGGATGCTGGTGTCCAGGACGTGGCCAGCTTCACATCCCAAAATCCCTTTATTTGCTTTCCCTGGCAGCTAAAAGAGCTGCTTTTAGATTTGCTAAGTCAGAAGCTTTGCAGATGACAGAGCTCTGTCCTCAGCCCCAGCACGGTGATTATTCACTGGGTGAGCTTTTAAATAAAGCACTTCCTCCCTTCTTCGGCTGTTTTCATGGGATTCTTGGGAATCTTTCTTAGCGTCCTCGGGGAGGAAACCTTCCCTTTTTTTTTACTGAAATAAGAATGAGAAACATCAGGTTTGGGTTCAGATTTTCAAGTTAGCTGCACCTGGGAAAATACAGAATTCTCTGTGGGTGTTACCCAAAAAACCACATGAAATCTTGATTAGCCTGTAGGGCCAAATTTTCAGCCTAGTAATCTTGTAAAATTTGGATTTACCAGATCATCTAAGCACTGGATTTTCAGTGTAATACAGGGTTTGGTTGCATTTAAAAAAATGTTAACTTCCTTGGCCTAGTTTACCAACATTAATGACTCGATTCCATTTAATTCAAGCACAGACTTACCTGGTCTTGGGGTTTCTCAGATCTGCTAATTTCCAGATGATTGTGCTTATGCCATTAAGCAGTTCTCTGTGTTTGCTTTTTTGTTGTCTCTCTACCCTTAAACTCTGGTCTTGTTTCTGTCAAAAACTGAAACAGAATTAAACTTCCACTCTGGAATTTCCTGTCGGCTGTAATGAGGTCGAAACACTTAAGTACAGTTTGAGATTCTATTCTTAAACAACCGAGATAGTGAAAAAGACTTCGATAAAGTGCTGCTCCAGTTTTGCTACCAGTCCATATAAAATTGCCAGTGTTTATTGAATTGTTTAGTGAAAATCTGCCAGTAGAGACCTGAGTGCATCCTGGGACTGTGAGGCACAGCAAGGAGATTTTTTTTTCTCTAAACAGACATAATTTGAAGCATCTTAGAGTAATTTGTGTCCCAGTTGCTGGGAATCAAACAGTCGGCAATAAGGCACATTTGGCCTTGTTTATTTTACAAACAGGATTTGCAGTCGTGGAGTAAAGAATTAAAATCCTACACAAAGCAGACGTGTGAGACGTGAAATCAGGGAAGTAGCTTTGGATTCTTCGGAAAAGCCTTTTCACACATGCTGGAGACGAGGAATGACAGTGCAAGGATGTTGTCACAAGCAGGGACTTCAAACGGGGCCTTGACTCGGCTCTCCAAGGAAAGCAAACTCCCAGTGCTGCTCTTGAAACCTGTTTTTTCTGACTTAGCGTCGGCAGCGAGATGAGTGATGGGAGAAATTAGCGTGAAATGTTTACAAAGAGGTTGTGTTTCCCGTTCTGAGGGTTTCAAAAGGCAGCTGTCTCATTGAGGTGTTTGATACTGAGCAGTCAGCTTGATTTCGCTGTGTTTTCACTGTTAATCCTGCTTTAACTGCTGGTGTGAAATGTGTTTTCATGAGAAAAAGGATTGAATTTCAGGGGCTATATTCAGCTTATCCTGGCTTGTTCAAGGCCATTAGGCTGAGCATATGCTTTGCTTGTGCCCTAAAATACAGCAGAGTCCTGAGAGCTGCTCTGGGTCTGCAGAGCTTCTCCTTGGGTTTGGGGACAATCCGTGGTCAAGGACTGCTACAAACCCTTCCTTTGTGCTTCAGAACTCGTTCTGTTCAGTCCCTTATACTGCAGGAGAAGCAGCTGGTCTTGAGGATACGCACAAAACCATCTGTAGCAAGAAATAGAAGTGAACCCCGGAGCTGTGTCGCTTTCTGTTCAGTCAGAAGATCAAACTCTGAGTGCGGTGGTGCAGATTGTGCTGGCCAGAGCAGGAGGGGAAAGTCCTGAAGCTCCTGGGCTGAGCAGGAGGTTTTCCTGGGTTTAGTTCTCTGCCTGCATTTAGCTAATGCACGTTCAGATCCAGCCCCACTGAGCAAAGCTGGCAGAAAAACCTGTAGGTCGGTGTCTTGAAATTCACATAAAATTCAGCAAATTTCTATGTTTGTTTGTTTATTTTAGTCAGTTTCATAAACAGAAACTTGATTTTGTTTTCCTGTGCAGATAAACTGTATTTAAAACATACTGAGACTAACTTTGGTATAGAAATGAGGAAACAGTCACCAACATAATTACAAAAATTCAGGCTTTCAGGGCTTAAAAATACTGTAGAATGTGTTCATATCTCAGGAATTTTTTGATGTCTATGGGCAGATATAGTTAACTTCTCAATGCACAGTCCACTTTTAGTTCACGTTGCTTTTGTAGCCTGGCAAGTCCTTCTGTCTGTTAAAATTAGAACCTTCAGCTTAGTGGGAAAAGAACATTATTTTTAAAGCTTGGGTTGCTGCTGTCAATGTTGCCACCTGAGTTAAGCTGCTTGAAGAAACCTGGCTTCATTTTTGCCAGATAATGCCATGCTTATCAGTGCTTCATCTTTGATTTTATTTAGAGTGAGTTTACCTGGAGGGAATCTTGTTTTCCTGCAGTGTTTAAGGGGAAGAGGAGGCCGATGCTCCCTGGGTAACTCTGCTGTGTTTGAGCTGAACAGGATGAATTTCCTGCAGGGCTCCCCTCTTGCAAGGCTCTGAGAGTGCCATTAAAGCTGGGATTATGCACAGAATAACTGCAAATGTTCTCTTAGGGCGCTCCCCCTCCTCTTGTATAAATCAATTGCTCTTGGCACTGCCGTATCTAAAATAAATAAATAGTGGGGTAATGGCTGCATTTGTCTATGGAGCACAATTGCTTTTTGAGCAGCAGGATTGTGCTGTACCCACAAGAGCCAGGTACTGGGGAGGGTGAAAATCCTCCTGTCCTGCCCTTCCTGATGCTCTGATGGTCATCCCTGGCAGTGGGAAGTGTCCCCTCCACAGCCAGGGGGACACACATGGATGCTCTGACTGATGTGTCCTGGAGAAAACCTGTTCTGCTCAGTCCCTCTGGTCTCCCTGTGCTGGGAATTGGGGATAAATGTGCCAAGGCTGACAGATTTTTGCTGCCTCTGCTTCTGGCTTGTCTTGCTGAAGAAAATAATCAAAAATGACCCCCATCGAGGTCTGATTTTGGGAGGATTGGTGTGATCAGTATGTTTTAGGAAGAGGTTTTCAAACTAGATACCTGGAAATTTTGCTCTTGAAAACTTCCCAGTTTTACTTTTTCCTTCACATTTCCCAGCTGTCAAAGGTAGAAAATCCTCCATTTGAGGTGGCTGATCATTTGGTGTTTGATGCCAATAACTGGAGTGATTTTGGTAGTCCCTTGTGAAGAGACTGTAAAAAGCTTTGAAGCTAAATCAATATAGCAATGATTTTCTTCCTTTGTGTGTGTGGGGGCCTGTGGGGTCACTGAGTCCTTTCTGCATCTGCCAGTCCAGCGTGTTCCTGAGCCCTGGCCGAGCTGAGCAGCAGCGTTTGGATGGAGGAGTGTCAGGGGGACTGACTTCTTATTAGAGAATAGATGTAGCCAGTGTTCATTTGGACTGTGGGGAAGCCTGAGGATAAATCAGTTATATTTATCAGTATTTATCAGTTTATAGGAGGCTCACCCCAGTGGGAATTGGCTCTCTGCTTGCCGAGGTGGTGGAGCAGCTCCTGGTGTGCTGGAGATGGCATCACACTGATGGCTGTTAGAAAAGTATTCAAAAATACAAGAGAAAGGGGAGTGAGGACTTGGCTGGTGATTAATCCTTGCCTAAGCTTTGGGAAACAAGGTTATTGTAGCCAGATGAGCCCTTTGGAAAGCTGAGGTCCAGCAAAGCTGGAATTGTGAGGAGCACAGCTCTCCTGGTTGGGAGCAGGACAGGCTGGGATTCCAGGCTGCAGCCCAAACCCAGCTCTGCAGTGTGACTTTGGAAACTCATCCCAAAATTCTAAGGATGAGCTGGTGAAGACCCCAGCAGCTCAATTCACTGAGCTGCTGCCAGCCTTAATGCCACCTTTGTAATGCAGAACTCTGTGATGGCTGTGGGTAAAGCTGATAAACATTTATTAGTGAAATTTTCAGTAAATTGCAGAAAAGCTTTTTTTAGGGGCTTGCACTGTCAGAATATGTCAGAGTTACAATTTCATGGTATGTTGGGGTCTTTCTTGGTGAAGAAAATGTAAGAAAATTGAGGCTGTATCCTGGAAAGGGATGCAGGAATTTTGTCCATCCCTGAGCCTGGTTTTGGGCAGTGGTGTGAGACTATTTTTTTCCCCTCAAGAGAAAAATCTCTAATGGAAGTCAATCATTTTGACTGTCACATTCCCTTGGGAACATCTGTGGTGAACATCTGCCTCTTGTGAGGAAAAAGCAATCCCCCTCACAGGGGGAAACCTTAATGCCGTTGTGGAAAAGGTTAAATTCAAAATATCTGTGGTTTTTGTTGGCTTAGACAGCTTTTACTTTGGGCTGTATTAATTCAGGGTTGAGCCTAATTCTGAGGAATGAAAAGTTTTTTAGTCTGAAGTTGGTAGTTTAACATCCAAGTCAGGAAATGGGAAAAGCTGTGTTTCCAGTGCTGCTAATTCAGTCACTCTGCACATTTCTGTATGTTTTGTGGCATATATCTTAAATAGGTAGCAGTGTTTCTCTGTCCACTTACCAAGAAAGAATGGGAACAGTGTGTAACGTGCAGTGGCTGAAGGACCTGGCATTTAACAAGCAACCTGGAGCCAAAGGGTTTGGTTTTGGCTGCACCCAGATTTGATCCCAGAGGAGCTGAGACCCCTTTACCTGCAAATCAGCCTGGCCTTTTATCTCGTGGTTTTCCTGGATTTGTTTTCCATTGCACCAGTGACACAGATTTACAGGGGTAGAATGTCTATGGTGTGCTTTGATTTAATAATAATGAAAGTTGTTATTGTTATTCCCAGCAGGACAGGTCCTTTGGGAGTGAGGAGGGAGAGCTGGCTGGAGCTTTTTCGACAGAAAAGTGTAACTTTAGGTTTTTATTGCCCTTTCATAGCTGCAAACAGCAGCTTTTAGATCACCAGGAATTTGTCCTTGTTGAGCTCCAATCTTGCCTAACAACCTGATCCTTTTGGTAAACAAGATAATGTCCAGGGAGAGGGATATTTATCCCTGTACAGTCAGAGCTGTGCTCTGGAATAAGCAGAATTTCCTGCTGCTGGCTTCTTCTGCTCTTAGACCACTTAGAACCTCTTTGGGTGTGATGGAGAGAGGGTGGAGGTGGTGTGAGTTCTTTTCCCTCAGCTGTGGGAGCGTGGCCCTGGGCAGTGTTGGCTGGCAGGGCTCACAGCCTGCCAGGAGGAACCTTGGTGCTCCTGCTGTTGGAAACCTCAAGCACAGGAGCTGCTTGGGCCTTTTGAACCTGGTGATCAAAACGCAGGGCTTGGGAGGATCTCCAGGAGACCAGTAAACGGGCTTGGAAAAGATGTCTTTGAAAATCTGCGCCATTGGGGTTTTTCTAATCTGGGCTCATGTTGTCTCTTTGTTGCTGTGACTGATTGAAACTCACTTTTTTTTCTATATTTATTGAAATGACAGGTGGGTCCTGTGTCATTTGGACTTGGGGCTTTAGAGAAAATAAAGTTCTTAATACAGTGGAAGCTGCCAACACTCAGTGTATGTCTCCTCAGTGTTACATTTAAGCCATCTATTTTAAACCTGGGATTGAAGTATTACTGATTTCACAGGGATTTGGTTTCTGATAAAGCATTTGACTTTGAAAAATCTTAATCTTTCTGTTTTTACATGCAAAAATCTGTTGTCAGGCATGCTGAGTGGGTCTCCACCTAATTCTGGTTTTAGGCCTGCAGGTGTAAGCAGGAGGCTGCTGGTGTGTCAAAATTTTGTCAGAAAATATCGCATGAATTGGGTCAATATTTTGAATTTCTCAGGAGCAGCCTTCCAGCACAAAGGAGAGCCTTTAAAGGATGCTTAAACCAGCCTTTAATTCAGGCAAAGAAATGTGATTTAGATACAAATATGCCTTAAACTGAAGCAGTCCCCTCGCCCCCTTTCCCCCTGGCAGGTGGGATGGAATATCTTGGTACAGCTGCACTGAAATCCAGCATCCTCTGGGATCAGTGCCTGCCTGTGAAGCAGTCCCACGTGGAATGGCATGCCAGGAGCTGCTTGTTTTTCCCTGGTTTATTTTTCCAAGCAAGCACTCTGGCGTGCTGGCTTTTCTTTGATACCTGAAATTCCGCTGGGAGAGCTCGTTGGGTTTTTCAAACAAACCAACAATCAAAGGCAAAGGGTCCTGTTGCTGTAACCTCAGGTAGCTGCACTGAGGAATTCTGCCTGATTAATGTTGTGCTTTATTCTTTATTCTTTCTTCCAGGGGCAATAAGCCAGAGATGACTGACAAGATGTCGAGCTTCCTTCATATTGGAGATATTTGTTCTCTCTATGCAGAGGGCTCAACCAATGGATTTATTAGCACTTTGGGGTAAGAACAGCTGTTCTCTTGTATTCAAAACACTGTAAGAAGGACTGGCAGAGCTCAGCTAGTTCTCCTGAGCCTGATCCCAGGGAATCCTGGCTAAAGCAAGGGAGCTTTATGGATAGATTTGGCCCTAAATTTAAAAATGGCCTAAAGTGAATATGGCAGGGTAGATTTTGGGAGGCTGGAGAGTGTATCAGTGGATGTGGTGCAGTTTTATGTCCTTGGTGGGGAGGAAGAGCCTTGTCAGGTGAAGGGGTGGAGGGGGAATGAATGTAATAATGCAATCCAATGATTTTCATGTTGTTGTCTGTCCCGTGTCCATCTGTGTGTCCAGTCCTGTCCCTCCCTGCCCCCTCCCCAGCCAGGGATGAACAGACCCCAGTGCACTCTGCTGACTGCACAAAGGATGTAGCATAGGCAATGGAAGTAGCTTAAAAAAAATATATCTATCTAACAGAGCAAAAAACAAAATCCCTGACCCAAGTGGTTTAAATACCAGTAACTCACCACTACAGCTAGTTTGGTCTTAAAATTGAGGTTTAATTTAAGTTTCTCCTACAAACAAAATTGTTTATCTCCTATCGAAGGAGCTGTTTTGACCCCTGTGCTGTGCCAGAGCTCTGGAGCTGCAGTGGGAGCTGTGTTGTGCCAGCTCCTGCCCCTGCTTCCCACAGAGCCCCTTGGTGCTGCCTCCCACAAGGACACAGAGCAGGTGCTCTGGGGCAGGGAGAAGCCAATGCTACTCCAGTAACCAAAAAAGTGCCTTTTCACATGGGAAAAGGACGAGCTGGCAGAGCAAAGCCGTGGAATTGGAGCGCAGCTCTGAGGACGGCCAGGGGAATATTTGATCTGCTGAGGAGGAACCTCTGTAAGCATCAGGAGCTGCTTGGGGAGGAACCCTTGCAGGGGAGAAGCTCCAGGAGCAGCTCTGGCCCGTTCCCGAGGGCGGGAGCAGCGTGTGGCACACGGGGATGTGCCCGGAGTGGGGCACACACACAACCTGCTCTTTCTCATTTCCAGTAGCCCTAGGGGCCTCAGGGTGGGTACAGTCACAGCACATTTTTTGATGCCTACAGTCCAGATGCATCTGATAAATGGAGCTCCCAAGCAGGGTACAGAGACAGCATCCTGGTAAGTGCCTCGGCAGGAAACGGTGGGCTGGAATCTCACCCGAGTGACTCCAAACTAACTTGTAGGTTTAGTCCTCTAGCTATTAGGATTCTGGAAAATAAGGGGGCAGAGAAGGAAGCAGTCACTGAAGATGCACCATGATCTATTATAGGAAAGAGAAGAAAATATGGGATGCTGCCAGAAAGGAAAGAAGGTATGATAAAAGCAAGGGATGTAGTAAGTAGGGTTGGTCGAATAGTATTTGGCGAATGTATTTGACAAATTTCCCAGGTCCTCGTCAAATATGACACGTGCACTCTGCAGTCCTGGATCAGCTGTGTAACGGGCCAAATACTATCTGCTGAACACTGGCAACATGAATTATCCTCTACATCTGCCTATTGTTTTTCTTCCCAGTCCTGAAGCGAGTTTGGCAGTAAATAATTCCAGACCAAGTAGAAAGTTGTTCTGCCATGTGGAATCCCACGCGGTGCATGATGAACAGTGTGCAGTGGCTGTGGCTTCTGATGGCATTGCTGAGCAGATATTTTTCACCATGGGTAGTCCTTTTGGTCATGACAGGCCCCCAGCACGTGTTTTGCCTAGGCTTGATGGGATGTTCTCGTGGCAGGCCTAAAGACCCCTCAGTGTTTGAGCCTCCTCTTTGATTTGGTTAGCGCTGTTTTAAGGTAACTGCATTATATAATGGCCACATATCTCTGAGCCTAATTTAAGCCAGAAATCCTAATTGCTATGTGAAACATGAAATGCATTATCATCTTAATAAGCCTTCCTAATCGAATTAGTTTTGTCCCATATTTAATTTAGTCTTTGTCCTGGAGAAAATTAAAGCAGCAAAGGAAAGATTTGGTGTAATTGTCCTCCATCCCATGTGGAGCTTTGACAGTCTGATGTCATAACCATGTGTAATGACTTGTTATGTGGTTACTGAAGGTTGAGGAGCAGATACCACTCTACATTCTAATGCTGTCCTAAATCTCTGAAGAGTGTTCCTATTTAATATTCCTATGACATGTTGCTTAATCAGAACTTTACTCTCACTGTTTCCCGAACTCAGTGCTGTCATCATGATGATTACTGGGGTACAATATATCCTCTTTCGTGTTTCTCACCCTGTAAAATCTTCCTCTTACTAGTTTGGGAAGTTCCTCTTTACTTTCAACTTAATCTCAGATGAGAGGGATACATTGCACTGAGAAATCTGTATGGGATGACCAGAGTAACCTGTTTCCCTGATATTTTTGGCCCTTTGTTCACCAGAAGCAGGTGCTTCATCTCAAATGACAATACCATTCATGTTGGAGCACCTATAAATATATATATTATATATGTAGTGCTGAGTAGGGAGAAAATCCATGGGGAAAAAGCAATTCACTCTGAATGTTTGCACATGCAAATTTTAGATGCATAGAACTGTTGAGCCTACTTAGTTTCTCTGATCTCTTAATTTCCATGCACTTCCTTATTTTCTCTAATTGTTGTCTCAAGATGCTCCCTGCATGTGACCAGCCTCTGCAAGGAACAACTCTCATATTCTAGGTCTCAGTCTTTCTCGAGTTGATTCTGCATGAGAATGGACCTCTCAAACCTCTGACCCTGGAGTTTTACTTTCTACGTTTGTGTAGAAAGCCTCTTTGACAGATTGGGTGTAAGGGGCCAAATTGAGTCATTTAGGATCAAATCAGACCCCAAAGTGTTTGGTTACAGGTGCAATTGTCCAGTTTGGGAAAAGCCCAACTCCACCCTGATCCAAAGCTGCTCAGGCAAAGCTTCTTAACTATTCCCTTTATTCTGTGGGATTTCAGCTGACCCTGTGGGGGATGTGCAGGGACAGACAGCTCTGTCCTGGCATTCCTTCTTGGATTCTCTTGGGTTCACTTGTCCAGCTCCCCCACTCCCTGGCAGAGCAGGAGGAGGTTGGCTCAGTCTCTTGACTCACCTTGCATTTAGCTGGTGAGCAGGAGGGTGCATTTGTGCCTTCCTTTCTCTCAGGAGTCAATTTTTATTGTGGCAGTGACCATTCCTGCCATTTCTTAATACTTGAGGGGTCACAGGGTCAGTGTCCAGTTTGCATAGCTGTCATATTTTCCTATTCTCTATTCATATAAACACATTTGCAGCGTGACTCAAATCTGTCCAAGAGGCAGGAACTGTCCTGAGGCTGTCTGTCACCTCCCTAGAATATGGGCTGTTCTGTCTGCACCTCGAGCAGGGCACATAAAGATGATGCAGAACACAGGAGCAATGACTTATTTATTGTCCCACCTACCAGGAGCATAGCTCTGGGCAACACTGACAATTAGCTGCATGCTTCTGAGAAAGATCTGGCATAAGTTGGCATTTGGGGAATGTCTTCTGCTGAAGTGGCCACTCGGATGAAATATTGCAAGTGAACAACTTTGGTTTTGTTGAGGAGGATGTGAGGGGCTGCAGGGGGATGGAATCTCACTTCACTGCTCATTTCTTTGCAGCCTTGTGGATGATCGGTGTGTTGTACAGCCAGAAGCAGGTGATCTTAACAACCCACCCAAAAAATTCAGAGGTAAGTTGGTCAGACAGCTCCTTACCCTTCTGCTCTGAGAAGATTCTTTGATTCTTCTTCTAAGATTGTTCTTCGTAAGAAGAATCTTTTCAAAAATTCTTCTTTTGTGCGGTGGCGTGTAACAGTTTCTGACCTCCGTGCTTTCTGTAGTGTATTTTAGTGTCATCTTCTTCCATGAATGACAACTCATGAGGAAAAATGTGTGTGTGTGGAATGTCTGAGTCAGCCCCACCCGGTGGGATGGGGGAGAGAACTGGGAGAGGAGGAAGAGTGTTCAGATAAAGCAGTTTAGTAGGTGAAGGATTGATTTCCCATGGGCAGGCAGGTGCTGGGCCAAGACAAATGCCATCTCTACAGGTGCTCCCAGCTCTATATCCCAGCCTGATGATGATCCCATGGTCTGGGATCTCCCTGGGCTTGGCTGTGCCCCCAGCACTCACAGGTGAGGTGAGCAGCAGAGATCTGCTCAGCAGTCACTGACACATCCCTGTGTTATCAACATCTCCCAGCACAAATCCAGAATGTGGCTCTACCAGCTGCTGCAAAGGAAATTAACTCTGTCCCAGCCAAAGCCAGGAATGAAGAAGGCTTCATGAGGGGATGGAGTTGAGGTTGTCAGTTATTTGCTTTCAAGGATCCCTGGGAATTTCATTTCTTTTTCTCCATTCTATCACACATTCTTTCTAATTACCCAATACCAAACCTCAGGGAGGAGGGAAATAAAAAGGAGCAAGTGTTTGCCACAACTATTGTTATCTGACCTAATTTGATATGAGCTACCATGGGTTTTGCTTTCGTTCTGCCAGGAGATTTCTGCTCAGTGATAAGAAATTAGTGCTCTGCTTTTCGCAGTTTGGCAAGGGCTGACTCATTCAAGAAGGGCCTCAGACGGGAAGAGAAGCACTCACTGGGATTTTGTTTGCAAAGACCTTGAATTCTTTTTCTGAGCCCTGGGTTGCATCTTTTACCCAGAGGATAACTCAGCCAAATATTCTACACTTTTGGGCTTGATTTTATTGTTTCAGATGTAGCAGCAGCCGCCTGTCTTGTTTCTTTGGATGAATCTTGTTTCCTTGGTTATGCTTTGCCTTTATCAGGGCCTCAAGATCACCATCATTCTCTTCAGGTTTGGCCAGAACTGCAGGTGCTTGCCCTTGAAAATCATGCACAATCTGTTCTGCTACTTTTGCTTGCTGTTATTTGGGTGGTTTAGGGTTGTTTTTTTGCCATGACATGATGTTGCATATAATGAAACTCTCTTTTTAAAATACTGCTGAAGCCTGTGAGTTCTTGTTGGTTTTTCTCCCTTTTTCCTGGAAAACTGCTGATAATTGAAACACTAGAGAGGCAACCTGGGGAAGTTCAGCATTCAGTGGTAAGCTCTCCAAGAAAGAACAATGTTGGTTATGTGAAGCAGAGCCTTGACTTGAGGCGCTCTTGATGTTAAAATGGTATGGAAGAATAAAGCCAGATTTGACTGCGACTGCTGGGTGCAGAAGGAGGTGGAGAGAGAGAAAAGAATGAGAAAAAAGCAATTCTTGCCTGCACAGTTTAGGAACTGCAAGTACAGAGAGACATTTGTCTGACATAAAACACCGTGGTTAGACATTGTAAATGTTCTCATATTACTTATAATTTATACAGGGAGAAAGAATGGTGTGAACCTTTTCCAACCTTTGTAGTTACTTTACTGAAGCTTTCATGGGGAAGTTTATGCTTAATGGTAAATGGCAACAAAAGCCATAAAATTTTAGCAGGCTTTTCTCTTATTTATACACATACTTTGTAAGTGTAGTCTGAGATAAAATGCTTTCCATGATAAATATATTCAGAAGAAGTAATAAAGGAGTTTATCACCCCATCTTCACCAGAAATGGAAAATACCCCATTTTTATGAAGTTGGGCGGGGCTTGGAGCGAGCTGGGAGAGGGGAGGGTGTCCCTGCCCATGGCAGGGGGTGGAAGGGTTGGGTTTTGAGGTCCCTTCCAACCCAAACCATTCTGTGGGTTGTGTTGGTCATCACAGCAGCTGCAGGCCTGAGCAGTGGGGTCAGGCACTGCTCATTACCTAGGAATGCTCAGAAATCTTATTGCAGCGAGAGGAAAATGAATCAAATGGAAATGACTTGCGTTATACCCTTAGAGAGGACTGGAAAAACACTTCTGTGGTTCTGTGACCTGTTTTATGTCCTGTGCTCCAAGTGTCCAGGTGCAGGTCAGGCCCCTCCTGGTAGGGACACCGAGCCTGTCACCTTTGGCCAGGCTTGGGGATCTTCTTTTTGGTATAATTTTTTGAGAAGTGCCGTTTTGAGCTTCTTGAAGCAGATCTGTCTTCTGTGGGCAGATGTAAAACAGTTGTAAATACAAATTTCATGCTTAATCAACGTGAGGAGAGATGTCTAGAAGCAAGATTGGCTGCTGAGATATGCATAGATGACTCCAAGAAAATTCAGTGTGGAACTCAAGCCTGTCTATCCAGTGGCAGAATGAATCCATCCTGCTTCTTTCCCTAACCACAGGTGCTTCACGTTGTAAAAAGTCATGTTGCCAAGGCTACATTTAATCACTTGCATCTGGTGGCAGCAGCAAGGCCCTGGTCTAGAGGGTGGGGGATTTTCTTTCTTCTCCAGAGCCTTGAAATGGAGCAGAGCTGCTGTGCACAAAGTGGGGGTGTGTGCACCATCCTGGAGAGAGGGATTTGGCAGCAATGCTTCAATGTGAGTATTTTCTGTCACTGAGCACTGATAACCTGCTGGTGCTGTGAAACCAGCCCTGCCTGGGGAGCCTGCTCCTAAAAACTAAAAAAAAAAGCTCCCAAAATGGGGCTTTGTGTGCTGGGAGCTGAGTCCTTGGAGAAGGATTGGCTTTGAGGCAGTGAGGGCAGCTGGGGCTGTGCTGGGACAGGAGGATGTGCAGCAGCAGGGCTGCAGCTGCAGGGACACAGCCCTTCAGCCCTGCAGGGAGGAGCACAGGCATCCTGAGGACACCAGCACCGGCTTTCTTGGCAAAAGTTGTGGGAGAAGTTGGCTGACAGATGGATCTGGTGGTGGGGCAGCCCTGGAAAGGTGCAGGAGGCAGCTGAGACTCAGAGCTGGTGGTGTTCAGGGTTGGAGTGTGGAGTAGAAGTGTAAATGAAATAGTTTAAAAAAAAGAAGAATTGCAGGGTTTTTAGATGGAAAAAAGTGAAGTGCTGGAGTTGGGAAGAACTCCAGAGGAAGTTAGTGCAGCTTGAGTTCCTGGGAGTGTTTACCTGCAGTTGTTTCACGTGGTAAATGCTGTGGTGCCTCTAGGTCATTAAAATACTCATTTGAGCACTTGAAGATGTGAAGGCTGATTCTTTTTCTTACTCTTTTCCATCCCAAGCAGAATTACTTAGCACCTGAGGTCAGTGGTTTGAGGTTGGATGGTAATTATGGTCTAAGATTTCAGTGGATTTTTTTTTTATTCTGGCTTTCTCTGTCCACTTTAAATGCAGTGGTTTGGGTGTGTTTGGGTTTTTTGTTCAAGTACAGCATTTCTCTGGCCCTTCGTGCCTCCAGCTCCAAACAATTCAAAAGTCCTCTAGAACTGCTTTTCAAAATGTGAAGTTGAAGAGTACATTGATTTGATTGAAACAAAGGGTGTTTCTTTTTACTAACTTTATTATGCAAAATGGGTTTTTTTTACTTAACTGTTATAAATGTACTGTGTACAGATGAGATTCCTGGAAGAAATCCTACTTGTATGAGTCTCCAAAAAAAGAAAGAGTGTGACATTCCCTTAGTTATCTGCACTGCTTTAAACAGAAAAGACATTTAATGTTTTTATTAAGCTCTAATTGCCATCTTTGAGTGTGACTGTGCAGCTGAAGAGTGGCTATAAATGAATTTCCTTCTAACGTGCGTGGATTGATGTGGGAAGTGTGAACTGGAGCTGACCCTCAGCTAGGCCAGAGCCCCACGTTTCACTGGAGATCATTCCTGAAATGCACACAGAGATGCTTTTTGTGCCCTGGCGTGGCGGTGGAGCTGCAGCAGAGCCCGGGGCTGGTGCTGTGCTGCTCTGGGCTGGGCGTTTGCAGGGTTTTATTTGTGTTCATTTGTAGCACAGCACAGCCAGCCGTGTTTGTTTAATGCAAGACACCGCTACTACAGCAGAGCAGGCTGGCTGACAGGCTTCTCAGGAAATTCCTTCCAGCTCTTTATTTGGGATGCAGAGCTGGCTGCCAGGCTTCCAGCAGCTCTGCAAGAGCTCCTTGAAACTCTGGCAAAAAGGGCACTCACTGGGTTAATTTGTCCAGCAGCTCCCTCCTTCCAGAACATTGTTTTAGTAGTTGCTGGGCAACACTCTTTTTTTGGCAGGATGTTCAAGGAATGAACCCATATCTTAGACTTAAAATACCCTCATGGCGAGGCAGAAGAGGAGTAGTTCAAATTCTGTTTGTTCTTTTGATCCTAATCCACGCTGTGCTCCTGTGGCTGGTGCCTCTGCAGGTGCTGGGGGCCAACTCTGGGGGGCTCAGCCTCAGAGCTGCAGCAGCAGGAGCTCCCTGGGCAGCTTTGATTTATAATTACATGGGTATAAAACTCTATTTAGTATGAATCATGGGATGGTTGGGTTGGAAGGGACCTTGTAGATCATCCGTTCCCAACCAGCCATGGCAGGGACACCTCCCACTGTCCCAGGGTGTCCCAGCCCCAATGTCCAGCCTGGCCTTGGGCACTGCCAGGGATCCAGGGACAGCCACAGCTGCTCTGGGAATTCTGTGCCAGGGCTCTCCACCCTCCCAGAGAGCAATTCCTGCCCAATATCCACAGTTTTGATGGATGTTCTTGAGTTATCCCTGTGCTCGGCACTGAAGGAGTCAATGTGCTCCTCCCTGGCAGAAATGTTTCATATTTTGTCTTCCACTGCTTTGCCATCACTGATCTGAAGCCTCCCCACTCCTGCTTTGTGTTACGTGCAGGAAACTCCATATGAAGGAAAAATATGAAGGAAATCTCGGATTCATGCAGGTCTGTTGGAGGCTCTGGAATTCTGTTGCACACATACACATTATTTACCCTTATTTAGCCAGGGCAAGCTTGTTTATATTTGGCATCAGGGCTGAGATGAGGGGTTCTTTCAGTAGAAGGGTCACATACATAATTTTCCCAGACACTTCTGAAAATTAAAAAACAAGCTAAAACAAATAACCAGGTCCCTCTGCCTGTTGGTTTTGGAGGAGCATGAGCAGCAGATAGAGTGCCCTTTGTAGGCTGTGGGGTGGCTCGGTGCCACCCCTGTGTTCATCCCGAATTTTCTGTGGGATCAGCCTGAGATTCCTGTGTTCAGCTTCCAGCAAGTGGAAGCCTTGACTCCTGGTGCTCTCCAGGCACACTTTTCCTGCTCTGCTGTGGTGAAAGGGATGAGAGCAGCTTTTGAAGCTTTGAATTGTTTGACTCAGCTGAGTTGGAGTGGGTGTTCTGCAGGGGATGGAGCTGGAACGATGGTCAAGGGGATGGGATGGACCTGAGCTGCACAGCCAAGTTTGGGCTTCTTTTCCTTCTGAACATGGAGCTTCTAATGCTGCTGAAATGCTTGGATGCATTAATTATTAAGGTGCCTGGATTCCTTTAAGGGATATTTAAACTAGAGTCTAAATATGGCTTCTTTTTTTCCCTCTGCTATTAGCAGTTCATATAGCAGGATTTGTTTTTCATGCAGGAAGCAGAACTTTGGGGAGTGCCTGAGTGCTGAGGCCAAAGCCTTCTTGCAGAGACATCCATCACTTGCAGTAGAAACTCCTTTCCAATTTTGAGATGTCCAAGTCAGATTAAAATGCCTGTGCTGAATTCCAGAAGTAGAAAGTGGAACATAATAGTGAATATCCCTACCAACTTCTGTTTTACAGCCAAACACCATAAAAAGAAAAAAGGTGCCCCTTACCCCCTTTCCAAAAAGAGTAAAAATCAAAATAAGTGTAAAATCAAAATAAGCTTTTAGGTTGTTTGATGAGAGAGAAAACTGGATAACAATACAGTCTGTTGTTGTGCCTATATTTTTTTTTTTAATTCAAAATTGAAGCATTGAGCATTTTGAGTAAAAAAAAAAAAACTTTCAGCCTTGCTGAATTAGGATATAGTTAAATCTAAAATACATTTTTCTGCCTTGATGAGGAATCTTTCAGTATTTATAGAGCTGCACTAGAAAACTGCCAACTGCTCGTGCACATTTGAATGTGCTGCCCTTTATAAGATGAAGAAATCCTGAATCCTGTCTCTGAATTGTGAAACTTGAGCCCACTGCAGCCTACGTGCAAGCAGATGTTGGGGACAATTGTCACTGCAACATTTTAGGTGTTTAAAAAAAGCTGGGGAGTTGGAAGTGTTGCTTTTTCATGCAGAGAAGTTTGCTAAGGCTTGGGACACCCTGAGCAGGGGGTGCAGGAATCAAAGGGAAGCTTGGTTGGGTTTTTTTATCGCAGAGGGAATTGGAAAGCTGTTTTTATTTGATTTCCTTCATCCCTTGCAGTGGTTCTTTACTGGCCTATGGAGCCAGACAAGTTTGTGGTGTAGTCAGAAATTAGTTGTGATGGAGTTCCAGGGTATGCCAAAGACATCCTGACTCTGTGGTGCTTTGTTCCCCAGAGCTGCTGGGGCTGCCCCTGGATCCCTGGCAGTGTCCCAGGCCAGGCTGGATGGGATTTGGAGCAGCCTGGGACAGTGGGAGGTGCCCCTGCCATGGCTGGGTGGGAATGAGATGAGCTTTAAGGTCCCTCCCACCCCAAACCCTTTGGGGATTGTGTGTTGATGTGCTTAGCAGAGATAAATGACTGGCTGGAATTACTGGCTTCATCAAGGTGCTGAGGATTTTCTCTGAGTGCCTCTGGTGGGGTACTGAGATCAGTGGGGTCTGTGTGGCTCAGGGACAGTGAGCAGCTGGCTCTGGGAGGCTGCAGAGACTGGCTGGGCTGTGTTGGTTTCCCTGCTGCTCTGTGGCCAAACAGCTGTCTGCCAACTTCTGGGTTTCAGGTGCTTTCATCTGGGATGTTCTGCATGGAGATGAAGGCAGAGCAAAGCCCCTTTGAAGCAGAAAGTGCCATTAATATGCATAACTGGAACGCTGTGTGAAGGCCCATCTGTTGGTTCAGGTACAGCAGAGGAAGGAAGGGGGATTTATTTGAACTCCCAGGGAGAAGTTTGGTCCGTGCTCTTGGTCCATCTGCAAACGTGGGTGGCAGTTCTGTCCTGATCAGTTCTGTGTGGGACAAGACTGTCCTAAATTTGTGTCCTAAAATTGAAGAAAAAAGCAAAATGCTCTTTTGAATATTTATTCTTTGTCAACTCTTGCAGGTCTGAGCCTTTTCCCCGTGGAAAGCTCAGAGTGTTTCAGGTAGGATCGAGGAAGGGATTGCCAAAGAGCAGTGCTGAGCTGTTAAGTAGAGCAGTTCCGTTAATAAACCTGGTCCCAACCTTGTAGACAAAAGAATACTGTGGCTTTGTTGCCATAGTTTCAGTGCAAAATCTGACCTTAGCTACAATAACATTCGGTTAGAAAGAACTAGCTAATCAGTTTTCTAAAATTAGTGTGTTCCCTAGTACATAAGCCAGTATGAACAGGATATTTAATGAAATATTATACTTAGTCACAAGAGCCCAAGGGAGTGAAATGCCTTGATGAATTGTGGGGGTGGGGTGACATTGGTGCCTATCTTTTAATGTAGCAAAGTTATTAACATTTGTGGCTTAATATTTAGAGTAGTCAAGTGTGTTTTTCTGTGCACCCCATTTATTCTGCTCTGTTCGCTCTGGAAGGCTCTCAGAGTCTGTTCAGAGCTGGCAGGAATGGGATGCTGGGGAGTCTCATCAATCCCAAGTGCTTCCAGAGGACCTTCAGGTGAACCTCAGGGTGGCTGGTGTGTTCCTGCCAGCACAGCCCGAGTGCTCTGCAGAGGACGGAGCCTCACTTGTTCAGAAGGATGCAGACAGATGGATAATGTCATAAATTGTGTGGAAAAAACCCTGTGTGAGAGGACAGAAGTCTCCAGGTACTGGGAACATCTTGAGCTGTACACTCATTATCTGAAGTGCTGAGACACTTAAGGGAGAGGCTCAGGTAAGGTGTGGGGTGTAAAATCCTGCTGGCAGTCCTGAACACCCCTCTGAGAGTGAATTTATTGTGCCCAGGCTCACTGACATGGCCCTGGGTGAGATTTTATCCAGCAGTGGTAAACCAGAGTCAAAGATTTGTTTCTTTGCAGTACGGGGGCTGTGATGAATTATTGTTTTCTTATGTGCAAGTTGTTATTTGTGTATAAATATAAAAATTACAAAATAGGCAAGGCTGGGTGGGCTGTCTGTCCTTCACTTCTGTTTGGAGCTCTTTGGAGCTGTGTTCACCTGCTGTTGGGTGCTTGAGACACCAAAATACACGGGGAAAGGTTTTTTTAGACAAGAATTATCTAAAAGATGCTTCCCAATTTGGGGAGCTTTTGGAATTTGATACTCATTGAGTTTGAGTTACCAGTGGATCATCACCTCTTGTGGCAGGGCTTTGCAGTTGAAGTTAAAAGTGCTTGTGATCAGAAAAAAGCAGCCTAAGGACGTTGCCAGGACTTAGCTGTGGGCTGTGCTGGATGTGTGGAAGCACAAACATTTGGTGCCAAACTCACTCAGGTTTGGTTCAGAAAAGCATCTTCAGCTTGGAAGTGCTGACACTTGCAGGGCTGAGCCTCAGGCACAGCCTCTTGGCTTGATGATTCCTGAGGAGCACTCAGGGAAGGTGTGATCGTGCTGGATCCTCCAATTCACATCTAGATTTGCGTGTTGATGCTTCAGGAGTTCTGTTTTTAGGTCTGCCTTCCCCAGTAAGCTTTAGGGAACCACATCTGGCCTCTCAAGCTTTTTCCCCTGGACATTTCTCTGTGGCCAGGTTTGATTTCCTCTCATGCCTTGACTTGCTGTGGTCATGAGGTGTTTGGTTGTTCAGAGGAGCAGGTGAAGGTGCTGTGACACCCCTGGGGAGCTCATCTGTGTCAAACTTCAGTCTGTTCTGTATCATTCCCCTTCTCCCGCTTTTAGGACACAGCAAAGTTTTGTGCTGCTCACAGTAGCAGAAAGTTACACTAAAGACTTCACTTATTTCACTTAAATAATAAGGCTTTATACTTCAAAATCAGTTAGAATTCAAAAATATTCTCAGTTTAGGTTATTTATGTAAGAAGATAAGAAATAAATACGCCGAGTACCCGTATTTAGGAGTCCTTACAGGTGCTGTGTCCAAGTGCCACGTGGAAGTCATTAGTCCAGGAGGAACGCAACCCAGAAGTTAAATAATTTCACTTCTGGTTTTCTGGGCAGCCTGAGCAAGAGTCCTGCCTGCAGTGGTGGTGTGTCAGGGAGGTAAAGCTGTGAGTGCTTGTGTTAGAGAGCAGTCAGAAGGAAGGTGGTGAGGCAGAGCCAGCCATGGAAATGTGCTGAGAGGGAAGCCAGCCCTTGCCAGGTGCCGTCAGCAAATGCTCTGTGCCACTCACATCTTCCTCCTCCTCCCTTCCCACACTGCTGGAATATTCTGCCCTTCTCCTTGCAGGATCTGGACTCATCCCCCAGGATGAAGTGTGGTACTCGATGTGTCAACAGCTGAGTGTGACCCCTGTCCTTCAGCTCCCGCTGCAGTTCTGGCAGCTGCAGCTGCATTCCTCACTGCTGGCTGGGGATGGAGGTGCCAGTGCTGATCTGAGTGCACCAAAACCTCCAGGCTTTCCTGCCTCACTTGGGAGTTTGGGATCCAAACTCCAGGAAACAAGTGAGCTGTTGGTGAAGGTTCTTGTCTCTGAAAACTGTTCTGCATTTTTTTGCCATCCGGAGAGGAGTTTGCTGCTTTGAGGTCAGTCTTGAAAAGCACCTGACTGGATCTTTAGGAATAAACTGTTTGTTTCCTTGCTTGGCAACTGGCTGGCTGGGGGTGGGGAGCTGCAAAAATCCTGGATTAGCTTTAGTGGCCCCTGACAAATGTGTAAAAGAAGCCTTATGTCTCACTTGAGTGTGGAGACACCAGAATAGCCATTACAGATTGACACTGAGTGCAGTGTTCCTTGAAAATTTTATTCTAATGAACAAATATTCAGTCAGAGAAGGGACTTAGGTGTTAGGGCTAACACTTCTTCATTCCTAATTTGTGAAAATAGTCAGCCCTGAGCCCTCAGTGTTGGCAATTATCATCTGTTTTGGTTATGTAACGCACAGAAGTTCAGTGAAAACACAACTCCTTGTGTTGTGGCCTTTCTGTAGCTCTCAGTGAGATGTTCAGAGTAAGGAATCTCCTGCAAGCTCTGCTGACAGCAGAGAAACCACTGAGAGAGCCCTGCTACAGGATCCTCCCCTGCCTGAACCAGGAGAGTGATGCCTGAGCTGGGTTTTATTGAGGATACAGAGAGCAGAAGCAATCTGGTAGCACTTAGACCTTGCATTTCGTGAATGTCCACCCTTTTATTTGTCGAGGTTAAAAATTATACAAGGAAAAAATAAACACAGAACTTGCAGGCATGAGGAAGTGAGGGAGCTGGATGCAGGAGCAGCCATCCTGAAATGGAAAAAAGCTGAGCTAGAGCTGCAAAAATGCTTTTCCTCCCCTTTGCAGCAGCACGTGATCTCCAGCCAGCAGCAGTTGGCTTTGGCCAGCCCCAGGGGCAGAGGTTTGGGCTGCTGGTGGCCCAGCACGCTGGGAGCCAGCCCAAAGGGGCTGGTTTGGGCTGGGGATTCCAGCCCACAGCTGCTCCTGTTCCTGTGTTTCATTGTCAGAGAGGGAGGAATAAATCTCAGCATTATTAGAGTGTAACAGCAGCAGTGTGGGAAGAGGAAGAGTGCAGTCCCCTTGCAGCCCTCTGAAGGGGAGGACAGGACCTGGCTGTTTGCTTTGGTGCTTCCCCAAACTCCTCCCAAAAGCAGGAATTGCTGTGCTGATCTGGCAAATGCTCCAGACTCACAGCTTGGATTTACCAGCACCAAAGGCCTCCAGGAAAGCACCAAGTGGTGGATCTGTGATGTTGTGTGGTCACAAATGGCTCCAGCACTCTCATGTGCATTTAACTGGGGTTTTATGGCAGATGCATCCAGGTGCCTTTGACTTCTTGCTCATGTCTTAACACCTGGATTGAGCAAAGAGGCTTTTTGGAGCCAACACTTTCGTGCAGTTTTGCTGAGGTAGTGTGGACTTACTTTGTTCTGAGCTTCAGAAGTGCTTTTTCCTTGTTGAATGAGAAGCAGACAATGTCCCATGCTCAGGTGATGGCCACAAAAACCGATGAGAAATGGAGGTGCTGTAAGGGTGACTGGCTCACCACATTTTCCTGGGGACTGAGAGCTGTGTGTTTGCTGCAGGAGCCTTTGGCAGGGTCATGGGATGGTGGCTCTGTGGGGAGAGTGCACAGTGCATCCTCAGTGAACAGCAGTGGCAGCACCCTGAGCTCCTGCCTTGGGCACTGGAGGTACATCTGAAGGAAATAGAGATTTTACAAATAACGTTCTTGGTTGGCATTGACAAGCTTTAAAATAAGTGAAGAATTTCTTTCCTCCCACTCCCTGTCAGGCAGATGGCCTTGGTCATGAAGAATGACAATGAGGAGAAGATCCTTCAAATATGATCTATAAGTTTTAATCCCAAATATAATTTTTTCCATATGCAGCCTGTCATGTGCTGCAAGTTTTTGTGTTCTGTGAAGATTTGGGCAACTTGACAGATGATAATTCTGCATTAGGATCAGAACTTGCCTGCAGAGAACTCTGGGCTTTAACAGCTTATTTGTATTTCAGTCTCCTTACAGGTTCAAGTGTATATTTCTATATGTATACATAAACAAATAAACATTGTAGGAGAAAGGAGTACAGTATATAGAGATGATTTTGTATTTAATTGTAGTAGGTTATGCTATGACTGTCCACTAATACTTCACAGCAGCTCCTTTCAATCTTAATATCACGGTTGACATTTAATTTGTAGATTTTTATTTATGCAAAAATAACAGAGGATGTGTTTTCCTATTTATTTTTTTAGTATCTAGGTGCAGTTACCTTGAAAGACCAGAGGGCATCACCAGAGCTGCTCAGTGTTCCCAATCCTCAGTGCTGAGCAGTACTGGGAGGACCTCGAAGGCAGAGGAGTAGCAGGGAGAGCTGTAAAGGGAAGAAATGTGATGAATTCTTTGCCTCTGTGCAGTGTTTGAGGGGAAACCCTGCAGCTGGGCTGAGGCTGAGCTGTTTCAGGATGTGTTTCCAGAGGGGTGTCACAGTTCCCTGTGCTGCCTCTGCACCCACTCAGTGGGGAGAGGGAATCCTGTAAGGATGGGAGGAAAAATCCTTAGCAAGGTTGTGAGATGTGGAGTCCACGTGGAGTTCTTATTCTTCCCACTGATGAGTAAAACAATGTTCAGAATTGAATGGGAGAAAATATTCTATTTTTCTAACTTCACTGTGAATCCCTTACTGAGAAAAAATATGAAAATAGCCAAGTTTTTGAAATTCAGCAGAAAAGAAAAAAAGCACCACCCTAAACCTCAGAGAAAAAGTAAAGTTCTTTGGGAGGGGGAAAAAAAAATCATAAAAATTGGTTGTTTTCAGGCCCTTTCCAGGTACAGGGGATTTTTCTGAGCAGAAATTCCTGCCTTTGAGCTTTCAGTGTTATTTTCATCCCTGATGGCTGCCTGCATTTGTGCAGTACTGAGGATCTTGTGATCCTCCACCGAGGTTTGCTCCTGCCTAAAAGCAGGAAGGGATTGAGGGGAGCAGTCTGCATCTCACTCTGAATTAATTCCCTCTTGCTGTACCTTGTGTTCCCTCCAGGTATTTCCAATGTTTACATTTGCTGTTCTCTTTCTTGTACCTTTTCTGTGCAGAAACTTTTGGATTTGCCTGTCTGCTCTGGGTTTTTAGAAGTCTGCTGAGCCTGGTCCTTGCTCTGATGTTTAATGCAGGATTGAAGTTACATGTTGTGTTGGGAGCTGGATATCAAAGTATTCATAAACCAAAAATAAAAGGGAAAAAAAAAGTGAAGTAAAGAAGCTGCAGCCTTAGACTGAAAAACTCAGGAACTTTAAAAGAAAAACTTTTATCTGTCAGAGATGTTGAAGTGCCTGTCACTTAATGTTCCTTCCTTCAGGTCCTGGTTGGAGGCTCATTTCAGAAAACCACAATGACTCAGCTACTTTGAATATCTGTTCTGTGGCGCGTGTTGGAAGCTCCCAGAGTTTCTCCCACCTCCAAAGGTGGTTTTTATTGGTGGATAATTCACTGGCAGTATCTTGTGCACTGTGCTAATTTAAACCACACTTCCAATATTTGGATTTTTGAAGTGTAAAGGCATAGTGCCCTGATATTGGTAAGTGGAAAGGAGGACATTTGTGTACAAATATTATTATTTTGTGAGTGTAAAGCTAAGCTTATCTAGATTTTGGTTCCAGATAAATGCTGAGTTCCTCTGTACAGCACTACATGTTCTCAAGGGCAAGGCTTGCCTTGTGCTGTTTTATGTCCTCAGGCTCTTTGGGAATGGTGTGGAGAAAGTTGGTTCTGGACAGAGCTTTTGCTGAAGCAGTCAGGGGGCCTAGTGAGAGTTCCTGGATGTATCAAAGGGAATTCTTGAGCAAATCCTGTGTAAATGCACACAAAGCAGAACGAGTGAACTGTACAGGAAAGAAGCATGTGGCTGTGGTCAGGATTTTTATCCCTGTTTAACACTCAGAAGCCTGAGGATGTAGGAATAGATGACAGGGACTGGATATTTGTGATGATTGGGAAAGGAAGGTGCCCAGTGGAATAACCTTTTCCTCAGACATGGGTCCACAGGAATTCTTTACCCATCTGTGATGGAGCTCACATTTTTTGGGTCATTTCTGCTGTTTCTGAATGCCAGGATTTTGTGCAAAAGAGGAAAATTTTTCTGAAACCTGATTCAATTAATCTGCAACCTGAAATCCTGCAAATCAAGACAGAAAACTGGAGTAGATCTGGAAGTGGAGACTGGACCACCTGACACAACCAGCAAGCAGTTCTAATGCAATTATGATACAATTAATAATTGGAAATAAAGACAGCGATTGAAACAAATGAAGGAAGAGATGGGAAAGGAGCAGTGTTCAAGGAAGGTTCGTGTGAGGGTTGGCTGTGCTGGGTGCCAGCTGCCAGGCAGGGATTTTGGGCTTCTCATGGAGCCAGTCCCAGCTGTGGCTGGAGTTTTTCGGGGTGCTGAGGTGCTGCCCTGGCTGTGCAGCGATTGCTGTGCGAGGCTGAGCTGGCAGCAATCATCCCCAGTTCCCCGTGTGCATGGAAGTCAGAAATTAGTTGTGATGGAGTTCCAGGGTATGCCAAAGACATCCTGACTCTGTGGTGCTTTGTTCCCCAGAGCTGCTGGGGCTGCCCCTGGATCCCTGGCAGTGTCCCAGGCCAGGCTGGATAGGATTTGGAGCAGCCTGGGACAGTGGGAGGTGTCCCTGCCATGGCTGGGTGGGAATGAGATGAGCTTTAAGGTCCCTCCCACCCCAAACCCTTTGGGGATTGTGTGTTGATGTGCTTAGCAGAGATAAATGACTGGCTGGAATTACTGGCTTCATGAAGGTGCTGAGGAAGGGTTGCCATGGAGGAGAGCGTGGGGTGGGAGTGGGCAGGAGCCAGCTGCCTGGGGGCCCTGCAGGAGGATCCTGCAGCAATCCTGGCAGCTCCTGCTGCCCAGAGCTCCTGCATTCCTCAGGAGAGCTGGGGTGCTCTGTGGGCATGGCTGGAGCTTTCCCTGCACTGCTGGGGAGGGAGGAGGTAAAGATCTCCTGGGCATGGTGGCCTTCGTGGACCTTTGGGTTTAGTGAAGTTCTTCCTCCATCCTGTGTGCATTTCTACACTGTTTAAACTGATTCAGCAAAAGACTGGACCTGGCACTCAGTGCCATGGTTTAGTTGATGAGGAGGTGTTAGGTCACAGGTTGGGCTTGACCTCAAAGGTCTTTTCCAGCCCAGTTCATTCTGTGATTCTGCCCCTTCAAGGTGTGCAGAACAACTCTGTTACTTCCTTGAAAGTCCTCTGCAAATTTTTCATCTGTTACTTCTTTGAAAAGTCCTCTGCAAAGTTTTGAGCTAGCAAAAGGGTGTTCTGATGGTGAACTGACAGATCCATCTGCTCCATCACAGTGGGTTTATCAACAGTTTCAGTTTAAATATTTTTAGTGAAAAAGTTGATTTGTGTACATGTAACAGGCATATGGCTTAAAGCTTGTACTCAGCAGCTGTTTGGGTGTATTTATTAGGAAGATTACCACACAGGGATGTTTGGTAAGAAAATCTTGTTCTCTGGGGTGAGCTTGGAGTGCTTGAAGTCACTCAGAATCCACGAGCAGCCCTGGAGTGCAGGCTGGGAGCTTTCTCAATTCAGCGGTCATTTGTGTCCCCAGACGTGGGACACGGTGTCTGAGAGTGTGGGCAAGCTGATGACAACTTTCCAGACATGTTACATCAAAGAAATGGAGATAATGTGCATGAAAATTACAACATTTGGCAATGTCTGTAGTAGTGCAGCTCAGGGCTGGAATAGCAAATCTGTTCCATCCCTGTGTGCAGCACAGTTCTGTCCCTGCTCTGACCTGCTGTCACACTTCCAGCCTCAATATTGCCTTGTAAAAAATACAGGATTATTCTCACAGCATCACAGAAGTGATTTGGCTCAGAAACTGCTCTGCAGTGCACGTGATTTTCCAGCAGCTCACCTGTTTCTCCTCAAACACTGAGTTTTTGTCACATTTTTAACCATACTTGCAATGGCTGCACCTTGTGAAAAAAAGCTTTCAGAGCTCTTTGAATGAGCAGGAGGGGAAATCTGCACAGTGGAAGTGCTGCCCCAGGGCACCACTTAATTAATGAACTTCTGTTCATTAATGCTTCTCTGTTTTTGCACGAGCTGGGGGTCGTGGCAGTACAATTCACTGAGTTTGTGCCAGCCAATATCTTTTGTTTAGACCCATAATCCTCTCTTGGAGAAGTTTCTCATTTCACTTACATGTGTAGTGTCGTAAGTGCTCGTTAATAAAAAATAATGGATTCATTCTGCAAATCCCTAACCTGCAGTTTGTGTATTTGAGTGGAAGAGAGAGTAGCAGGCTTCTGGAATATTTTCAGTGGGCAAAGAGAAGGCATGGTTGGTATCGTGAAGTTCACCTTTTCAAAGTCCAGAGGCTTGGCAGACAAATTTACCTCCTTGCTCCTAGTGGCGTCCTCAGTAAAATGGGAAATACATGTGGAAAGTCCTAAGTGCTCATCCAGATGGAAAAATTCAGGAAACTGCAGATAATCAGCTTTTCACATCTTTTTCATGTAGTTTTTTGGGTTTTTTTAATGTAACTTCCATATCTTCAGATGTTTTGAGGGGAATTTTTGTTCTGTTTGTGCCATTTATCTTGGAATAAGGTTCAGATATTTAATCAGGATTGGCACTTTCCATGATGGAGCCTTTGGATAACATCAGTTTTCTTGGTTTCGTTTGGGATTAGCTGAAACAGTTATTTCTGAACCTGTTTTTTGGAGCATCTCTAATACCAAGGACATTTGCAGTCCAGCTCTCCTAAGTTGTGTCTGCTTTATCACGTGGGAGTTGCTTATTGGATTTGAGAGGTTGAGAATCTTGGTTTTTTTTTTTCCCAAAGATTGGAATTGCTGTGGGTAAAAATGATTCCTGTGGTCTGCAGGTGAGTAACAGAGTCCCCTGTAACCTCATGCTGCTGCAGTTTTCCTCTGGAGTCATAAATCTGGGAAGCATTGTTCTCCAGCTGCATGGGGGAGCTGGCATTGAGCCCTCCTGGAGCTGGGTTTTAGGGGCTGGAACCAGCAAGTGGCTCCATAGGGGTGAAGTGGCACCACTCAGGTGTGGTGAAGTCCTGAGAACTCCCCCTGAATTTACAGCAGAGCCAGAGAGGGCTCCAGGAGCTCTTGGAATGCTCCAACGTGGCTGTGAAGCCACCAGGGCTAGGTCTGTCCGTGGGACTAAATTGGAGTGTAAATTGGAGCGTGGCTGCTTTGGGCACGTGTCACCATTTCAGGCTGGCCCAGCACGTCCCCACCAGAGGGTTTTACCTCCTGCTCTGTGCCTCTGTCCTGCTCTGCAGACCCACAGTTGTAAATTGATATTATCAAATCTGTGGGACGGAATCAGATTTTTTTTTTGGGGTCGATTCTGCTGTTTCTGAATGCCAGGATTTTGTGCAAAGGAGGAAAATTTTTCTGAAACCTGTTTAAATTAATCCTCAACCTGAAATCCTGCAAATCAAGACAGAAAACTGGTGTAGGTCTGGAAATAGAGACTGGACCACCTGACACAACCAGCAAGCAGTTCTAATGCAATTATGATACAATTAATAATTGGAAATAAAGACAGCGATTGAAACAAATGAAGGAAGAGAACGGAAAGGAGCAGGCTCTGTTAAAAGAAGATTTCAGTTCATTTTTCTGCACTTGGAAGGTTATTTCTGTGTTGAGGCTACTGACAGAGGTGGTGTTTGTGAGCCAAGATGACTCTTTGCTGACTCTGGGTGGATGTGAGTGTAGGATGCCTTCAGTGGTGCAGCTGGTGTTCCTTAATAATCCTTCCAGCCCATCCATCACTTCTGAATCCAGCTTTCTCCCTCACTGATTCATGTGTTACCATTGTGTCAGTAAGGCAGCTTGAAAGATGGCTGAAAACAGTGAAAATACCTAATTATTGTTCTTTGTGGAAAAGGAAGTTTTTAAATAGCTGTAGCTCGAAGCAGCTTGAATACATTTATTTTCTGTAGAGTTTTCAGGCACACACACAGGATATTCTTTTTACTGGTTCTTGTCTCCAGGTTTTTGGAGCAATAAGGGAGGCATTGTCAGCAGAAGTCAGAACTTCTTTGCTTCGTAGCTGGGCATGGAGTTTAAGAAATGAAACTTGTGGTTTTCTTTGCAGGTGTGTTTTAACTCTTTGGCTTTTCCCAGGAAGTTTTGGTGTTCCTGTGGGTGCTTGCAGCCTGTTCTCCAGGGGGATAATCAGCTGTGGTAAAACAAAGAGCCAGAGAAGCTGCTCTCTCTGTTGGAAAATAGGCAGCAAGTTAACAGAGTGTTTATTTCTGCAGAGGGTTCACACTGGGAGCGTGCACGAAACATCCCTGAGATGGAGATAGCGTGTTCTGCTTCTTCTGCTGGAAGACAATGAGCTAGCAGAGCAGGCAAAAATAAATTGAGTTACATCCGTGGGTTTACAAAAGAGAGGAGAAAACAGCAGCTCAGTTGAAGTTGAAAAAGGAGCAGTTTCCCTTTAGCAGCTCCGTGTTGTGTTGTGTGGAAGCGCTTGGGCAGCTCCGTGCTGCAGGTGAGTCTCACCCCTGTGGGACACACGGAGCATCCCCAGCATCTGGGATTGTCTTTGCAGGATTTGTTTTAAGCTGCCCCAGGGGAAATTTGGGTTAGGTGTTAGAAAAAGGTTTTATATTGAAAGAGTGATAAAGTACTGGAATGGTCTGTCCAGGGAGGGTGGAGTCACCATCCCTGGGTGTGTTTAAATCGAGACCGGGTGTGGCACTCGGTGCTGTGGTCTGGTTGAGGTGTTGGGGCTGGGTTGGCCTGGATCTTGAAGGTCTCTTCCAGCCTCATGTTTCTGTGGCTCCCAGGTGCTCAGGTGTGGCTCAAGTGCCCCATGGTGTGTGTCACACAGTGTCTGGGGTTTGCCTGTTGGCACTGCCACCCCCAGGACGCGCTGCCCGTCGGGTGAGCGCCTGAGCCCCATCCTGGCGGGCTCCTCTTCCTCTCAGGGCTGCAGAACATTTGTTGTTGCCATCTGCAGCGCAGCCCAGCGGGGCTGGCTGCTTCCCATCCATCCCTGGGATCCAGCTGTCCGCCGTCCGGATCCAGCGGGGCTCGGTGCCTTGGCTCCCTCCGCTCGCTTCCCTTATTTGGTAGCGCACAGCTCTTGGGCTCTGCCTGCAAGGGGCTGCTTTACTGCTTTGGGGACTGTTTTCCACTTTCATTTTTGATCTCTAAAGCTGGGGATTGTGTTTCAGCAGCAGTGCTGGCACAGCTGAACTCTGAAGTGCTGTCAGACTGGAATATTGTGCTTTTCAGAAGTGCTTGGCTGTTTTACTCTGCTGTAACGCTCTGCTTTGCTGCTGCAGAGGCAATATATGGCAGCACTTGTGTTTACGGGGTATATACACCTTGTCAGCATAACCTGCTTATTAAAATGACTTCCAGAGTGCAGCCTTCAGTGCTAAGATTACGTTCTGGAGGCCAGATTTTAATTAGCTGCATGATTTGTTGGCGTTTTCCGTGCCGTGTTCCCGGGAGGGGAAGCGGCGCCCAGCGCCGGAGCGAGCTTGGACAGATTGAGCTGCATCACTTGATAGGGCTCAGCAGAGCATCTCTGGGCCCCTGCCAGAAAGGATGGGGACTGTTTAAAGTGCAGAGAAGGGAGAGGCCTTCAGGAGGTGAAAGTCTCAAGCCCAGCAACAGAAAGCAAGGAATAAAACTTCCAGACTCAGAGCAGATGTGGGCAGTGGTGTTTTGCTGGGTTTGCCTGGGAATACAGGCAGGGCTGTGCTCTACTCAGCTCCAGGGTGTTGTTTCCTATAGTTAAGCCAGGCCTGTGTTTTTTTCCATTTATCTTTCCTTTATTAAGCCAGTTTCTGGAAGGCTGAACATCTGTGGCAGCTCAAACCCTCCTGGGTGCTGCCCATGTCTGCCCATGGTGTTGGTCACAGCTGGCTGTGAGCTCTGCAGAGGAGACACCAGCTTGGGAATCCACTCAGAATCTGTCAGAGGCTGCTCTCAGCTGGCTGCATCCAGAGAGGAGCAGCGTGGGCACGTGGCAGTGCCATAGGGAAGCATCCATGGTGTGGGAACTGTGGTTAGAAAAGGAGTTGCCAGCGCTGTGCTGTGACAAAAAGTGCAGTTGCTGCCTCGGAAAAGACAGAAAAAGAAACATTGCTAAAGAACAGTAATTATTTTTTCCAGTTTTATTTATTATTATTATATTATTTTATTATATTATTTATTTATTATTATTATTAATTTATTATTCATAAAATTTTTTCCAATTTTTTATGTTTTGCTTTCTGGCAGAGCCTCAAGTGAAGTTTCTTGTGCTTTCAGAAAGGTACGAGAGAAGATCCAGGAGGTAAATGGGCAGGAATGCCACTGAGCAGTCTTGCATCTCTGGCTGTGGGACAGAGGAGCCTGCAGATATTGCTGGGAGAGGGAGGAGTTCTCTTCTGCCGTGTCCATGTGGAGAGGGAGGACAATCATGGCATGAAACTGTAAAAATGAATAGGTTAGATGGAGAAATAGTGGAGTGCTTCAGGTGTTTATGCCAGGAACGGAGCTAATTGTGCCCTTGGAAGGGAGGGATGAGCCAAGGGAGCTCTCCAAGGGGCTGCCAGCCCTGTGAACCTGCATTTGCAATTCTGCAGGAGGCAGTACCTGGTGCAGAAGGAAAGAAACAAATAAGCAATTCAGGCAAAGGATCCCAAGTGCTTCATTAGCCTAAGAGAAATGGAAGCACTAAATTCAATTTTATTATTCCTTCCATTCTTCCAACCAAGGCCTCAATAATATTATCAAATATTTATTTAATCTCCCTACATCTTTTTTTGGCAATGCAGTTTTTCTTTAAGCCAAATGCATTTAAGAGCTGAAAATGGAGCTGCTTTATTGAGCAGCTGAAAAATTTGCCTTTTCTCCTGCATGGTGCTGTGGTGGTTCATTCCTTGTGACACGCACACAAAACGTTTTTAAATAGAAGTGACTTTTATTATGCTGTTCAGTCAGCTCTGCCTAATGGCACGACAGTATTCTTTCCATGCTGGTCAACACTGACGCTTCCAGAGGGGGTTTGAAATTTGATCTTCCTTGTTCTTCCTGTGCTCAGGCTGTCCAAGCTTTCCCTGCCTCCTGCCCCCACTTCCTGCCCCGTTTTCAGCAGGAATTTTCATCTGGAAAAGCAGGAGCAAGTGAAGAAGCAAACGTGAGAGTGAAATTCAAGGGGTGAGCAGCCAAAATGAAATGAAATTTGGCCAGAAAATAAATACGCTTTGATTTACTGCCAGGGTGAAATGTAGCCTGAAAAGATGCAAAGATTTTGAGGAGGGAATGTCACAGGGTTCCTGTCCTGGGAGTTTTGGCAGGGAGATTTGTCACGGAAACTATTAAAATGGAGATTGGGAATGGCTTCCTGGGTCAAGGACCGAGCTCTCAGGCTGGGACAAAGGCTAGAGCCACAACAATTTACTTCAAACTGCTTCTGCAACTCATATGACATCAGTTTGCTGAATTCCCTTTGTATAAAGTACAAATCCTTCTCCTTTTGTGTAAAAATTGATTTTCAGCGCTTGTGAGGGAGAGAAAGGGATGGCCTTCAGTCTGTCCAGGTGACCTCTTGTTCAGGGCTTCTTTCATGCTGGACCAGAGATGGAGCTGAGCTAAGACAGACACTCAGCAGCAGCTTCCTTGGGATCCTGGGTTAATTCACATTATTGTGTGCAGCTCTGAACCTCTCAGTTGAGGATCTCTCCTCTCTTTTCTCCTCTCCTCAATGTGAAGAGTTCTTTTCCTGACTTGTGTCTGTTATTAGCCAGGAGCCATCAAGGTGCTTTGATGATTTATAATGAGATTATTCTTAAGCAGCTACTCCTGGCTGAAGTTATCCATTATGTCCATAAATGAGGCTGTACCTTAATGCTTCCAGGGATACCTGGTGCATTCACCGTGTCCTCAACAGCTTCCTCTGAGAAAACTCCTCTGTTCTGTCCTCTCAGACCTCTTGTAGCCAGTATTGCCCATCCAGGGACACATTATCCATGGTGATGACAAGGGGAGGAATGGTTTCCTTGCTTTTTTAGCCTGAATGGATGTCAGATGGGATATGTTGTAGTTAAATCAGTGAGGTTTAGGGATTTTTTTCCTTTCTACTTGTGCTGCTCTCCCTTCTGGCTCTGTGTTTTCATGCAGCATCTTCCCTCAGTACCAGAGATAGAAAAAAGCATCTGGTCTTTCCTGCAAATGTTTCCTTTTGGAACTGCCTGTATATCCAGTGTCTAAATATTTCTCTCTTTTCGAGTAGCAGTTTTCTTTTTGAAGGAGACCAAAGAGGTTACGTGTAGAAATAAAACAAACACTGGTGTGTTCTGAACTCTTTGGAACCCAAGGTGTTTATTAAAGGTGCATTTCTCAGGTCAGCTTTAGGTTTAGCAGACATTGATATTCAGTGTCCATCTCTCAGGTAGATAATTTTTCTCTCACTGAAATCTCTGTTCAGTCTTCTCCCATTGCTTTGATATCTCAGCTCCAAGTTAATAACAATTACATTATTTCCTGTGTTGTTACAGCTTGAACAAATGAAGCAGTAATTCCCATTGGTAGGCCTTTGCATAAATGAATATAATAGCAAGAGGGTGGTTACCCTCGTGTCTTGCAGATAGGAGTTGAGGGTGGTTATTTTAACATAAAAATTAAAATATATTTAGATCACAAATCGTGCACGCTCTCAATTTAAATGTTGGTTGCAAGGGTGATTTTCCCCCTTTATTCTGCTTTAAAAAGCAAAGCATTGAAAGCCCTTGAAACACAAGATGCAGCAGCACAAAGCAGGGAGGTACCAGACGTCACCACAGCAGAAACCGCTAATAAACTTTGTCATGTAATTAGTTCAGGGGTTGAATCCTGAGCGATTGGGCTGCTTTGCAGAGGGATGTGATTGCTACGAGATCTTTGGGCCTGGAATGCAATCCCAGAATGGGTTTGGGTTGGAAGGGACCTTAAAACCTGTCCAGTGCCACCCCTGCTGTGGCAGGGACACCTCCCACTGTCCCAGGTGCTCCAAGCTCCATCCAGCCTGGCCTTGGGCACTGCTGGGATCCAGGGCAGCCCCAGCTTTCCCTGTTCCATCCCAATGCCTTGGGCACTGCTGGGATCCAGGGCAGCCCCAGCTTTCCCTGTTCCACACCAATGCCCTGCTCACCTCTGTTCAATTTCCCCACTGGTGCAATGGCAGAACTGTTGTTAGCACGAGGTTGGAATTCAGCTGAGTTCTTCCACCAGGCCAAATGAGCAGGGGCTGGGTTTGGTTTGCTGCTGGGATGGAGCTGTGGATGGATGGAGCTCCTTTGGGACCACAAAAACCCTGTTCTGATCCGAGCTGCTGCGCTCCCAGCAGAGCCTGCTCGCTGCAAATTGAAAATGAAAGGATGTCTTCTCATCACAAAGAGAGTCATTTCAGTAGGATCAGGTTCTTTTTTTCTCCCTCTTCATGGAAATGCAGGAGTGATTAATAATCAACGCATTTCTGTAGCTGCTTTTGTTCTATATTCTTTGAGCCTCTTAGGCTGTCATCTATTAATTTTAAATCTCAGAAGGAACAGAAGTATAGAAATAGATGATGGAGTAATCCAGGGGTTTCTGAAAAGGTGAAACTTGTCTCTGATTGAATATGTGCATTTTGTATTATTCTCCAAGTCTCCTATGTGAAAATACTACATTTGAGCACAAGAGAGGTCTTCTTTTTGTCTTCAGATAAACTCCTCATCGTGTTGAGCTCCATCTTTGTGAGTGTATTAAAGCTGTGCAATTTCTTAATACAAAGTCAACAACTTCTATTTACAGTATCTCCATCATTGGCAGCTATGTTGCTTCTTCATTGCTGCTCTTCTTTCATATTTAAAATAACAAGATACTACCTGTGTGTTTATTCTCTCCTGTGAGCAGGCTTTGGCCTTGGGAAAATATCAGGTGTCTAAGTATAGAAAAGTCTGAAGAGAAAATGCTAAATTTCAGCAGGGAATTGCTGGTTTTCTTTTAATTTTAGTTTTGCTGTGCAAAAATGAGTTTGGTTTTTTCCAAGTAATGAGGAAACAGCTGTGTTGGTGTTAAATATTCAGTGGATTTGTAAGTGACTTATTTAAAGATCTTCATCTTTATAGATTTCCCTCATTTGAAAGCGCCCTAAAGTATGATTTTTGTGAGGGGGAGTAATTTCTCTTGGTTCTTACCTTTCTTCAGTTGGCATTTTGGAGAGTCTGAGTTTAAAACCCGAAATAACGACACACCTTTTTGTTGCCAGCGAAGTATTTGATTCATGCTCTCTCCAACTGCAGAGAAGTTGGTGAAGACCTTCTCCTAAGTGCTTAAAATAGGCAGTGGAGATTTGGAAAAAATGATGAGTGGTGGATTGCACAACCAGCCTGGCTGGAGCTGAAACTGCTTCCAGATCTTTCTGGAATGGGTGTGCTGGAGAAGGGCAGAGGGAGGAAAATGGGTTGGAGCCCCCAGAACTTGGCTGAGCCCTGGCAGCAGCCAGGATGGCACCTGCAGGAACTGCAGGAAAGACAGGGGAGAGGCTGCAAGGGTCTGGAAGGACAGAAGAAAGGGGAATGGGTTCCCACTGCCAGAGGGCAGGGTTGGATGGGATACTGGGATGAAATCCTTCCCTGGGAGGGTGGGCAGGCCCTGGCAGAGCGAGCCCAGAGCAGCTGGGGCTGTTCCTGGATCCCTGGAAATGTCCAAGGCCAGGTTGGATGGGGCTTGGAGCAGCCTGGGACAGTGGGAGGTGTCCCTGCCCAGGACAGGGCGTGATGAGCTCTGAGGTCCTTTCCAGTCCAAAACATTCCATGGATCTTTGCCCTTCTCTGAAAGGTGTTTGGCATCGCCTGGTGTCAGCAGTGCCTGTTCAGGAGCTTTCTGAGCTCTCCTCATAGACCAAGGGTAGAATTGAAATAATGGCCACACTTAATGCCCAAAACTGTGGGAAAAGCCTCTGAAAGGGAGACTGGAATTGCATGGGAATGTTCCACTTAGGTATTTCTAGGCAGTTTTGTGTGAAAGGTGGTGATGATGTCTTGGGTGGGCTCTGAAATACTTAACTCCATTTTCCATATTATTTCAGCCTCTCTAACCCTGGCATTTGCAATTTTGGACAAGTCTTGCATTATATTTTTAAATAATCTTATTAGTGTACTACCTAAATGGGACTTAAATTCCCATGTGATGGCATCCATTGTAAGAAAAAGGAAAAGCTCAGTCTTTGTCAGGTTTTTCACTGTGATATGAGAGCAAAAATTGGGCATTTGGGATGTGGCTGTTTGGGCTTGGACTGGAGGGAAGGGTTGAAAAATTTGCAATGTGTGCTGGGTTGGGAAGGAGCACAGCCAAGTCAAGAAGGGAATGTGGAAGGGAGAAGAGCTAAATGGAAAGCATGGGGTAGAAGGATTTGGCAGTTGGAATAATGCTGCTGGCAAGCTTTCCTCTTCCTTGAACCCCAAAATACTTGGGAACACGGGGGTTTCTTGCCCTCCCAGGATCCTTGCTGGTGCATGCAGAGGGTAACCAATCCTCGCTGGGATATTTCGGGGAGCTGCAGGTGGCAGAGGCCCACGTGGGCTGTGAATGTCCCACCAGTGAGAGCATTCATCTCTCACGTGGAGCAGTCGCAGCCTCGCTTTATTCCACGCGGCGCAGTCGCTGACGGAAGAACAGGATTTAGCTGGGAAGCTTTGAAATGCACATTTAATACGTGCCCATGGAGCATTCGTCATCCTGATGGGGTAGTGTAGGATTATGCAATCCCTTTTTCCTGCAGGACCTTTGTTGGGTGTTCAGGCTCGATGTACCACGATTTCATCAGCAGTGACGTAGTATTTTATTTTTATACTTCTTCGTTGTGCAATTCTGCCATTTTTCACTGTGTATCATGAAGATCTGAAAGGAAAATGCATTCCTTCCTGGTTAATATGCAACAAACAGTCTATAAAAAGATGTAGTTACTGTGCAGTAATTGCTTTATTTGTCACCTTTCCAATGTGGCTAAAGCTGCTCGAATCACTGAGCGGAGCACGCAGCTGATGCTTTGGGCTGCTTTGGCTTTGGCTTTGGATTTTTGGCTCCTGTTGTAGAAACAGACCTAAATTCCATAAGGATGGTGTCTGACAAGTGTGGGTTTATCTTGCACAGTCATCAGGACTGTGGGTTACAGATCAATGACCACGGTGGTACTCAGCCAGCACATCCTTGACTTTGTAAACATCCAATGCAACGGGGTCTGGAGATCTAAAAGTCTTCTGCCCATAAAGTTCATGTAGTTTGACCTGCAGCAAAATACATTTGGTGGCCATGTGAAGGTGAATAAGGCCAAGTTGAACTTCTCAGCCACTTCAGAAATAGATTTCATAGAACAAATACTACCAAAAAAAAATATATTGGGTGCTTTTTGTTGTCTGTTTTAGATCTGTAGCTTTGTTACTAGTGAGAAAACCTAAGGAAAACATGTTACACTTTTCCCTTCTTGCACTGGACAAGGTCAAACACTTGTAGCCCTCTCTGGGTGCTTCAGGCAGGAGAGGGGGTTACTTGCAGTTAACAATTTGGAAGTTAAGCCTAACTTGACAACTTTCTTGACTGAAAAGGATGGAAAGAAGTGCACTGTGACTAAATCTAGCATACAATTAATTCTTCTCTGCAGTTCTGTGTGTTAATTGCTGTCATTGTGTGAACTGATGGTTTAAGCAAAAATAGAAAATTTTATAACTGGTGTGTTGCTTACAATGCAGAGTCTTAGCTCAAAGTGCCAGCCCGCAGTGGCTTTTTGAATCTCTGCTGTGCTGTCAATCTCTGTGAATCATCCTGATGGAAATGGAAAAAATGGTGAAGAGCACAAACCTGGGAAGTGTGGTTTGCACTTTTCCCTGGGTTCAGCAGCCCCAGGCTGGCAGTGTGGATGGAGATGGAGCTGTTTGTGCAGAGATGTGTCTCGCTGTGCCCTGAGCTCTGCCCTTGCCCAGTGCCGCTCTGTCCAAGGGTCCCCGTGCCATGCCCGGCTCCTGCCGGCCCTGGGCTGCTACACCAGGCTGGAATGGGATCATCTCTTCCAGCCCAAACGTTCTGGGGTTCTCTGCCTTTCTGTGAAAGGTGCTGGATGTTGCCTGCTGTGCTCTGAGGATGGATTGGAGGAAAGGCATGAGAACAGTGTCCATCTCAAACAGCGTCCAGAGGTGAAATTACCGAGCTCTGTCTCAGCCCCTTCAGCAACTTCAGCCTCTGGCAGAGCTGCCATGACCTGTCTCCAGCGCGGGGTTTCTCCCTTTCTGGTTGATCAGGTGTATCCAGAGTGTCCATGAAGAAGCAGCTCTGCTTTTCAGGCTCTGAGGATAAAGCCCAGGTGGGATTCTCCTCACCTTGCTGCTTCCCGAATTGCAGGGCTCAGCTGTAGGGATACACCAGGAGCCTGGAGAAAGGCTCTGGGAGCAAGGAGCCTGAAGCCTTCCATCCACCCTGCTGCCAAAGAGGCTGGGAACAGCCTCCTGCCTCTCCTGGCACTTTGTTTGAACTTCTGAGCTGCTACTTTAGGCGCTGCCTTTGAATAGCTGAATTTATTTTTCTGCGTGTTCCGTTGCTTGGCGACGACAGGAGCAAAAACAGTCACTGCAGCTCATGTGGGTTTATTACTGATAAGTTAGCATCTCTAATACAGAAATGTATTTTTAATAAGACTAATGAGCTGTGATTCCTGACTTTTGCCAGGCAGAATGTTAAGTAAACTGTGTTGCTGCAGTGGGTATAGAACCTGACACCCTGAGGGGTTTGATGGTACCTCAGGCCATGCCTTGAATGTCTGTGCTTGTGCAGGCTGTTGTTTGAGGGTATTTTATGCTGCTGACACTTCATTAGGTGAGGAGTTTCTCCTATTTTTTTTTTTGCAATGTTTTCCTTAGCAACAGAAGGGATTTGATTTAAAAACTAAATTGACAACAGCAGCAGTGAAAAAATCCAAAGCAAAAAACCCCCCAACCTGACCGAGTTTACCTGCTGAAGTACAAGAACTCCAAGCTGAAAGTGCAGAAACCAACTCTGTTTTCCTGGGAAAGCACTGGAACATGTTCCCATTTTAGTCTGGTATCGTTTTTGACTGGGACAAGTTATAAATTTTCTGCTCTTGCATCAGATGTTGGCAGCAGCAGTTAGTTTTTATCATTCATGGGGCAACATTCCTGTTGCTCAAAAAAGCATTTGTCTGATCAAGAGCTTTTTGGAATTTGTTTATAAAGCTCTCCTTGCCACTGGAATATTTGGAAGAGCGTTAGCAGGAGGAATGCAGATAATTCTGAGTGGCTGTAGCCATCCCTGTGTTTGTTCCATGTTTTTCTAGATTGCCTGTTCAAGCTGTGTCCCATGAACCGCTACTCGGCGCAGAAGCAGTTCTGGAAGGCAGCAAAGCCAGGAGCCAACAGCACCACGGATGCTGTGCTGCTCAACAAACTGCATGTGAGTATCCCCAGCACTCACAGCCTTTAAATGTGATTAAATAAGTTTTAATTAAATGATTAAAATGCTTTAAATGAGGATTTCCAGCCAGCCTGGCACACTTAGCAAGGAGACACAGAGTGTACGTGGGAATAAATCAGTGCAAGATTCCTTTGGAGACCTTCACTCCAAGTCTCCAGGCTCTGATTTTTGGCAAAATCATGGAAAAAGCTGAGTTGGAAGGGACCCAGAGGGATCATCCCAGCTCCTGGCCCTGCACAGACACCCCAACAATCCCACCCTGTCCCCGGGAGTGTTGTTCAGTGCTCGGGCAGCCTTGGGGCTGTGCCCATTCCCTGGGGAGCCTGGGCAGTGCCAGCACCTCTGGGGGAAGAACCTTTCCCTGATCTCCAACCCAGACCTGCCCTGGCCCAGCTCCAGCCACTCCTGGGCTCAGTCCATGCCACAGAAAGTGGGCAGAACCCCATCCTGCTCCTGCTCAAGGTCTGTGTGCCCCAGTTCTGCGTCCACGATACTGGGGGAGCCCTGGGAGCTCTTGTCTTTAACCTGTGGCGGAGATAAGGCTGCTCCAGGGGAGCATTTTGGGCATTAAAAGCCTAAAAAAGGGACCCTTGAAACAAAGGCACAGAGGATTCTCAGACACTGCATCTCAGCTTGGGAAATCAGAGCTGCTGGTCTGATCAATCTATTGGGACTGCTCAAACAAACATGGAAAGGTTGATGGGTAATTAGGAGTAATTATAAGGCCAGACAGCCTCTCCTTCCGTATTAGCTTGCAGTATTTAATATTTTCTGGGTAAAATGTTGACATTCAGCAGCTGAAAACTCAGTAAGGCAGTTGATTGCTGTTTTTAGAGCTCCTATATAAAAAAAAGCCAACTTAACTTAAATACCATCTGTTGACTTTAGAGTTAAATAAACTCAGTGTTTATGTTAAAATTACATAGCTGGAGTACTTCATGTCAAAATTACAATTCTAAATATTTTTAGGTTCTTTAAGCCTATATTAAGCTCATTGTAGCCTGGAATACGAAATGGCCCCGTAGGAGAGTGTCACTTGCTGATTGCCATATGGCTGCCTCGCTCCTGCACTTCACAAAGACCCACTGGTGGACTCCTTCTGCTTCAAGAAATGTATTTATAACCCAAAAGTATCAGCTTGGCAGGGACAAAGCTATTTTGGTAGCACAAAGCTGCCTCACCTGGGCCGTGTTTCTCGTGTTGGTAAGGGAAGCAGGCTGTGGCAGCAGGTTCAGAGTGGTGGGGGCTCTGGGGTTGGCTGCTTGGGGGTATCAGGAAAAGGGAGAGTTCACATGTTTTAATAGAAAATAAAGTCTAAATACTGCAACGTGGGGAAGAAAAAGGCTTTGGAATTGCCCTGGATTACATTCTCATGTGGAGTTGTCTCCTCATCCCAAGGTACATCCTGGCACAGGTGTTTGGGACCTGTCCCTGCTCACCTGACCCTTTTGTGCCAGGGTCCTGGAAGTACAGCATGAGGTTTTTCCAGGATGGGATTTTTCCAGGATTAGCATAAGCCCAGTAATGTTTGCACAGAAATGTCCCACCAAGACCTGCTTGATTTGGAGAAAGGATTTGAGTGCCTCACAGTTTTGTTGGGGTTTGTTTAATCAGCATCCCTTGGGCACGAAGTCTGATGGGCTGGATCAGGTGTGCAGTGACCCAGGGCTTGAAGATAATTGTGTCCCATGGACGTGACTCATATCAGAACTTCCTCCTGCCACTCCTGGGTGTCCATGGGTCACCTTTTCCACTTGCTGGCACAGGGAGTGCTCTCAAGCCCTGTGCTCACAGCTGTGAGCTCTGCCCAGGATGAGATTTCTTTATCAGTGCGTTGCGTTTCCAACGCAGCTGATGATGCAAGATGTGTTCATCATCATCACTTGCCTTTTTTGGCTTCTGTTTGTCTGCTGCTGGAATTTATTGTCTGCCACAGAGCGCTCCGTGCTGAGGTCAGGTTATTTTAAGTTAATGCCATTTAAGGGATTTAAAATCTGGGACACTTGTCTCTCTGTGGTCGCAGCATCCGAGCTGCTTGAGGAGCTGACATCTAGTGGCCAGAAAAGTGGTTCTCCTGGAGGGACTGTCAGGTTTGGGAGGTGCTTTTGAAGTACATCTGAAGTCCTAGTTGTACTTTGACAGAAAAAATTGTGTCCTGTGTTTATAATAATTGTGGCACCCAGTGTGGCAGGGCAGTCCTGGCTGTGGGTGCTGTTATTTGGGAGGGCTCTGGTGTCTTGAAGGAACCTTTTCTTGACAGAATACTTGGAAATCATGCAAAAAAGTTGTATTTTAGTAATACAGAGAAAATGGTGTTGCCTTCAATTTTGAATTTGAAAGAGCAGCTGTATCTCAGGTTCTCCTGGAGTAAGAAGCCAGTTTCATACCTAGCACAGCATCTGAAAATGGCATATTTTGATTGAGGTGAAATTCTCTAAGAGTGTGCAAATAGCTGCTCCTTTGTCCAGGTACTTCACCTGACTGTAGTGAGGAACTGTGGGCACTTTACTTCTCCAAGAGGAACCTGGACCCACCACAGTCCTTGAAACCTGAGAACCAAACCATAATCCTTGATTCTCAGTCTCCTAAAAAGTTCAGTTTTAAATTGTTCTCCACCTCCATATAGCAGTTAAAGCAAATACAGATTGAAGTTTTTAATTCAAAACATCATCCTTCCTGTAAAGTGAAGGACAAGTTCTTTACCAGATGAAATGGTTTAAAAACAACCTGGGCCAAATACCTCACTTTTAAAACAAGAATGGCAAGAGGCTCATTGTTAATTATTAATTAGGTCTTTGTGTCCTTTTAATAATTCATTTTTGCAGGGGCTTCCCCTTTTCTTTTTCTGGCAGTGTGGTGCAGGAATGCTCAGCTGTGGCACAGAGGATCCATCAGCTCAGGGAGCACAAGCCCAGCTGTGGGGAGTGGGCAATTCTCAAATCCAGAGCTGCAGTGGGTATTTGTATGTGCCTTCCCAGTGATCCTGCTGCAAAGAGAGGGGCACTGGAGTCCCCAGAGAAACACAGCCTGGAGGGCAGCTGGAGCCTCCACTGGCAAAGCAAAACACACAATCAAAGTTGAGGTTCTTTCATTCTGTTTGTGTAGAAGTCAGTAGAAAGGAAAATGGAATTCCTGGCTGGAGTTGTTACCAATCCCTTACTCACCTTTCCTCCCCAGGTATCTGCTTTCTGTCTTGTCTGAGCTTTTCATCTCATGTTTTATTCCAGAATTTTGTCCAATTGTACCCAAATTACAGGTTACTTACATGATGTGTGTCTATCTCCCCAAACAGTAAAAAAGGGAATTGGAAATTATACTGTTGAAAGCTGGAAAAAGAGGAAATTAGGCTCTTTCAGATGCTCAGTGTTTTTCCAGTCCTTTGAAATAATCTCGAAGAAAAGAGAGTTTTGTAAAGCCCCCTTTCCTAAAACACTCAGCAGCTGAACTGTTCTCCTTTCATTTCAGCATGCGGCGGATTTGGAAAAGAAACAGAATGAAACTGAAAACAGAAAACTGCTGGGAACAGTCATCCAGTATGGGAATGTCATCCAGGTAGGCTGTGAACATCTGTGCAAGCTGGACAGGATTTAGTTGAAAATTCCTTGCTCAGTGGACTTCAGATTTCTGTAATTGATGCTCAGGAGTCTGTAGTTTTGCCAGGCTTCACCATGCTCTGAAGTGGGATCCTGGGAAGCAGGGCCTGGGTGTTTTATCTGTCTGTGATGAGGTCAGTTTTTTATTGTGGGTTAATTGTGTTTGGTTTTGAGGTCACCATTGATTGTTTTCTTCAGAAAACTCGTTAGAGCCCTCATTAGAGTTGTTGGAAGGTGGCACGTGTACACCACCAAATATCCTGTCATGGTGAAATGTTAAATCATAAACTGACACAGAGGAGGAAAATCAGTATAAAGTTACATTTTCTGTTAGATGAGACCAAGCAAAGTAAGAGAAGAGCAGCTTTGTCTCTTACCAGGAGGAGCCTCCCAGTCCCCAGCATTTCACCTGGCTTTTTCTGAACAGGTTGTTGTAAGTGATGAGGGCATCTCCATGTATTTATCCTAGCTGGGCAAGGCCCAGCTGGATTAATTGGAGGTGTTTTGTGTCTCTGAGTGTGGAGCTGTGCCCGAATCCCTCAGTATTTGTGCATAATTCAGTTTGCAGTCCCGTGTAGCATTGCAGTTGTCTCATGCACGCTCGGGTTGTTGAGGGGAGGAAGAGGAGCATTCTTAGAACTGAACTCTGATTCTTATTCTAGCTGCTTCACTTAAAAAGTAACAAATACTTAACAGTAAATAAGAGGCTTCCAGCTCTGCTAGAGAAGAATGCAATGAGGGTGACCTTGGACGAAGCTGGAAATGAAGGCTCCTGGTTCTACATCCAGCCCTTCTACAAACTGCGCTCCATCGGGGACAGCGTAAGTGCTGGAGCGGGGTCCTCACTCCTCCCTTGGGGCTCAGCCCACCTTGGGGAGGCCTGTCTTGCAATTAATGCAATGCACAGATCTCCCAGTGCGTGAGGATGATGCAGGAACAACCTTTTTTGCTATGCTGTCATGAGGGGGAGGAAAATTGCTATGGTAACTTGTATTTTGGAAACGTGGAATGATCTAACATTGGAGGGAATAAGGGACCTAATTAGGCTGGCCTTGTACAATTCCTGCTCAATTCAAAATGGTAGGAAGTGTTGAGCTCCTTCAGGAGGTTTGGAAGGAATAATTAGCATCTTGGTTTTCAGTGTTGTCAGCTCAGAATCAAGATTCGTCATCACTTTGGGTATGAGGAGTGAGGTAATGAGGAAGTGAAATGCTCCTGTTGATGGGAAATCTTTCAGTGCATTGCCATTTTAATCTGTTCTTTTGCAACATCTGAATCACTTGGGTACAGAATCTTCCTCTAACCAGGAGGTCATAAGCTTCAGTGTGCTCTGGGGTTCAGGCCAGGTAAATTTGGCACCTAAACACGGGGAATTTATCAGTCAGCCTCATTGTCCTATAGCCCTTTCTGTACCAGAACTCAGTCTGCCTCTTCTGCAAGGCTCTGAGTCCAGTAGCATAGGGGTTTTTGCCTCAGGGGCTGAGTTTGGCGAGCTGAATCCTGCACCAGACAGAGTCCTGGTGGAATATTCTTACTGGCATCTCTTCCAGGCTGCAAAAAGGTGATTTCCTCCCATCACTTCCATAAAAAAAAAAAAAAAGAAAAAAGAAAAAGGGCTTTCTCAGGGTGCAAATTTGTCTGATGCTACACTTCTCTGCAGGTTGTCATTGGAGACAAAGTAGTCCTGAATCCTGTCAATGCTGGCCAGCCTCTCCATGCCAGTAGCCATCAGCTTGTGGATAATCCAGGATGCAATGAGGTAAGGGGACCTGGGCACAGCTGGAGCAGCTGTACAAACCTCTCTGTGCTCCAGCTTAGCTATTTGTATGTGCTTTAGAATTCAGCAAGTTGGTTGGCACTGCTTAGGAATGGTGTTATCCTGGTGATCAGTGATTTAAAAGAGAAGTCTTGGAGCTCTGCTTTCTCTTGGGTGCTGGCGTAGGTTTGAGTTTGATTTCTTCTGCATGACTGGCTAAAAACAAATTGTTCCTTCAAAATCAAAATCAGGAGATGTGCCCCCTACTAGTCACTGTGAAGAAAATTAAATCTACCAGCACGGATGTGTAGCAAATGGCTTCCAAGCAAGTCAGCTCTGAAATGACTTGTTCTGGAGCAGAGGCAGGAAGGAATTTCCTTCTCTAGAGCAGTGCAGCCAGGCCTGCAGTGTTCTGGTGAAGATTGTCTAAAAATTAAGACGGTGGCTGATGGCAGGATCTTGTGCAGGGCCTGATGGTCTCAGTTCTCCTTCTAGGTCAACTCAGTGAACTGCAACACCAGCTGGAAAATCGTGCTCTTCATGAAATGGAGCGACAACAAGGACGACATCCTCAAAGGGGTGAGAGCCAGAGCTGTGGCTGTCTGCAGCTGGGGCCCTGCTGGGCACTGCCCCTGCTAACCCTGCTGCCTGCCTTTGGCAGGGGGACGTGGTGAGGCTGTTCCACGCAGAGCAGGAGAAGTTCCTGACGTGTGATGAGCACAGGAAGAAGCAGCACGTGTTCCTCAGGACCACGGGCAGGCAGTCAGCCACGTCTGCCACCAGCTCCAAAGCCCTGTGGGAGGTGGAGGTAAGGACTGGAGCTGGGGCTGGCTTGGTAGAACAATTATCCCTTCTGTTTAGGAACAATCCGTGTGAGTTTCTCGCTTTAGGTAAAATTTTCCTGGTGTTAGAAGCTGAAATGAAAATTCCTTCTCTTGCTCAGTGAAGTGCAGCTCTGCTCTCTGATGGTGCAGCACAGCTCTCGAGCTCAGGTGCTTTACAGTTCAGGAAAGGGGCACAGAGAAACATCAATGAAGTCATTTTCTTACCAGTCACTGAAGTTTAACAACAGCTTATAATTTCCACTGTCCTGCTGATTGTGCTGAAGGCTCTATTTCTGGTGTGGAATAATGTCATTATGTAGATCCTCATTTGATAGGAGGCTGCAACCCCTTGCTAGTCAGTCTGAGCTGGCTTTTTAAATTCACTTGGCTTTTAAACACAGTGACTAACACCTTGGCCATCACTGGCTTCTGAAAATAGCCTCAGTCTGTTGGTATTATTAGCCTTGGTTTATGATTTTAAATCTGATTAAATTAGGGCCTGCATATAAGAATCAAAAACTGAATTGTAATGATGGATAGATGTTTTTATATTCCTTTTCCAGAAGTACCTGCTGTGGCACTCAGCTCCCCCTGCATTTCAAGTGAAAGTCTGGCTGTAGTTAGCATTACTGTGGCATTGTTATCAGTCTGTGGTGCCTGTCCATGTGTGTGCAGTTACCTGGCACAGGTGAAACAGTTCTTCCCTGAAAGGTACAGGTCAGCTGTGATGGGTTTTCTTTAGGAATCAGGTGTACCAACAGAGCAGCCAATATGGGGTTACACATGTTGGAGTCTCTGCTTGCCCCACTTTGTCAGTAAATATAAATATTTGTGCAGTGTTGTTGCATTTGAAATATTTCCAGGTGTCTTCCCTCATCCAGTTTGAACAAAAATTTAGTTATAGCTGTAGGGTAATGGATTTGTTGCCTTTTCTAGGGGTTTGATTCAAGACCTGGCAACACATGCACATAGAGAGCACCTTCTTTAATTCATTCATAAACTGGGGTGAACTATTCCCAGCCAGCTCAGAGCACTCCCTGCTCACAGATCAAGGGTGGTTTTGTCTTTTCTCAGCCCCTGGTTGTGTTTGCTGTTTTCTGCACATGAAATGAGGCAGATGCTGGTGGAAGGGGGGGTCTGTGCTGTGTTCCAGGTGTGTTCCCTGTCCTTGCAGGTGGTGCAGCACGATCCCTGCCGAGGGGGAGCTGGCTACTGGAACAGCCTCTTCAGGTTCAAGCACCTGGCCACGGGGCATTACTTGGCAGCTGAGGTACGTGGGGCTGGGCTGGCACCTCTGCCTGCCCCTGCACTGTGTTCTCCTCCTTCAGCACCTTCTCAAAATCTGTCATTTCCCACCCTAAAACTGGACACGGGCAGGGGAGGAGAGCTGGTTTGGATTAATACAGAAATAGGTGTTAAATGTGTAGGGAATAAGATGAAAGAGCTGAAAGAATACCGTGGTTTGGGGTAGTCATGAGCTGATTACACTTTTTGTATGAATTCTAGAGTCAAGAACTTCTACTGCAAAGAATAGGCACTAAATAGTATCCTGTCACGTGGGCAATGGAATCAATGGGACTTTATTAACTGATGAATAAATGGTAAATGACTGAGAGCCTTTGGGGGAAAATGAATTCAAGTGTTGGTAATTTCTCTTGAATCACTGATTTTTGAGCAGAATCGTAGAACTGGGTGTAAAATGAAAACACTGACTTCAGACCAGTCTGCAAGAACTGGAAATAGAGAAAAGTCCAGATTAAATTTCCCATTTTATGTTCTTCTGATAAGCAGATTGGAAAACCAGAAGCATTTTGTCACATGCACACTGCAAATCCTTTTCAGTAGTGATCCAATGTAGAGCTTTTCCAGTAAATCTTGGGTTTTCTAATCAACCAAAACAAAAACATGCTCTTAGATCATTCAAGACTATCCCAGAGGACATTGCTCACCTGATCCCTGGTTAGCATAACGTTTGTTCTAAAAGATTTCTCCAACTTCTAGTTGGAAATTCCACTTGGAATTTAAACAACAACAACAACAACAAAAAAGCATAAACTGGTTAACTCTCTGCTCATGCTCCTGTAGTGATTCTCCTGAATGAGCTAAATCTCCCTGCACGTTTGCAGGTTGTTTAATGTGATTTGCAGGCTGCTGAGCCGTGCTGGCTGTGGGCAGTGTGCTGTGCATGCCTGGAGCAGTGCAGGGCACCGTGACCACCAGAGTTCAGGTGATGCTCAGGCTGTTTCCCACTTGCAGCTGTGCTGGAGTTTTGACGTGCCTGTGATTCTGTTCCATCAGGTAAACCCTGACTATGAGGAAGATGACCTGGAGTGTCAATCCTCAGTAAGTATAGGCAAGGGTATGGTCTTGCCCCTGATTGAGGAGGGCTTGGCACAGGCCCAGGGCTGACCTGGCCAGCTCACAGCTGGTCCAGGCTTCGCTGTTAGAGGAGAAATAAAAACCTGAGAACGCTCTGGAGGCTTTTATGGCCTGTCCAAGGAGTGGTTGTTGACACCTTAGTGAAGAACAACCCACTTGGAGCCGAATTAACACATTACCTGAACCCTCCCTCAACTCCTCCCTTTGTGGCATCTTTTTCTGTCTTCCTGTTTGCTCTGCCCTTGCTTCCTTGGAGCACTGTCCTGCCCAGGGCTGGAAATGAAGATGTTTAAGGTGACACCAGATGGGAATTGTCCCTGAGGGAATGTCCCCCAGTGCTGTGCCTGTGTGACCTCCGTGGTTGAGCAGTGGTCTCAGGAAAGCAGGATAACAGGAGAGGAATGGCATGGGGATCCCAGTGCCATTGCTCTGATTCTCCTGTGGGAACCACTCTGTGTTGTCAGTAAATGTTGTTTTGTCAAAGATGGAGTGTGTGGTGATTTGTACTGACAGAAGCTTCTCTTTGGTGCCAGAGGGAACCAGCATTGCTTCAGTAGTTGAAAACAGAGACAACTGGAACAGCACTTTCCGTTGTGGATTTTATTTATTTAGTTGGATTTGATCACAGGCTTATGCAGCTTTCTTGGTAATTTATCCTGTATTATGGAGGATTTGCACCATTTGGATATGACAAAGAGCTATTCCTTCCATTCTTAAGAGATGGATGTGATGCTTGGAAATCCTGCAGGGTGCATTTTTCCTCCTAAAAGGATTTTTCATTATAGCCTAGCTATTAAAATGCTTCCTTTGCCCTCAGATGTTGAGCTGTTTTCCTGATTACTTCTTGGTGGCATTTGGCAGCTTGACTGCAGTAAACATGGTAAAAAACTGAGCAAACCCCACCCACAGCTATTGTCTGGGGTGTGGGGGGAATCCAGCCCTGAGATGTTTTGTTGGGTGAATTTTCTGAGAGTTAATCAATGTTGAGGGCCTTTAGGTAGACACCCCTGCTCCTGTGATGAGTCCTGGCACGTGCATGGAGAACATTCATGCACTGTCTCAGCTCTCTGGGTTTTCCCTGCTCTGTCTCTTTACCACTAGATGGCAAAAATAGACCAGCAAGAACAGCACCAGGAGCACATAATTCAGCTCTGACAGGGAATTGCCACATCCTTGATCATTCACTGGTGACAGGAGGGTGGAGGCTGCTTTATCCAACTTTATCCAAACTCCAGCTTGATCCAAGAGCGAGCTTCTGCAGGGTTTCTGTGCACAGCTAGTGGTTTTAGTGTTGCTTCCTCCTTGTCCCTGTGCAGGAGGGCTTTCCATGGGCATGGGTGAGGTGCCAGCTGCACCTTCCAGCAGCAAAAAGGGGTTGTTCTTGTCACCTTTGGGGCTGAATTTCAGTGCTCCCCGAGTTGCCCCATTTCCTGCTTTACTGCTCATGTTCAGTTTTGTCACAGTTTCAAGAAGTGACCCAAAGGACAACTGTGAATGCAGAGCAGCTGTATCCCTCACTGCATCACTCCCCTAGCTGGGGAGAAGCTGAAATTCAGAGAATTCATTCCAAGTGAGCAAATTCCTCCAAGAATTTCTCTCCAGATGGACTCTGAGTGTAGAGTTGCTCCTTCCCTTGAAGGCACAGTCCCAAAGTGTATTTCTGTTCCATACAGATAACTGCCTGTTCCCATGTACAGAATCAGACTTGAAATGTCACTGCTTTGCAGCCAAGTCCATTGACTGCAAATATGTTAACTTGGGAGTATCCTGAGGCACAAGCAACACTGGATACCTTTTCCATCTGCTTCAGGATGGCAGTGCCTTACAGCAGGACTTTGACAGGCAGGTGCCTGAGTGCTGACTCCCTTGGGTGCCACCATCACAGAGAAGCTGAGAAATTGGTGTCTTGGTCACCTTGAAAATGGCAGCCCAGGATTGAGTGGTTGTACATGGCCAGCTGGTTCCTGCGTGCCAGGACAGCGAGCAGCTTCTTTAGGGACTTGTGATAGCTGGGAGTTCCCCAGGAGAGGATTTGGAGAAAGTTGTTGTTCCTTTTTCTCGGTTCATCTTTGTGTTTTCCTACCCTTTTGTCCTTTCATCTGAAGCCCTGGGGCTTTATCCAATTGATGTGTCTTTACTTTGCTGAAGGAGGCTGGGGATTTGCTGGCACCTTGGGAATAAAGATCCTTCTGGTGCCATGGCCTTTGGAACACATTTGTGCTTGGGAGCAGCACAAGCTGTGGTGTGAACAGCAAGACTTCCAACCCCTTGATTGGCTTTTTGTTCCTCTTGCTTGGGATTGATGGATGTGGGTCCGGTTTTTGCTGCTGAAGCTGCTTATTTCCCAGCAAGGTTGTTGGTGCATGGTGTGGCCGGGTTTTTATATTTCCAGCTCATTAATTACGTGATTAGAGGGATAATTGCAGCGTGTGGGATATGTTTGGAGAGCTGGTAGTGTCAGGATCGGGGATCTCAGCTGATGTGTGTTACCAGAAGCCAGAGCTCCCAGTGTGTGTGGGGTGAATGGCTGGGGGGGTTCGTCTCTTCTGGCACTGTCGGTGAGACACAAATTCTGCGTGGACAGGGAGCTCCTGTGCTGGAGCTCCAGCAGGAGCAGCAAGGAGTGTGTGGCCAGAGCAGCTGGTCAGTGTTGCTGTGTCCTGCAGCCCAGTGCTCCAGAGCTCTGTGTGCAGCCCGTGGGGGGCTCTGCAGGCTCCCCTGAGCTGTGCTGTTTCTCCCCAGCTGGACCCCGAGCAGGAGGCGGCGCGCCGGGGCCGGGGGGCCCAGGAGAAGATGGCTTATTCCCTGGTGTCCGTGCCTGAGGGCAATGACATCTCCTCCATCTTCGAGCTGGACCCCACCACCCTGCGAGGAGGAGACAGCCTGGTCCCCAGGTACAGCCACCGGGCACCACGGGGATTTGGGGGGTTTGTAAAGTAAAGCTGCCCCAGACTGTTCTCCTTTCATCCTTTGGAATCGGGTTCCTCCTCAAATGAATGTAGAAATAATTAGGAAATGCCTGAAGCTTCACCTGAGTGCTTCACAGCTGAGGTATAAGTAAGAGAACACCATTTTACAGATGGGAAAACTGAGACCAAGTGACTTCCTAAGTGACTTCCTTGCCAGGAGTGACCTGGGACTGAAAGCCTTGGCTGTCCTATCAAGGCATTCATTCCTGGGACCTGTCTGTATTGTGTCAGGATGTAACACCAGCTATCTAGCACTGGATTTTTTAGTTTGTGTGTTCTTTACTGTTCATGTGGCACCTCTGGCTGGTGAAAAGCTGCTGCAACCTTTCCCAGACTCACACTCTGCACACTGTCCTTTGCTGCTGTTCCCACTGAGAAAGCACAGCAGGTTTGTTCCATCTTTTCAGCAGCTCCCTAAATCATCAGGTACCCATATTTTGGAGTATCAGGGAGTTCTGGGCTGAAAACCCCAGAGCTAAGGGGAGAAGTTGGCAGCTCATGGCAGTGGAAAAGTGAGGATGGGAAGAAGTTCAGATTGTTGCTGTGCAGCAGCTGAGTTACAGCAGCTCAGAGTGGCTGTGGTTCTGTTTTAGAGCAGAACCCCTTTCATTGTAGATGAAGCCTCAGGTAACTTCACAGAATGAGCAAAGGCAGTAAGAATGTTGTTCCAGTTGTGGTAGGCAGTGAGGGCAGAGATGACAATTCTCTTCCACTTGTTCCTGCCAGCATCTCGAAATCCCAACAATGCAAATGCTGGGAGGCTGACTCATGCTGGGGCACTCCTGACTTTCTTTCAGGAACTCCTATGTGAGGCTCAGGCACCTCTGCACCAACACCTGGGTTCACAGCACCAACATCCCTATTGATAAAGAAGAGGAGAAACCCGTGATGCTGAAGGTAAGTTCTGTTACTTTGTGTAAGCACATCCCTTCATTCCTGTACTTCCACAAAGTGGTGCTGGCAAGAGTTTCACTCTCTGAGCCTGTCACACACCGAGCATGTGACAGCAATGAACAGTGCTGCTGCAAAATATTTCCTCTTAATGGCTCAGTTTCATGGTATTCTCCTAGTTTGTGTTCAGCATCTACTACACAACAGTCACCAGGAGAAGGATGTTTTTTCCACTGGCTACAGCTACATTTTACCATCTCACCTGCTGCTCCTTTGAATTTAGGGACAGTGTTGAGCTTGCACAGAGCATTCTCAGAGTTGGGGTTCAGCAGAGTGTAGCTTTTCTGTTCCATTGTCACAGAGTGTGTGAGCCACTGCTCTGTTCCTGCCTTTGGGTTTGCTGATAAAGCTGCTCTGGGTTTCAGATTGGGACCTCTCCAGTGAAGGAGGACAAAGAAGCTTTTGCTATAGTGCCAGTCTCGCCTGCAGAGGTTCGGGACTTGGATTTTGCAAATGATGCAAGTAAAGTTTTAGGTTCCATTGCTGGCAAGCTGGAAAAGGGAACAATAACCCAGAATGAAAGAAGGTAAGGAAACCAGAATTGGGATCAGATAACGTTGTTTCCTTTAGTCAGGAACTGTTTCTTTGAAAATTTTATCAGAGTAAGCTATAGAAGGGGAATTTGGTTTCTTCCTTGACAAGATTTGATGTTGTGCCCATATTGGAGGTTCTCAGGCCTGGTCTGTCCAGCCCTCCTTGTCCTCTGAGAAGTGAGAGCATGAGAAGTGTTGTGAGCCTGGGGGACTAATCCCCAGCATACCTCTGCAAGTGGAGTGTGGGAATTCCTAATCCATCTTGTGAGGACTGAACATGTGACTTGCTGCAAATCCTCTGACCCTGTTGGTGAAAACGTGGCCACACAAAAAGAGCACAGGGCTGGCTGTGTCACACCAGGGCCTGTGTGCTTCCATAGCCAGTGCCTTTTATTTGGCCTTGGGAGAGATTATCACCTGATTTATTGTTTGTGGCAATTGAAAGAAATGCCAAATAGAACTTGGCAAGTGTAGAGTTGTCCTAAAGTGATTTTCTTGCCTTGCTGCTGCTCTGGTTTAGTTGGACAGTGAGGCTGCAGCAATGGGGGAGCATTAGTTCCTAATTTTAAGTTCTGTGCAAACCTCTGAGCTTTATCCACTCTCTAATTGCTGTTAGTTTTTCACTTATCATTTAAAAAATCTGTGTGAACTTACTCTGGCACTGCTCTTTCAGCACAGAGAATTTGTATTCTCATGTTAACAGCTTCTGGCTCTTCCCTAGATCTGTTACCAAACTGTTGGAGGATTTGGTCTACTTTGTTACTGGTGGAACTAATTCTGGCCAGGACGTCCTTGAGGTGGTGTTTTCTAAACCTAACAGAGAACGGCAAAAGCTGATGAGGGAGCAGAATATTCTAAAGCAGGTAGGCTGTGGTTGTCTCTAAGCTCTGCCTATGAGAAGAGTTCTTGGAAAAAAAGAACCTGATACCAGAGAACCTGGCCAAGCTGTGGATGGGGCTTGGAGCATCCTGGCCTGGTGGGAGGTGTCCCTGCAGGTGGCAGAGGATTGGAACGAGATGATCTTCATGGTCCCTTCCAGCCCAAGCCATTCTGTGGCTCTCTGAAACTTTGGTCTCAAATTATTGGGACCAAAAGGTCCTTTGAGTTTCCAGCTTTCAGCAGGCTCTGGGCAGTGGACTGTAGGCTCACCATTGCTGGAACTAAAAGCTCCAGCAGATGGTGTTGAGTAAAGGTGAGCAGCATCTTCTGTCCGGGCTGCTCCACGGCCAAGAACCTTGGTGGCTGCAGCACATTTCTGATGGACCTGTTGAAATACAAAGGCACAGAGCTTTGGCACTAAATCTGAGCAGAAGAAGGCAGTGTCTCATGGGGTTGTGGCTGTGCTTTTTATTAAATCTGTAGATTTTCAAGCTGTTGCAAGCACCCTTCACGGACAGCGGGGACGGGCCGATGCTGCGGCTGGAGGAGCTGGGGGACCAGCGCCACGCGCCCTTCAGGCACATCTGCAGGCTCTGCTACAGGGTGCTCAGGCACTCCCAGCAGGACTACAGGAAAAATCAGGTTGGAAATAAGTCTGTCATGATGAGTGGCATCAGTGTTGTTCCTCTGCTCAAAGGAAAAAAAAGTTACTCCCATAAAGTAAACCTGGCCCTGCTGTGGTTGCTCAGTCAGCAAGAGGTTTTGGGATCATTCAGATTAATTCTGTTTTTCATTTTCATTTTTCATCTCTGTCAGAGACTATAATGTAATTAGCACTGGTCTAAGTGGGATTTAAGAAAACAACAGCATTTCTAACTGTCCCACACAGGTGAATTACAAGACTCTGTTCACTCTTGCTGACTACAAGCTCCATTGAAAGTTGCCCTGTAAATTAAGGCTGTTCAGTTCTTGTTGCCATGTATTAAAAACAAGGTCCTGTCAGATAAGTATGAATGCCTTGCTGGTGTCTAGCCCTGGAGGGATGGAGGTGTTAAGGTTGTCTGTCATTGTTTTCTTTCACACAAACAATTTGGATCTCACCCAACTTGCTCCTTGGGATGTTGGTATTGACAAACACCCACCTGTTTTCTGTTATTATTTCAAATTCTGAGGGTTAATTACACCCCCTTTCCTCCTTGTCTGTGTGTTTTGAAGGAATACATTGCCAAGCAGTTTGGCTTCATGCAGAAGCAGATTGGCTACGACGTCTTGGCCGAGGACACCATCACAGCCCTGCTCCATAACAACCGCAAGCTCCTGGAGAAGCACATCACAGCTGCCGAGATTGACACCTTTGTGAGTCTCGTGAGGAAAAATAGGGAGCCCAGGTGAGAGCTGCATTTTTGAATATGTGATCACCCTTCTCCTTCTGGGAAAAGTCTGTACCTGCCAGCTCGCTCAGGAGGAAGCACAGCCACTTCACTGCGTTCTGGCACGCCCCTGCCATCCCCTGGGGCAGCAAGTCTTGCTCTGCACTGTTCAAGTGGAGTTCTGAATGTTTGCTTCCTGAAATGTGGATTGCTTCAGTCTAGGTCTCCACAGTGATTGATACCCTTTTGGCTGGTGTTTCCCGACAGGTTTTTGGATTACCTCTCGGATCTGTGCGTTTCCATGAACAAATCTATTCCCGTGACACAGGAGCTGATTTGTAAAGCCGTGCTGAACCCAGCCAATGCAGACATTCTCATTGAAACCAAGTAAGTTTGTGCCTTTGGAGGTGGCTCTGCTGGTGTGAAGCAGAAGGAAGGTGGTTCAAAGCCGAGCACGCTGCTGGCACGTCCCTGGGGAGCAGGGAATGAGTTGTGTGGGGTTCTCTTGGAACACGGGGAGCAGGGGCTGGGGACAGCAGGTGTCTGCCAGCTGCTCCCTCAGCCCTGCAGGCACAAATCCAGCACATCTATCCCGTGTGATCCAAAGCAGGGAGACTGCAGGCAGGTCCAGCTCTGCTCACCTTTCCTCCCTCTGAGCTGGGGTTTGGGTCTCCAGCTCTCCTCTGCCACTGCTGAGGCCTCAGAGCAGGCACCAAATCCTGCTTGTCTTGGATAAAGGTGGCTTTATTCCATATATATACTAGGGAATAGATAACCACTATCAAAATACTGCAGAAGGGAAGCAGGTAATATTTAAAACACAGATGGCTGAGAGTATGCCTGTGCACTTAATTTTTGTCATGAAATCATAAAGGTTATATTTATTCCCACAAGCACTTAATATTGCTACATCATTTACTTGTCCTTGAGTATTTAATTTGGGGCTTTTTCAGATGTTGATATTTTCTTTGCTGGAAGCCTTTTTAGTATCAGCAGCTGATTTATTTCTGTTTATTTCATCACATAAACAGAATGAAGTTCTGACCCATTTGGCATTTATGGGATACAGAATGAATCAATTTTTTTCTTGCCCATATCTTTTCCTGCTCTGTTGAACGATCTTTAAATCAGTTCTCCTGTAAAGAAGGTTTTCAAAGTCCATTATTATGTGTCTTTAACTTCCATGTTTCTTTATCTTTTTCACTTGAAAGGAGCTGAAATGTTCATCTTTTTAAGGTTGAATGGAAAGCTTATAATCTAATGCTTTTAATAATACACCCCAATGATTTGATGTAGTAAAATGCTACTGCTGAAAGGGTAAGATACATTTTAGCAGGTGGCCTAAAAGGAATGTGAAGGATGTATGCAGGTCTGGAATGTAACTTCCTCTCCTCCTGGCAGGCTGGTGCTCTCACGATTTGAATTTGAGGAAGTGTCAAGTGGAGAAAATGCCTTGGAAGTTGGAGAGGATGAGGAAGAAGTGTGGCTGTTCTGGAGGGACAGCAACAAGGAGATCCGCAGCAAGAGCATCCGAGAGCTGGCCCAGGACGCCAAGGAGGGGCAGAAGGAGGATCGGGACGTGCTCAGCTACTACAGGTGAACAGCACACAGCAGCTCAGAGCTCAGCAGGGCTGCCTGGGGACACCCTGCCTGCACAGGCTGTGCTTTGGGAGGAAAGCTCCTGTTTTGTGCACAGCCTTCAGAGAGGGAGGGTGAAATCTCTCAGAAGTGAGAGCTGAAAGCACAGAGCTGTTCGTGGTGAGGAGTCCAGGTATTGACATGAGCCAGTTTCAACTGATTTTTTAAAAAATAATTTGAGTGTGTTGAATTTCCCGAGCAGTTTGTGCTTGGTTTCCTGCTGGTGGGTTTTGGAAGAGCCCCTGCAGCTGAGCACTGGGTTCCCTGTGCTCAGGGGCACTCGGGGATTGCAGGATTTTGGTGTGCAGGCTGCTTTGCTTTTGGTTTGCAGGAAGCCACTGCTGTTCTCTGTGCCTGCTGCTTTCTGTCCAAGCCTTGAGCTGGGTTCCCAGCAGCACCAAGGTGAAGCTGTGTCGGTGCCCCAGGCTGGGTGTGGAGGCTGTGCAGGGCTGCTTTGGGCAGCTCTGACATGAACAATGTTCCTGGATGACTTGACAAGACACCGAGTTCTTGGCATAGTGTAAGGTCAGGTTTCAGCCCAGACCAAATTCCTGTTGTCTGGGTTATAAACCCCTGAGAGTCATTTGACAGACTCAGCTGTGGCAGAACTAGATTCTTTGTTTTAATAAACATTTTATTTTGAATTCTCTTCCATTGTAATGATTCTTGCAGGAGAATTCGTCATACCTGGTTTAATTTGAGCCTGTTGGAGCTCAAAAGGTGAACTCTTAGATAAAAGGTTTTAAAATACACTTGATTTCAAAGTAGTTATTATGCTTGGTTTTAAGTAGAATTGATAAATTTTGGTGTATGTATATATATTAGTATAAGAATGGTAGTGTTAACTATTATTTTTTACTCTACATTATACCTCATAAACAAGCTTAAAGGAAGGGCTTAGGATGTGGTTTGGTTAAATTCCATGAGAAGTACTAAAAGTGAAAGGAATCTGCTTTCAGTTAACCCTTCTTTCCTTCAGGAAGCCTCACACTTGACAGTGCTGAGCAGCAGCCTGTGAGCACTGCTGAGTGCTGGGCACGTGCTTTATGGCTAAAGGTGAATTATCTGTTGGCTGGCACAGGTGAGGTGCCAGTGATCAGTTCCTGGGATGAAAAGCTTAGCTCTGAAGTTCAGTTTTTCTCCAGCAATTCTCCACTGAAGGGAGCAGAGCACAGTGGCTGTCTCAGCAGGTCCCTGGTTTTTGGTGGCTGCAGCCATCGTGGTGTTGCCTCAGGACCAAGTGTGGCTCCAGCATCTGTAAGAGATGTTGGGCCTCAGCAGTGTTCAGGCTGAGCTGCTTTAAACATTTTTAATGTTTAAAATGTTTGCATTCTGTTGGAGCTTTCCTAAAAAACATAATTTATTATTTCCTGTCAGGGTGTGGGGGCCCAGAGCAGCTGGGGCTGCCCCTGGATCCCTGGCAGTGCCCCAGGCAGGGGGTGAAACACCCTTAAAGTGCCTTCCAACCCAAGCATTCTGTGATTTTAATGCTATTTAATGAGTGATTCTGTTATTTATTCTATGCTGATTCACGTATTCGGTTGTTGCACTGTTTGCTAGTGTTTGATCAGTGCTTTATCCTTTCCACAGTCAGGATGGAGCTGTATTGCTAGACAATATACTATTATTTCTATCAATACATAAGTGTATAGCAGTCTACTTCATAGTATACTTCATGTATATTTATATATGCTTTATATATATTTATATATGCTTTATATATATATATGCTTTATATATATTTATATATTTATACTTTTAATATATATTTATATATTATATATATTTATATTGTACTTTATATATATGCTTTATCTATGTGCTTTATATTTATGCTTTATATTTACTTATATTTATGCTATTTATTTATGCTTTATGAATATTTTATTTACGTAAAGTATGCTTTATATGTATTTATATATGCTTTGCATAAAGTACCTATATATTATATATATAAATTATAAATATAAAAATATAAAAAATATAAAAATTGTATGTATATGTGTATATATATTAAGTACCTAGGAGATATGTATTTATATATGCTTTACAGTGCACAGGAGATTAAAGCATAAGATTCAAGCCTACATAAATTAAAGCACAATTTGCTTCTTTTTTTTCCTTTTTCCCCCTGAGGATACCAGCTAAACCTCTTTGCTTTATATATATTTTTATATATTTAAAGTATACTTTTTACATATACTGTATAGTATACATATACTATATACAAAGCATATATAAATACATACAAAGTACACTGTATATATAATTATATATACTTCACAGTACACAGGAAATTAAACCATAAGCTTCAAGCCTACATAAATTAAAGCACTTAATTGTCTTTTTTTTTCCTTTTTCCCCCAAAGATACCAGCTGAACCTCTTTGCTTTATATATATTTTTATATCAAGTATACTTTATGCATATACTATATAGTATACGTATACTATATATAAAACATATATAAATGCATACGAAGTACACTATATATATATATTTATATATACTTCACAATACACAGGAAATTAAAGCATAAGCCTCAAGCCTACATAAATGAAAACACATATTTTTTTTTCCTTTTCCCCCAAAGATACCAGCTGAACCTCTTTGCTTTATATATGTATTTGTATATTTAAAGTATACTTGATACATGTACTATATAGCTTATATATACTATATACAAAGCATGTATAAATACATATGAATTACACTATGTATATATATATATATTTATATATACTTCACAGTACACAGGAAATTAAAGCATAAGCTTCAAGCCTACATAAATGAAAATATTTTTTTTCCTTTTTCCCCCAAAGATATCAGCTGAACCTCTTCACTGTATATATATTTTTATATATTTAAAATATACTATATACATATGCTATATACAAAGCATATATAAATACATACAAAGTACACTATATATATATATTTATATATACTTCACAATACACAGGAAATTAAAGCATAAGCCTCAAGCCTACATAAATGGAAGCATCTATTTTTGTTTTTCCTTTTGCCCCAAAGATACCAGCTGAACCTCTTTGCTCGAATGTGCCTTGACCGCCAGTACTTGGCCATCAATGAGATCTCAGGGCAGCTGGACGTGGACCTGATCCTGCGCTGCATGGCCGACGAGAACCTGCCCTACGACCTGCGCGCCTCCTTCTGCCGCCTGATGCTGCACATGCACGTGGACAGGGACCCCCAGGAGCAGGTGACCCCCGTCAAGTACGCCCGCCTCTGGTCCGAGATCCCCTCCGAGATCGCCATCGACGAGTGAGTGCCGCGCTGGGCCGGGGGCTGGGCTACAGAGTCACAGAATCACAGAGTCACCGGGCTGGGAGAGACCTTCCAGGTCATTGTGTGCAACCCAGACACCTCAACCAAACCATGGCACCGAGTGTCTCATCCAGTCTTCCTTTAAACACACCCAGGGATGGTGACTGCACCCTCCCCGGGCAGATTGCAGTACTTTATCACTTTCTGTAAAAACTTCTTCCTAATATCCAGCCTATAATTCCCTTGGCACAGCTTGTGGCTGTGACCTCTCGTTCTGCCAGGACAAAGAGCCTGAGCCCCAGCTGCCCAGAGTCACCTTTCAGGGAGGTGTGGAGAGTGATCAGGTCACCCCTGGGTCTCCTTTTCTCCAGGATAAACACCCCCAGCTCCCAGGCACCATCACCTAAAGTCGTGCATTGTTTATACAGCTGCTGTTTGTAAATAAATCGAGCACCCCATAACGTGCTGCTGAGCATTAAACAAATAATAATAGCATGAATAATTCAATAATTAAAATGTGTGGGGTGAGCTCAGTGGTCACAGTGTGCCTGGGCACGTCCTGACCTGGACCTCTCTCCTCCTGCCTCGTTTGGTTGGAGGAGAATCAGAGATTTGTTGAGCTTGGAAAAGCCCTTCAAGCCCCAACGTTCACCACTGATCCTGTCCCCAAGTGCCACGTGCACACATCTTTGGATCACTTCAGGGATGGTGCTCCACTGCCCTGGGCCCCCTGATCCAGCAAAGATTTCATTAAAATCTCTCTAAACCTCCCTGGTTTGAGGCCATTTCCTCTGAGTGTGATCCCTTAGGAAAGATTGTCCTTATGGGAGCTCTCTGCCACCACCAGCAACAAGGGGAAGGTGCTCAAACACATTCCTGAACTTCCAGTGGAAAATCCTCTGGCACAGTGCTCAAAAACCTACACAAAACCACAGCTGGAGCAGGCACGTGGTTTTGTGACCACTTGTATTAACTCTAATTAATAATTCCCAATTTATAGTGCTCAACTGTTCAGAGCTCATTTTTTTCAGTAAGAAAAAACAGCTAAAGTAGATGTTATATGTTAGGAATTCAAATCTTCTCAATGTTAATACTGGTGTTCAGTTGTTTCTTGTATTTCCCTCCTTTCCAGCCTGGTTTTCTCTTCTGAGAGGGATACAGTAGATAATAAATCAAATTAAAAGGTCAAAATACAAAACCAAATGGTTTTAGCTCTGGCAGAGGTTCACCAGTGATAAGTGATCAAACAGGAAGCAAAAGTATCTTGTGGGAGGTGGTGGGATTGTCCTTCTCAAAGTCACTCTGCACATACTGAGGAAAACCCTAGAATTCATATTAAAAATTAATATCTGCTTTGCATATATATTGGTTTTATTTGGAGGAAAAAATACCTTCCCCACTCAGCCTCTCTTGGCCACCCATTCCCCTCAGTGCTGCACGGCACTTGTCATTGTTTCCACTCAAATAATGAGGCTTGCTTTTTCTGGGTTTTTTGGGACAAAATTATCTTATTTTTTTGTTTTTTCTCAGATGTTTTGAAATAGTACCTAATGAGCATATGGGATAAACCAGCAAAAGCCAGGAAATTCTGCTGTCAGTGTCCTGACTCTCTCGTTTGGATAAATTATTAACCAGCCTTTAGCTTTTCTTAGGTTTTGACAAACCAATGAAAAATTGTACTGGGGGGAAAAGAGCCCTGTGTATTTGCATGCTAAGTTTTGTTTTGTTTTCTTTTTTGTTTTGTTCTTTTTTTTCCCCTCTTCAGCTATGATAGCAGTGGAACTTCCAAAGATGAAATTAAGGAGAGATTTGCACAAACAATGGAATTTGTAGAGGAATATTTAAGAGATGTGGTGTGTCAGAGGTTCCCTTTCTCTGATAAAGAGAAAAATAAACTCACTTTTGAGGTAGTTATCCAGTTCTGATTTTATCCTATTCTTTTTTTTTTTTTCTTGTGGAATGTTGGTTGTTTTTTCAGCACTGGGTAGTTTGGCAAGTAATTAGTGAGTGTAATTAATGAGTGCTGAGCCTCAGCTTGGCTCCTTTCTCCTCATGCAAGTAACCCCACTGAAGTTTGTGAGTTTGCAGTGATGGTTCTTGAAACGCAATTAATGAATGTGAGTTTATGTCTGAGGTTTGCAGCAGCCTTGTTTGCTCTCTGTGCTCTCAGTGTTGTTGCAAAGCCAGGCTTTACTGGAATAAGTATCTCAAAAATTAAACACTGTCTGCACACACCAAAAGACTCCAGAGCTCATAGTTCACCAAGAGAAAAAGTGTCCTGTGGCTTACTGACCTGTTAAAATAGTCTGTGCAAATAAAATGTAGCAAACCCATGCAACAAATAGCCATTAATTTAAGAAAAGCTGTGATAATTCTGTTAAAAATACAATTGATGCAATATACTTCTGATAATGGGGCCACATTAAATATTTGCCCTGTATGTGATATTTTTATGTGGATCTTTATGGGGTGGACTTGTGGGGAAACTTTGACTTGAAAGTTGCAGCTTTATGGGTGTGATATCTTCTGATAAAAACTGTGTTACCTTCCCTCTAGTCCTGCCCTGTTTAATAATGAGACAAATACCAGTCTGATTCTGTAGCTGTAGACTATCAGTTGCAGATACAGACATTAACTGCAAGCATTGCAGTGTTTGTAGGCAAGTAGAAAACTTCCTGATGTGATGTAGAAGTAGACAGTCCTGCAGAATTCTCAGATATTATGATAAAATATGACCCTCAGCCAGGTTCTTGATCTTGTCACTGTGTTAAGACAACTTGACTGTGATAGCAAAATGCTTAGTATTAATCAGGCTTTTTATTGTTATTTTGGTAGGTTGTTAACTTAGCCAGAAATCTGATATATTTTGGTTTCTACAACTTCTGTGACCTCCTCAGACTAACCAAAATCCTCCTTGCTATATTAGACTGTGTGCACATCACTACCATCTTCCCTATTACCAAGATGGCAAAAGGCGAGGAAAGTAAAGGTAAGGCTGGAAAGTGTAGGACAGAAAGTTCTGGGTGGCTCGAGTTCATCTCAAAGTGTCACTGTGGGGTGGAACAATGAAGTCACACAGCCTTCTGAGCTGGAAGGGACCCAGCAGGATCACCCAGCCCAGCTCCTGGCCCTGCACAGACGCCCCAAATCCCACCCTGGCACCCCTGGAGCGCTGTAAAAGGCTCCTGGAACTCTGGCAGCCTCGGGGCTGTGCCCCTTCCCTAGGGAGCCTGGGCAGTGCCAGCACCCTCTTGGAGAAGAACCTTTCCTGATCTCCAGCCCCTCCCTGGGTGCTGTCCCAGGGAGCAGAGACTGGAGCTGCCCCTTGGGAGGAGCCCCCAGTGAGATCTGACCTCAGTCTGCTCTGCCCCATCTGAACAGACCAGGGGATCTCAGCTGCTCCTCATAGCACTTCTCCTCTAGCCCCCTCCCCATCTCTGTAGCCTCCTTTGGGTGTTCTCTAACATCTTTACATCTTGCATTTTGGCCTCCAGAACTGCCTCCTGGACTGGAGGGGAGGCTGCCCCAGTGCAGAGCAGAGTGGGACAATCCCCTCCCTCCCTGGCCCTGATGCTGTGCTCAGAAATCTCCTTTCTCTCCATGGCTTGGTTGTAAAGCTGAGCCTGTGATGGGAGATGGCAGGGGGCTTCTCCAAGTACTGCAGTGCCTCTGTTGGCTTCCCCTGTGCCCAGGGTGTGGATGTGGAATGTTGAGACAATTTCTCTTTGTCGGATGTGGCCGGTCCTTGCCCTGTTAGTGCAGTCCCATCCCAGCACGCTAACCCTGGCTGTTTCCTCTCTGAAGGGAGCAATGTGATGAGGTCAATCCACGGCGTGGGGGAGCTGATGACCCAGGTGGTGCTCAGGGGTGGGGGCTTCCTGCCCATGACTCCTCTGGCAGCTGCCCCCGAGGGCAATGTGAAGCAGAGTGAGCCAGAGAAGGAGGACATCCTGGTCATGGACACCAAGCTCAAGATCATCGAGATACTCCAGGTACCACACTGGGGCAGCTTCTCGTGCTGTCCTGCAGCATTAACTGTGTCCTGCTGCCTCTTCATGTGTTTCTGAGCCTCAAACTGGGGAAGTATTGCAAGGGTGACCTTGTCAGGTACGGGGCCCTCAACTTGTTTGTGACAATATTGTGCCATTACTGCAAGAATTTATTCGGAGAGTTTGCAGTAGACATTTGCATATTTAGCAGTGATTTATGAGTATCTGACTTGAGGCAGAGCTGTTGTTTTCCACCCTATTGTCTTCCTAATTTCTCTGAGTCTGCAGGGCCATCTGAAGTGCCCAGAGCCATCAGCCTGAGATGCATTTTCAGCATGCACAGCCAGCCTCTCTCTCTCTCCCATCTCTGGTTTTCTCACTTGCCCACCCCAAGGTCTTTGGGACGCACACGTTCCTTCCTCGCTATTGACTCAGAATTATAATGAAGTGCATCTCCCCTCTCTGAGTGTAGGAGTCCTTTTTGTGCTCAGTAACTTCATCAGCGAGGTCCTGGGGGTCAGAATGCTGCTGGAGCCTGGTGGGCAGAGGCAGGAGAGCAGCAGGAGAGCCGTGGTGTTCCTTCCCATGCCCCGTGGGAGGCTGTGCCCTTCCTGCAGCAGCAGATGCAGCACAGGGAGGCTCCGTTCCTTCCTTGCACCACTGCTAATTTTAGCTGAAGCCAGAGCTTCTCTCGTGGCCTGGCACGTGCAGGGGGCTATTTCATGTGCCAGTATTCCCTACTCCCAGGGGCCATTCAAACTGGCATTATGCATTTCCCCAAAAACTGTGAGAGAGAGCTCTGAGTGTTCTTGGCTTTGTGGCTCCTTCCTCGAGATTAAGAGCATGGAGAAGGTGTTCTCTGCTAGGCTGGAGGTTTCTCTGGCACCAGCTGGTCCAGCCCAGCTGAAGTGGTGACCTGTGTGGCCCAGCCTGGCTCCTGGCAGCTTGTGTCCTGCTCCTGTGTCACAGCACCCCGGGAGAGCAGCAGCACATGTTCAGGATGGAGATGGAAATGCTGCTTTCCTTTCCTGGGGGACGGGGTGAGGATGCCAGCATCACACAGGAATGAGGCACCAGAACTCTGCCAAGATGTTTTACTCATCAGTATTTATTATGTGTGTGTATCATGGTCATTGAAATCCCTGGAAAATATTACTGAATTCTGGGGGTTGTTAAGGCAATGTTTGCGTATCTTGGAAAAATGGAATCCCAGAATGGATGGGGTTTGAAAAGGACCTTGAAGCTCATCCAGTTCCACTCCCTGCCATGGGTAGGGCCAGCTCCCACTGTCCCAGGCTGCTCCATGCTCTGTCCAGCCTGGCCTTGGACACTTCAGGGATACAGGAGCAGCCACAGCTTCTCTGGGCTCACTCTGCCAGGGCCTCCCCACCCTGGGCGACTTTTCCAGGTTAAATCCACATCTCTACTCTGTTAATGTTGCACATCAGTAGCTCTGCTTTGTGTGACTTGTGGTGCAAATACACAAATTATTTCAACATTTTTTCTACTTGTGTATCATCAGTTTATTCTGAACGTGCGGTTGGACTACAGGATCTCCTGCCTGCTTTGTATATTTAAACATGAATTTGATGAGAGCAATGCCCAGATGTCCGAATCCCCCACTGGAAGCAGTAGTCAAGAAATGCCAGCTAATGTACCAGGTGGGTTGTTTGGCAAGGAATGAGGTTGTGTGGCTTAGGGAAGGCTCTGGAATCCTTAAGGGACTAATGGGATGATTGCTTCAGGTCCCACTTGCTGTTTGAAATGTTTTTAAGCCATAAAGACATGCCTGCTGCAGCTCTGACCTCATGTATTCGTCCTGTTTTATTTTTTCAGGAACCCTGGATTTTGAACACATTGAAGAACAAGCTGAGGGGATCTTTAGTGGAAGGAAAGTATCTCTTCACAGGTGCTAATGGAGGGGGAGTCCCCAGGCTGGAGGGCTCCCAAGGAGTGGGGACTGGGAAAAGGGCTGCCACAGCTACCCAGCCTTCATTTTCCTCAAATGGCTTTGATGCAGCTCAGAGTAGGGACCATTTGGATCAAAAACCAGAGATAAGGAACAGGGATTCAGGGACCAGCCAGAAGGATCCTCAGGGGAGGGCTCTGTGGTGTGGGTGAAAGCCAAGCTGCGGGACCGGTGCATCTCAGCTCCATGCTGCAACAAAATCTCAGTACAAATTACCCCTTTATTTGAGTAAAAAAGGTTTTCTGGCACTGCTAAGAGGACTTAGAACCTGCTGGGACCCTCAGTCTAATGTGCTGGTTAACTCCTGCTGTGTTTCCAGTGAGGAGAACACCCCTCTGGATTTGGATGACCACGGGGGCAGGACTTTTCTCCGGGTGCTGCTGCATTTAACGATGCACGATTACCCTCCCCTGGTGTCTGGTGCATTGCAGCTGCTCTTCAGGCACTTCAGCCAGAGACAAGAAGTCCTTCAGGCTTTCAAGCAGGTACCTGTGTGCTTGGAGAGAGCTATTCCTCATCTGAATGTATTTATGGCAGCTGAACCCAGCCCTTTTTGTGCATCTAATGGCTTTGCCTCCCTGTAAGGTTCAACTGCTCGTCACCAGCCAAGATGTTGACAACTACAAGCAGATCAAACAAGATTTGGACCAGCTGAGGTCAATAGTGGAGAAATCTGAGCTCTGGGTGTACAAAGGCCAAGGTCCTGATGAGGCCATGGACAGTGTGCCAGGTGAAAACGAGCACAAGAAGAAAGAGGTAATTAGGTTGTGTCTGTGTGAATTTGGGTGGATATTTGGAGGGTGTAGCTGCTTTCAGAACTGTGACAAGGCCCATCTTCCCAGCACACTGCCTAGGTGAGGTTCTCTCTACTGCTTCCAGGTTGAGGCAGGAATGAGAGGAGAACTTGAGCCAGGTGATGCCCAGTAGCAGCCACTGAGGTGTCACCTTTAGGGTCTAACAGGGCTGGTTTGGGTTTGCTCTGGCTCCCCAGCTGTGTCCTTTCAGCACTGACCGATGGCACGGGATTTGTGCAGTCAAAAGTACCTCAAGTAAGGTAAGGGCAGAGCTGTGAACTGCTCAGGTGATGCATTTTGAGTCCTGGCACTTGATTAAATGACAGCAGAGAACTGTGCTTTATCTCTACCTGATAACACAGGATTTTCCCAACGTGCACATCTGGCTTAGAACTCTTTGAGCATCTTTTGCTTCCAGATAATTTGCAATCAAGTAGGAAAGACTGGATGAGGGGATCCAAGAAGCAGTCCCTGGTTTAGGAACATTTATCGTTGGAAGTAAATACAAGTAATCCATTTGTTGCTTTTCTTGTTCACATTGCTGTGAGGAATCTCTTGGTATTTGTGCAGTGACAGTTTAATAACAACAGAGAGGGAGAGAAAGGAAGGGGTTTGTTTTGAGGGGAGACTTGATTAGAGACAGAATGTGACAGGCAAAGGACAGGAGGTTGCTGCCTCTGAAATCATCCTTCCCTCACCTTATTTTGTGTCCTAGAGGTCAATGTGACTTGACAGGATAATTGTATGTATTTTTCTGAGGCTGTCAGAGAGCTGGAGGATGCCAGTCCTTCCCAGGAGGAGAGCGGGCGCTATCCTAGAACGGTAATTTTAGCCTTCATGTAGACAGTAGTATAAGCTACTAATAAATTGTCTGATTTTATCCTCAGGAAGGTCACAGCAAGTCTCAAAAGCCTGAAAGTACTAGCAGCTACAACTACCGGGTAGTAAAAGAGGTAAAACTTTGCTTCTTGATAGTTCACTGGAAGTGTAAATGAGTAACAGAGCTCTGGAGAGCTGCAGTCAGAGGGAGGCACCCAGGAAAGTCTGAGTCACTCTGCCATTGTGGAAACTATTTGCTGAGTAATAACAAATCCCAACTTGAATGAGAAGCCAGGATAGAATAAGCACGACGTGTGTATTCTTTCCTTAAGAATGGATTAGTGAGAAACACGATGTTTGCTGCTGTTTCAATGGTAACACAATATTTTTATTGTTAAGGTCTGCAAAGGCAGTAAGCAAGGGGAGAAGCAATTTTAATTTGCCCTGTCCTGAGTACCTTGCACTCAAAGCCACTGTGCTGTTGAAATTTCACGTAGAAAATACCAGATCAAGAACGTGCTGTGGTGCTGGTGTGGTGTGAGCTAAAGGTGTGTCTGTGGCTCTGCTGTGGAGCTTGATGTTGGGTTCATTTGACATGGCTGAGTTCTGCAGGAGCATAGAATCTCAGAATTGTAGAGTATCCTGAGATGGAAGGGACCCACAAGGATCATCCAAGTCCAGCAGCCCTAGTCAGATGCCACGGATGGAGCCTGGGCCACGAGGGGCTGCCTGGAGCCGCTCTGCTCCGTGCAGACGAGTTGGTCCCTGTTGCTGCTCTCTGGGACCTGGCGTTCTCTGGAAAAAAAGCCAGAGTTGGGGCTCTAAGGCCAGTGTCTCCTGCAGATCCTGCTGCGGCTCAGCAAGCTCTGTGTGCAGGAAGGGGCCTCGGTGAGGAAGAGCAGGAAGCAGCAGCAGCGACTCCTGAGGAACATGGGAGCTCACGCCGTGGTGCTGGAGCTGCTGCAGATCCCTTATGAGAAGGTGGGGCTTTGTGTCACGGTCACAGACTTTTCATACCTCCTCTGAATCTTCCTGAGCCTCCTCCCTGTAGATTGGATGCACAGAGTAGCCTCATAGTCTACAAAATACCCGTGCTGAGACAAGCTCTGTTTATCTGAATATACACGTATGTACTACTGACTGGAAAGTATTAATGTGTCATCCTTCAGAACTGAGGCTCAGCTCTGAGCTTTCCCTGCCAGGCAGGTGCTGCCTTGAGGCTAAGCTGTGTTGATGGAAGCAAGACCCTGGTTTGAGGCAGCTGTGTGAGCACCATCCTGGGAACAAGGAGAGAAGGGAGGATGCCTGTCCCCGGGGGTTTTATGAGCAGTAGATACAGACCCTCCCCCAGCTGTGGAGTCCTAAACTCCCCCTTAGAGGTGAGGAAATACCCACTGGCTGTCCAGCTGAGCCTGCTGCTCCTAGTTAGCCACATCAGTGCTGGCACTGGCCAGCTGTGCAGGCTGGAGCCCGCTGGGCCTGGCTTGTGCCTGTGAGGCTGCAGAGCACCAGGCTGTGCTCAGCATGCCCCAAGGTCAGCACCTTGGCTGCTCATGAATCACAGGTGACAGGTATTTATCAGTACACAGGTGAGGCACCTCTTCACATTTTCCTGCTCACTCTGCTGTCCTCTGTTCCAAACCCATCAGGTTTCTGAGAACCAGTAATTCTACACGGTGGCTTTGATTAATGTTAATTCTCATGGCTTCTTGCGTCATATTTTGCTAAAAATCAGCAGCAGAAACACCCTTCAACACCTTCTCATCGCCTTTCTGTCCCCTGCATGTGAATGTGCATCAGACAGGCAGTGTGGAAGGGGTTTCACCCTTGAAAATCTATGAAATTCCTTAAAAATAAGAACAGACAGTAATTTTCCAAAGTGTGGCTTCTGCCATCGGTGGGTTGGGGATCCACACTGACGTCAGAGGAAGGGCACCGGGTCCTCAGCGCTGCTTGGAAAGGCTGCAAGGAGCGTGGAGCTTCCAGTAAAGATAAATTGGGCTGAGCTGGTGCAGTAGCAACTTTCCATCCCTGCCGTGTCCCCGTCCGTGCTGCCGGAGCGCGCTGCGGTGGGACGTGGCAGCTCTCCTGGGCAGCCCCGAGGTGATGATGTGTGCTTTGGCCAAGGGGCTGGGATGTTCAGAAGCGTAGAAGTGACTAAAGCACGTTGCTGGCAGGCCTGGCCGTGGAATAGGCACTTTCAGAGAATAAACTACTGTAATTTCTATTATGGGCTGTGTTTTTGACGCTCTCTGGAAGCGAGGAGCTGGCCCAGCTCATCCCAAATGTCTGTGAACTGGGTGGAGGTTTGTTTTCCTTCGGGGTGTGAGGGACGTGACAGTTCCCTTGCTGGAGCTGTGGCTCATCCTGTGCTCACCTCAAGGTGAACCTTGGGATTCCTTTTAACCCCCTCTTCTTTGTCATGCAATCCCAGGCTGAAGACACGAGGATGCAGGAGATAATGAAGCTCGCACACGAGTTCCTGCAGAACTTCTGTGCTGGGAACCAACAAAACCAGGCCTTGCTGCACAAGCACATAAACCTGTTCCTTAACCCAGGGGTAAGAATAACCTCGGGCCATGATTTATTTCTTTGTTCTAGCAAGAGAAAGGACTGGACCGTCCTTGGTGATACCTCTGGGGCTGTTCTGTTGCAAGACTGGTTGAAGAGGTCACTCTTTGTTTTCATTCTAAAGCCTCAAAAGTTGGCAAGATGTTTGTTTAAGGCAGTTTCAGTGTAGAAAGTTCAAGTGGCTGGAGTGACAGACAGGTTGAGATAGGAGCAGTGGTGTTGAAAGCTGAGGTCCTCAGCAAAGTTCCCTTCAGTGCCCGCAGGAGCGTTGGCTTTACCCTAACCTCAGTAGGGATGTGGTGGGTTGTTGATTTCCTGATTTTTTTGTTCCCTTCCATGCCCTCCATCAGATCCTGGAAGCAGTGACAATGCAGCACATTTTCATGAACAACTTCCAGCTCTGCAGCGAGATCAACGAGCGCGTGGTTCAGCACTTCGTCCACTGCATCGAGACGCACGGAAGGAACGTTCAGTACATCAAGTTCCTGCAGACCATTGTCAAGGCAGAGGGGAAATTCATTAAGAAATGCCAAGATATGGTAATGGCTGAGGTGAGAGCTGCAGAGATTTGCAGGGTCTGAACAGAAGTTTGCACATAGCAGTTGGTGAACATGACAAATTGATCCTCTCGCTTTGGGGACTGCCAAGAAGCTGACAGCTCTCACCATGCAAAAAGAGCATTACAGCTCTCAGGAAGCTCAGGCTTTTTGGGACCAGAAGCTCTCTGAGCTCTTGACTCACAGGTGTAACAAGGGGTTGGTTATTAATGGCACGAGTTACTTCCCAGGCCTGTACACAGCAGCGTGTAGGTGGGGTTATGAAGCAAGGGTGCCTCTGTCAAGTAAAACTGGCTTGAAGAGAAGTAGTTGCATTTCAGGATCACTCAAGCAGAAGGAGAATTTCACCATGACAGCATTTTGATGGGAATTTTTTATGAAATTGTAGAACCACCATAGAATCACCTCCCACTGTCCCAGGCTGCTCCAAGCCCCCTCCAGCCTGGCCTTGGGCACTTCCAGGGATCCAGGGGCAGCCACAGCAGCTCTGGGCAACCTGTGCCAGGCCCTCACCACCCGTATTTTTTCTGCCATCTAAATCTCCTCTCGATTTGAAGCCATCCCTCTTTGTCCTGTCTCTCCTAGCCCTTGCAGACAGTCTTAGCACAATGTACTCACTCAGCTGTTCAAGTGCAGGAGGGGAAGAAGATGAGGACTGGAGAGAGGGATGTGGGTAACTGGAAGCTGGGGAGTCAGGGGAAAGGGGAGAGGTGAGAGAAGGGCGACTGAATGCTTTAAGCAGGCTGTTGGATGGGATGTGGCTGACAGATCTGCACGTCTGCTGGAATGTTTCCCTCCTCAGCAGGGGGAGCCCCAGGATCAGATTTGTCAAATCTGGCTTTTGGGCATCAATCCTGATAGATGGATAGAAAAGCTTCCATATTTCCTTGTGCAGCTCAAAACCGGCTCTGTGAGCTTCTCAACACGTAGTTGAGTGTGAGATGCTCAGCAAGGGGCTTCCCTGGGGTCAGTAGCTGCCCTGGGGCTTTTCCTCTACATTTTTTCCTGCTGTTTCTCCCAAATCCTGTGGGAGGAGAGCCCTGGATCCCTGCAGCTGTGTGCTCAGCAGTGCCCAGCCTGGAGCAGGGCTCAGTTTGCTCCATCTCCTTCCTTTCCTGGAGTTCCAGGAGGTCTGAGCTGCTCTGAAATGGTGGCCAGCCAGGTGTCAAATGTGAAGCTGGTGGAAATCTTCAGTGTGCCTTAATGTGTCACTCCCTGGCCTTGGAAAACAACTGGTGTTTGTTGGGAAGGGTGGAAGGAGTGAGCCCTGCAGTCCTCCCATGCCCTGGGCAGCTCTCCACCAGCACAGGGCTGCCCACAGCTGCGTTAGAAAGTCACCAGGGGCGACAGATGTGAGATGGAAAGGCACACTGGAAAGTCACAAACTTCTTGGCACAGGTTCTGGCTAAGCAGGCAGCAGGACTGGCTTTGAACTTCTTCAGTAGTCCAGAAGTGGTCAGTGCAATGGGAAATGTCCTCCTGGAGCTCTGTGTCTGTGAGGGCAGTGCCCAGCTGCCCTGAGGGGCTGCAGGGGGGTGGGACAGCCCCGAGCCAGGGCAGTGCTGTGGGGGGATCCCAGGCTTTGCTCTGCTGATGGAATGTTCTCCTTGCCCGGTAGCTGGTGAATGCAGGGGAAGATGTGCTGGTGTTCTACAACGACAGAGCCTCCTTCCAGACCCTGGTGCAGATGATGAGGTCAGAGAGGGACAGGATGGACGAGAACAGCCCCCTGATGTACCACATCCACCTGGTAGAGCTGCTGGCTGTGTGCACAGAGGGCAAAAACGTCTACACAGAAATCAAATGTAACTCCCTCCTGCCTCTGGATGACATTGTCAGGGTGGTGACCCACGAGGATTGCATACCTGAGGTGAGGGCTTACAGGAGAGCTGGGATGTTTGTGTTTGAAATGTTCTGGGTTTGGGTGAGAGAGGGCTGGCACTGCTGGGTCTGGCCTGGCAGGGGGTTGGTGCGGTGGGCAGCGAGCTGGGAAGCTGCAGCCCTTCCCTGCTGCTGCCCTTGGCACCCCCAGCCAACCTGGATAGTCAAGTTGAATCCTTTTCTACTTCATTCCTACCCTGAAAGTGGGAATGTGTTGCTGTACTTGGTTATTTTATGGGGTTCTTGAGGCAGAGAGGTTTATGGATGTGCTGCTAACCTTGAACAGATGGTTCTGCAGAACTGGAAATTATTATTATGCTGACGTTTTGTCTGCAGTGATCCCGGTGGTTTTTTATTGGATGGTGTCTTTCTATTCATGGCATTAAATTTCACCAGTGTTTAAGTAGAAGGAAGAAGTAGAATTCCAAATGATCTGTGTAGCAGTTTTAATGTGACATGATACTCATTCATGCCACCATTCCGGTTTTTATTCTTTATGAATTATTTTCTCTACTTTTAGGTCAAAATAGCATACATCAACTTCTTGAATCACTGCTATGTGGACACAGAAGTAGAAATGAAAGAGATTTACACCAGTAATCACATGTGGAAGCTGTTTGAGAACTTCCTGGTTGACATCTGCCGGGTAATGTATTTGCACCAAGGAACCGAATTCAGGAGGCTTAAAAACCTCTTTAATCCAGAGCAGTAGGGATAACACATCGCAGTGCATCAAGGCAATAAGTACCCTGAATACTCCTGTAAATATCTGCCTCCTTTTCCTTACGCCTGTGGATTTCATTAGTCATATTCCATGGAACACATTCATATTTTCCATTTTAAAAGAAAAAAATCCAAGCCCAAACCAAAGCTCAGTGAAGCTCCACACCCTGCTCCTTTGTCCAGTGCCTTTTCTGTCCTGCCACCTGGCCTGCTTATTCTGGCCAGGATCACCGAGCTCCTTCCTGAGCAGCACTCAGCGTTTTTTGGCAGGTCAGGACAGATTGTTTTCCAGGCTTGGTGTTTATTTGGCCATATGGCTTTTTGCCTGGGATTCCAAGTATTTCCCCATACGAAAGCATTACACCTCAATCCTCCCCATCGTGCTCTTGCTTTCCTCCAAGCCACTGTGGTTTTTTCCCTCCCCCAGCCGTGCTGTGTTGCCAGCACATCCAAGCAGCAGCAGCGCTGGCTTTGCTCCGGCGCGCGCTGGAAACGCAGAGCCCGTCAGTATCGCTGCACTGCTGGGACCAGGACGATGGGAAATGAGGAATTCCAGTCCCAGCTGCCTTGGTGAGCTGCTCCTGACCCTGCTGTGGTTTGTGCTGCAGGCCTGCAACAACACCAGCGACAGGAAGCACGCAGACTCCATCCTGGAGAAGTACGTGACCGAGATCGTCATGAGCATCGTCACCACCTTCTTCAGCTCCCCCTTCTCTGACCAGAGCACCACCCTGCAGGTGGGAAATGCACAGAGACACACAGAGACACTGCCAAGGCAGCTGTGTTCATTCACTTCAGTGCCATTTAGCAGTGCAAAGAAACATGGGAGCAGTGGTGGTGTAACTGGGGGGCGAATAGGTCGCTGTTCTCGGTGGCCAGACTGGTCTTTTTGCTGGAGAAATGGAAAAATATGTAGGTCACAGTCCAAATGTTCTTCTAGAAAAGCTCAAGTGTCACATTAATTCATTGGTGGATTCAACTCTGTGCTACCACCGAGGTCTTTAGTAGAGAGTTCTTGTGTGTTATTGAATCCCAGAGTGGTTTGTGTTGGATGGGACCTTAAAGCCTCTCTCATCCAACCCCCTGCCACAGGTATCACAGAGGGAGCAAGGGTGATTGAGTAAGGGCAGCATATTTTACAGAAAGATTCTAATTTCCCTTTAAAAAGAAAAAAAAAAGGGATTCAGAACAAAAACCCAGAAGCTCTCACATGTCTCACTGAGTAGATTTTTGCCTTGTTCAGAAGTTGGGGAAATATGAAGAAGGAGCTTGGAACACCTGTGAAGGGGAGAAGGCAGAGATTTGTACAGCAGAGCAGCAGTGTCAGGATGTTGCCCTAATATTTATATTTGCTCAGAGATAACACTGTTCTTCTTTCATAAATAACTTTCTGGGAGGGTGTGGGTGGAGCGGTCAGGTCTCTGGCAGGAGGTTCAGGGGGGCAGATCCAATGTGGTAGTGCCAAAGGCAGATGTTTGCAGTGCAATCTCCAGGTCTCAGAGCTCATCCAGTCCTACCCCTGCCAGGTCTCTGACCTCACCTGAGCCTGAGCAGTGCAGCAGCTGATTTGCTCCTCAGGTGACTTCAGTTGCTGTTGCCCATCACCTTCTGTGCTCATCAGAGTGAGAAACGGAGACAGTGGCCTTGTCCCCAGGCTCTGCCCTTCCCTCTGTGCCATGCACCTGAGCTGCCCTGCTCTCAGTTGTCATCTCTGAGATGCAGCATTTGAATACACATCTTGCCATCCTATTTTAGCCATCTGTTAATGTTATATCAGCAGTTTTTCTTTAGTTTCTCAATCTCCCCCTCTGTCTAGCAGGATGAAGTCACTTGGTTCACCTCTTTTCCCATCTCAGTTGATAGATCTGCCTTGTCCTAGATTCATCTTTCCTCTACATCTCCAAGTTAAAAGCAGTTTCTCTCCCTTTTCCTGCCTGCCAATATTCTTGTCTATACCAGGGATTCTCCCCCCTGAGGAGCACAGCCTGTTGTCCCACCTGCCTGGTGGCCACCCCTGCTCCAGGTGGGATTTCCTCCCCCCTGAGGTGCTGCAGGTGGGCTGATCTCTGTAGGTGAGGGATGTGGCCACTCTGCTCTGGGTTCAGTCCCTCCCTGCCCTTCCTGCTGCACCTCTTTGTCCCTCCCAGCCTTCCCTTGCCTCCTGCTCCTTCATGTCAGGGCTCGTTTGACTGAAATTCTTCCTGCCCTGACTCAGCCTCGTTAGTTCAGGGAACACCTTGTCCATCCATCATGTGGTTCAAACCATATGAAATTAGGAGAACACAAATCTCTTGGCAAAGGACAGCTGCCCACAGCTTCTCTTTAACAAACATTGTTCAGCCTGTTTGCTCCAAAGGCTCCTGCTGCCCAAGGTTTCCCCTCCCAAGTGCAGCTGGAGACATGAGGGACATGGGGTAAATCTCCTATTTGATTTATTGACCTTATTTAAGCAAATGAAACATCTTAAAGGCTTTTTAAGACCAAAAAATCTTTAGATGTGAGCTGAAAGGAGTATGTGGGTGGTTTAAATCCAAACATTCAGGTATTTTCAGGGCCCTGGGTGAATGCTGCTGTTGGCCATGGTTTCTGGTGTTTGGCTTATTTCCAGAAAGGGTAATGGGTATTTGCCTCCTAGCAATTTTGGGGGCTTGAATGTTGGTTCTCCTCTTGTACATTTTGTAATGGTGTTTAATTTAATTGACCTAATAGATTTAATTAGCTAATAGATTTGGCTTTTTACTCTAACTCCGCTTTTTTCTTGCAAACAGGCTTTACTGTTGGCCAGAATAAATGAGGTATTTTTTCCCTGGTGTTCCTAAGTCCTGTGGTGGTTGCACTGTGGTGTAGTTCCTTTAGCTGATAGAAGCATTCCATGGCTAGGGGACACGGGGTGCTCCCTCTCAGACTGAAATATTTAAAATGCTCTTTCCTCTACAGGTTAAATGTGTTGTTCTACTAAGTAATCACCAAAACCAAATGGAGTTTTGGTCACTATTGTTGGGCAGCTGCAAAGGTGAAGGAACAGAGCTCATGGGCTTGGGTGTGTTGGAGCAGCTCACCTGTCTGTAGTGAAGGTGGAATTCAGGGGTGGAAACCACACCTTGATTTTGGCTGATCCACAGCAGCTGCAGTTTGCCACTAAGCACTGCCTGTGTTCCACGTAACACACAGCTGGTTTCTTGGTGAATTGGAGACCAGCTAATAATGCTTGGAACACGATGAGTTTCCAGCTCTGGAGCTGTGCTGTCACATAGCCAAGTCCCATTTACCTGTGGCCTCTTGAGTCAGCTGCTGGTCAACACTAAAAGAGGAATCGGTGTGCCAGGGTTGCTGATAGCTCTGATAAAACAGATGAAGGTGACTGCTCATTTCCTTTGCTTAGTCAGGCCTCAATTACCAGGGCTTTCTGCTGCAGAGGCTCCCGTTTCATGTTTCCCTTGCAGCGTTGGTTCCCACCCTTCCCATCCAGTTGCTGATCCCGTGGTAGATACCCTGCAGCCACGGGGAGTTGCCCAACAAGTGCTGCAGACCAGTTAGAAGGGACTGGAGAGTGCCAGCTGGGCTGGGATCAGCCGGGCTCTGGGGGACGGGGCTGTGACTGTGCTGTGCTTGCCTTGCAGACTCGGCAGCCCGTGTTCGTGCAGCTGCTGCAGGGGGTGTTCAGGGTGTACCACTGCACCTGGCTCATGCCCAGCCAGAAGGCCTCTGTGGAGAGCTGTATCCGTGTGCTCTCTGACGTAGGTAAGGAGCAGAGCTGCCTGCTGTGGCTGGCCAGGGCCACAGGGCCAGCGTGGTTTGTGTCCTGCAGGTGCCACCCGGGCCTGTCTCAGTCCAGGCTTACGCTGCCAGGTCATCGTGGCTGAGCACTGGTGCTGTCACTGTCACCTGAAGTGTGTTCTCTGTCCAACCTCCAAACTCCCTGCAGTGCTGTTGATCTGCAGCAGGGAGATGTTTTCATGGAATCACGGAGGTTAGGAAGGCCCTTCAGGATAATCCAGTCCCAGCTGTGCCCAATCCCACCCTGTCCCCAGCCCAGAGCCCTCAGTGCCACCTCCAGCCCTTCCCTGGGCACTCCAGGGATGGACACTCAAACCTCCCTGGGCAGTTCCAAGGCCTGAGCCCCCTTTCCATGGGGAAATTCCTGCTGCTGTCCACCCTGAGCCTCCCCTGGTGCAGCTGGGAGTGCCAGTCCTGCCCTTAAATTTGTTCCATTTTCAGTGGAGTGCACAAGAGTAGCTTGTACTGGATATGGGGTCAAGTTCTGCTGCTGTGTGTCCACGTGTGCCAGCACGAGTTGTTGTGGGGTGTGGGTAGGGATGGATTCCTACTCCCACACCTCAAACAACAGTAACAGCTCTGAGGTGTGGAAGCTCCTGTCATAATCCTGCCCAGGCCTGACCCTGCCTGGGGACTGAGAACTGCCCTGTTTAAAATGCACTCAGAGTCATGGAGTGGTTAAGGCTGGAAAAGATCTCCTAAGGTTGTCAAGTCCAGCTATCAGCCCAGCAGCACCACTGTGGTCACCAGTAAAACATGAACTCAAGTGCCACATACAAATATTTTTTTGACCACCTCCCTGGGCAGCCCTTTCTAATGCTTTACAACCCTTTCTGTGATAAAAAAATTAATTCCTAATGTTCTAATTTCCCAATGTCTAATTGAAACCTTCCCTGGTGCAACTTGAGGCTGTTTCCTCTCAGCCTGGGAAGGAGAGTTTGTAGAAGGAATTGCACAGGCCTTTGTCCTGTTGTTGTGTTGTTTCATGGGCTCAAGGTCTCAGTTCCCACTGATTCTGCTTGTTGCAGCCAAAAGCCGAGCGATTGCGATTCCTGTGGACTTGGACAGCCAGGTGAACAACCTGTTCCTGAAGTCCCACAGCATCGTGCAGAAGACAGCCATGAACTGGCGCATGACCGCGAGGAACGCCGCCCGCAGGGACTCGGTGCTCGCCGCCTCCAGGGACTACAGGAACATCATCGAGAGGCTGCAGGTGACTGCACAGCTCCTCTTCCTCCTGGAGGGGCACAGCAAGACTGAAAATCTCACCTGACCAAACCCTGAAGTCTTTTAATTTGTCCAGGCAGGACAGACCTAATTGTGCTGTCCCTCATCCACCATTAGTGAAATTACCTGACCTGTGAACGTGTGTGTTGTTAATGTTTGTTCAGAGCTGGCTGTGGTTGTTTCCTAGGACATAGTGTCAGCCTTGGAGGATCGCCTGCGCCCTCTGGTCCAGGCAGAGCTGTCAGTGCTGGTGGATGTGCTCCACAGGCCTGAGCTGCTCTTCCCAGAGAACACAGATGCCAGGAGGAAATGTGAAAGCGGAGGTTTCATTTGCAAGTAAGTTGTAAGTTAGAAGTCTGGCTTGTTTCGCTTTTTTCCAACCTTCCCGTGCCCTGTGGAATGGAGCCCTCTTGTCCAGCTTGGTAAATACCTGTAAAAATCCTCTGAAATACCTGTAAAAATCAGTATTCTGTGATATGGTCAAGGCAGTTTGTCCTTGGAGAGGAAAAAAGCTGCTTGTGTAAACAGGGAAAGACTGGTTAATGTATTCTCTGAGCTAATGCTTAAAAATACCTGTTTGCTGCAGGATGCAAATGTCGTGAGCAGTTGTGCAAATGAGTTAAATATTCAGCTGATCCAGTTATTGATACCTGCCTTCACCCCAGGAATGTTTGTGAGGTGCTGGGTGAATACATCAGGATCAGTTGTTGTCATGGGCATCAGCACAGCTAGAGGGGAGGAAAAGGGAAGGTTACAAGGTCACTTAGAGAGCAATTCAGAGCAGCCCCAGCTTCTGTCACCTCCTGGAGGGGTGGGCTCTATGGAGAGGTTGTGGAAGCTGGGCACTGAGTTAGTCCCAAGTACTGGGGAGGGATGGATTTGGGATTGCACCCTCCATGGCTCCCAGTCTGTTTTTTTAACCTAGTGGAATAGATTTCTTACTGTTACCTGCTTGTTCTGGAGGGCCAGCAGGTCCTGGATCCCACTGCTCCCTTGCTGCCTGCAGCCAGAGGGATTTTTGGCTCTTTTCCTGCCCAGGGGCTGCAGGTTCCTCCACAGCTTTCCTGGTGTAGCTGTCAGTTGGTTGTGTAACAGTATGATGATAAACCAGCATAAACCAGTTAAGATAGCACATATATCTTACCCTGGTTTTGGAATATTTGTGCTGATTGATGGCTTTTTTCAGGTTAATTAAGCACACAAAACAGCTGCTGGAGGAGAATGAGGAGAAACTGTGTATTAAGGTATTACAGACGCTCAGGGAAATGATGACCAAAGATAGAGGCTATGGAGAAAAGGTAAGGTGCAGTCCATCATTCTGTTAAACACTGTCTTTATTCAGGAAAGGAAAATAAAATTCCTGCTTTTTCAAGCTGTTCTGTGTGTGTAAGCACTTCTAGGCTGGAGCAGGGACAAAACATTTTTAGGCAACTAACACCTTTCAAATCATATTTGAAGTTAAGCTTGTTTCTGCTGCTTTTCTTCTTGAGGCTGGCAAGTTTAAGTCTAATCCTTCCAGTTGCTGGCATTTTAAAACACCAGTTTTATTACCTTTTTCTGAAGGCCATAACCTCTTTACCTGCTTCCTGGGTCTAGGTGACTCTTCAGCTCATGCAGCCTTGTAACAAGAAGGTGTTTGTAGTTAACTTGAATTTGTGTACAACTGAGTAATCTTGTTGTGATTTATAGATGGAAACTCTCTGTACACCCACCCATGTTTCTTCTTTCCCTTTCCTACAACTGTTGACTGGTTGAGAGGAACATTTTTCTGTAGGTACAGACCTGTTCTTTATTTCCATCAGGGGAGTGTGTATGCATCCATATGTTTGTGTTTCTGGAAGTGGTTACAGGCAGCTGAGACTGGGATTTGGAGATTCCCCTGGAATTCTGATCAGCTGAGGTTCTTCCCCTGCCACCCAGTGGGTAGAGAGGAACACACCCTGCAGTGAAGGTGTTGGGGAGCAGCTGGCAGTGGGGACTGGGGGAAGCTGGGATGTGGAAGGGCTCTCTCTGCCACTGCAGAGGCCGTGCCCAGGAGCAGGTGGTGCCTCAGTCCAGTTCTCCCCCACAGATGGGTTTGGAGCTGTTGCCTCCTGCTCAATTCACAGCAAGAAGGGCAAAAACTGCAGAGGTCAGAGTTTCATAACAGCAGGGATCGTTTGTAGCAGCTGGCAGGGAGGGAGATGCTCTGCAGGCGGAGGAACCTGGAGCATCCTGGCCAGCTGGGAATGTCAGCAGGAGGCAGGAGCAGGATGTGGTGCCCTGGGCTCTGGGGAGGGAGCAGTGGCAGCCTGGCACACATGGGTGTGCACGTGTGGGCTGCTCCCAGCACACCCAGGGAAGTGCCAGGGAGGAGGAGACTCCCAGGAAAATGCCCAAAGGGTAGGGATGGCCCGGGCTGTGCTCCCTGCCCTGCCAGGAACGCTCTTCCCACGTGCTGCCAGCTGCCAGCCCCAGCTGCTGCTCTGCTCCTGCTGGGCACTGTCCCATTGTGCAGTGGTTTTGAGTAAATTCACCAGCTTGAGGGAATTAATTCCCTGTCCAGCTGCAGGAAAGCAGCACATCCCTGTGGGATGAGGGGGAGCAGGCTCTCTGGGGAGGGGCAGAGCTGCAGGTATCAGCTTGGAGCACTTTGTCCTGCTCTGCTCGAGCAGCTGGATCCTGTGCTGGGACATCACCTTCTGTCCTCTCCTCAAGGTCCCTTCTCTGAGATATCCCAGCTGCAAGGGGCTGCCTGTGGCCTGCAGAAGTCAGGCCTGGGAAAGGAGTGGGATTGGTGATCCTCAGATGGGTGCTGGTATTTCCTGATGTTCAGCACGAGGGTGGTAGCAGACTCTGTGTAACCATAGATCACTTCTCTAGCAGATGAGTGTATCCTGTCCTGTTAAAACAGCCAGGAGCCACTGTCCAAGGTCACCTGAAGTAATAAAAGCCATGTGTGGTGCATATTGTACAGACTATACACCAGTGAAACCCAAATCAGAGCTTTGAGAGTTTTCCTTAAGCGTCTTCTGCCACTGAGAGATTTTCCAGAATGGAAATTAATTTCCAGGAGTTTCTTAGACTTTATTCAGCTAACTTGGATGAAGCAGTATTTCTAGAAGCTGCAGTTAACATACCTTGCACCATTCAGATTACGGAGAACCCCATAAGATGCTAAAAAATCTTCAAAGTGTGGCAGAAGCATTAATTTCTGAAGCAGTAGCTCAGTTACATAAGGAGTCAGGATATGCCTGCCTGCGATTTCCGAGTCGGAAGAAGCAGCTGATTGCTCACAGATAGACTGTGAGTAGTAGTAGAACAGCTTTTACTGTCTGGCTGTGAGCAGTGAAGTCGGATTTATTCTTCCTTGTGACTCAGAGAACTGAATTTAGGCACCACCTAAAAGGCAGCACCTTTTGTTTTTAAAATCATCCTGTAGTGTAACCAAAAAAACAAAGAAAAAAACCCCCAAAAAACCAAAAAAAAAAAAAAAAGGAAAAAAAAAAAGGAGGAAAACCCCCTCTTATATTGTAAAAACCCCATTGTAAATCCTGGGGTCCCTGTGTAGAGGTGAGTTTCACTCACCCTTGTGAGCAGCTTATTGAGCTCACAAGCACAGAACCATGAGGGCCTTGCAGATGACCCAGTTCCACCCCTGCCACAGGCAGGGACACCTTCTGTAGCCCAAGGTGCTCCAACCTGACCTTGAACCCTTCCAGGGATGGGGCAGCCACAGCTTCTCTCTCTGGGCAACCTGTGCCAGGGCCTCCCCACCTTCACAGGAATAATTTCTCCCTGCCGTCGCCTTGAATCCTTCTCTGTCAGTGCAGAGCTGCCCTGCCCTGCCCTGTCCTGTCCTGTCCCTCTGCCAGGGCTCTCAGCAGTCCCTCCACACCCATGTCCAGCCCCAGAGCTCCGGGCAGGTTCTGGCAGTGCCCGTGGTTCTGCTGCAGCACCACGTGGAGCTCGCTGGGACACTCTCAGCTCTGTAAGGATGGGGCTCCTGCTCTGCCGTGGCTGTCCCAGCCCCCGGCTCAGCTCGCCCTCCTGGCCCGTGTCCCCAGGGAAAGTGGCCGGGGCAGGAGGACACGGGGCGTGCTCCTGTCACCCAGGGCCTCGCTCCCACAGCTGGGGCTCCTCGGCAGCGAGCAGAGCCCGTGGGGAGAGCACAGATGTACAGAAGCCTGTGGGAAGGCTCAAATTTTTACATATTGCCAAAGACTCCTCGCTTGGCACGCGCTCAGGATGGCTCAGTGACGGGGAGCATACTGTGGAGTATTTAATAGGCACAAAACTGCTCTACATTGACAGTGTAGGCTAGACCCAAGTTTTTCACTGTGCTGAAACATGTCATTCATGCCCATCTCTGCGGGTGCCTACCAGCTGACTCGCCTCAGCAGCGCAGGACTGGCGTTGGAAAGCTCCATTTTCCCCCCGCAGTGGAAGCACAGCCCCTGCTGCTCCCAGCTCGTGACACTCCCGTGCCCAAGGGTGAAGTCCTTGGCTCTGGGTCAGGCAGCCCACGTGGTTTATCCCTGGCACAGCAACAAAGGCAGGGTACATCCTGCCTCCCAAGCTGCCTGGCACAGCATTCCCAGCAGTGTCTGTTCCCTAACCCGCCACTGGCAGATGTTCCTCATGCCCACTGCAAAAATAATGTTGGATTGCAGCATGAAAGTGTTAAATGATTTGTAAGATCCTTACATGAAATTTGTGTTTCATTTCTCTTACTAATCCTTGCTTTCAATTCTTCCCCTTCTTTCTTTTCCCAGCAGATTACCATTGAATTGGATAATGCTGAGGTTTTAATTTTATTTCTTCTCTCCAGTGTTGTTTCTATGGTGTTTGTTTTACCAGTAGCCCTGTGATCTGTCCTGTCTCTGCAGCACTGAGCGTTCTGATTTGTGTGCCTGTGTCAGTGAATTAGTGGAGTTTTCAGTCTGCTGTGTGTCTATCCTGGGAGTAGTTGCCATAACTAAAAATGACATAAATTCCATATGTCATTACTTGGATTATTAATCCAAACGGGGTTATCACTTTTGGTAGTCTGCAATCAGCTGGTGCCGAGGTAGATCCCGTGAAATTCAGGGTCAAATCTGGAGGATGAGCTGCACTAAGCAGTCAGCATTTAGCACTTGGCCACTGTTCCTGTGTCACATGGGAAAGGCTTATTTCCTTTTATTTTCAAAGCTAACTAGTGAGGTTTAATGGTGTCCCTGCAGGAGGTGGGTGCAGGTGGGACTGGGGAGAGGGGCATGTCTTTGTGCAGATTGTGCTGCTGCTTTTCCCAGAAAGGTGACAGTCCTGCTCTCTTGAGAACATTTCGGTGCCCTCGCTGAGCCTCAGTCGGGTCTGGGTGTGAAGCCACGTCAGGCAGTGGGATGGGTGGTGTGTAACCCTGAGGAACCGGGGCCTTGGGAAGCTATTTCTGGGTGAGGAGCCCTCTTTGAGGGAAAACTTGGAGTTTAACCCAAGTGGAGCTTTCCAAGGACTCTGAGGAGCCGTGTCTGGTCGGGGCAGCAGCGCAGGGCGGAGGGAGCTGAGCTGCCTCTGCTGTGCAACTTCCTCATCAGCTCAAAAAAACCCTGGTGTGGGCGTGGAATTTGCATAAATGTATAATACTGAGAAAGTGATTGACTGGCACCTTATTTTACTAAAATACCACGGAAAAAAAGAAATATTTTCCTCTCGGTGCTTTGTTTCCTGTGTTCTCTCCCAAGCCAGCCTTTTATTTGGAACAAAGCTCAGCTGCTTAAAATGTCTAAAGCATTTCTGACCTTTATTTAGCAGAGTAGGCAATGAAATCTACAGAAAGCAATTTATGGTGTGACTTGTTAATTTTGATGTTAATCACCTGAATTCATTGAACAAACTTCATTCTGAAAATGAAATATTTGGGGACCTTGCCTGGTGAAATGAATTTGAAGGTTTGAAATCCATTTGAAAATGGATTGTCACTAAAGTAGACAAATACTGTGCATATCACCCAGGATTGGCCTGGAGGGTGTTTTCTCTTCAGGAGGGCTTTTAGGGCTGGAGCTGAAGGTCCCTTCCCTAAGAAATTAGTTTCCCATCACTAGCTTCAGCCCAGAGTCTGATTTTGACCTGAAAGAAAAGTTTCTTGTTGCACAAGTTCATTTACTGCCCTGCCATCACCTCTGAGCTGGGCTGGGATGAGGTCTCAGGTGTGTCTCCAAGCTTCACACTCATTTCTGGCATTACAGAGGTGCTCTGCTCTCTGTTTCTCTGGGTTTTTTTGGTTAATAAACCCAGTTTTTTCCCCTCTTACCTGGGGCATGCACACCAGCAGCCTGCTCTGGTTTGCAGAAGTTAACCTGTAGCACAGAGACGTTTCCATCAGGCCAGGTCCTTGGATGATGTGCTGCTGCAGCTTCCCAGAATAGCACGTGTGTATATGTGTAATTTCAGCTTGGAGAAACTTCAGAGAGAAAGTTGAATTGTTTAATTGCAAATTAAGTCATAATGTGAAACTCTTTCCCCTTTGGTTTCTGGCTGTGATGTGCTGTCTTTGCCTGCAGTAAATCAGCCAGAGCATGCAGAGCAATTTAGGATTTGGTCTGGAGGCTGCAGAGAAGGAATTTTATTGCTCCTTAATGGAGCAAGTGCATGGAAGGAGCAGGTGTGTGTATAACCATCAGCACTGAGCACTGCCTGCATAGGGAAAGGGATTTAGATGGAGCTGGCACCATTGGCAAGTCTCAGAAATCCTGGGGTTTTCTGTTTTCCTTTTGTTTATTTATTTATTATTTATTTATTTCCTGTCAGCCCTGGAAACTGCAAATATTTAGGGCAAAGAATACAAAAATCTCCATTATTAGTAAAATTATTAACTTGGTTTTCTGTCAAAACTATGCACAATTTAATTGTTTTGATCAGCTGAAATGTTCCTTATTCCCTCAGGGGAAACTCCCCTGAAGTAACTGTTGATGGCATAATTTCATAGTGGCTTTTTATGCAGGCTGAGTTATCTTAGTTGTGTCCTGCAAGGTAATCCCAGCGAGCAGTGGGTCCAGGAAAGGAAGGAGACTAAAAATGCCAGGAGATGCATGTGTTTGTTAGCGATGAGAAAGTCGTGACAGACCCTCTTTAACGTTTTTGTGAGTGAAGAAGGGAGAATCCTTTGGAATAATGCTGGAATTCACCCAGTGGTAGGAAATCCCCCGAGTGTGGGGCTGACAACCTGGACAGTTTTGGGTGAGCTGGGAGGCTTTGGGTGCTGGAGAAGTGGAGTGGAAGGGAACAGCAGAGCTGGTGCTGTTGTCCTAACTCACTTTTGTTGTTGAGGGTTTATCTGTGATTCCCTTTGCGTTGGAAAGGAGGGACAGGGAGGAACTGCAGTTTTCCGAGGAGAAGTGCTGCAGTGTTGATAGAAAACCCAAAGCACGGTGGGATGGTGTCCCAGCAGACAGGCACCGTGGTTGTGTTGGTTCTCTCCTGCTCCTGGGGAGTTGTGAGCTCAGAGCTTGGCTTTGGGCCGTGCTGGGGCTGCTCTTGGCCTCTCCTGGAGCTGAAGAGCTCGGCAGGGTGGGTTTGACGCTGGCTCTGTGCAGGTGTCTCGGCTGCTAAAGCCAAAACCACAAGGCAGGGCATTGTCCTTGAAAGCTTTGGGCTGAGGCTCTGCTGGTGGCCGCCTCCCCGGGCTGGAGCTGCTCTGGTCCGGCTCTGACCCAGCCTGTGCTGCTGTCCGAGGGAAGCGCTTCGGGGCCAAGGTGAATTCTTCCCGAGTGCCACCAAGTGTGAATCTTCACACAACAGCGAGAACTAAACCCTGCTTTGTAGTTAGACACAACAGCTTAATTTGCTGCTAATTCAATCCTCAACCCACTGAGAGGTGCAGGCGTGATACAAATGCAGATTTCCTGCACCGTGGGCTCCCTGTGCTCCAGCCAGGTCCCTCACAGCCGGGCCCTGGGAGCGTTGCTGTCCGTCCTCCCCGGCCAGGGCTGGCGTCAGGGGACACCACGGCCCAGTTTCCACCTGCAGTGCGAGTCCTGGCTACTAAAACACCCGTCCTGGGGAAAGCATGAATGTTTTCTGGCCTGCCAGGCAGGGCCCCGTTGGTGCTGACCTGCAGGTGGCACGCTCAGGATGCCGATCGCGCTGTGAGATGGCCTACTTTGCTTGCTTTTTTTTTTTTTTTTTTTTTTTTTTATATATTCCTTTTCCCCCTCCCAGCCACATTGCAGTGAGCTGTTCCGCTGGGCACCTGCCAACATTCAGGCAGCAGTTACATAAGAAGAGCTTTTTTTCCTGGAATTTAGGCCCGCTGCTGATGTGTGACCTTCAGCAGTAATTGCCAATAAAGCGGTGGGGATGTTTACAGGCACCGGGGCTGGCCCTCAGCCCGTGCCGGTAGCGGCCGAGCCCGGGGCTGCTCTGCTGCTTCCCCAGCCTCATCCCACAGCCCTGCAGCTCTCTGTCCACTTCCAGGGTGAGATTGGGGTGTTCTGCTGCTTCCCCAGCCTCATCCCACAGCCCTGCAGCTCTCTGTCCACTTCCAGGGTGAAATAGAGTTGCTCTGCTGCTTCCCCAGCCTCATCCCACAGCCCTGCAGCTCTCTGTCCACTTCCAGGGTGAAATAGAGTTGCTCTACTGCTTCCCCAGCCTCATCCCACAGCCCTGCAGTTCTCTTTTCATTTCCAGGGTGAAATAGGGTTGTTCTGCTGCTTTCCCCCTGCCTAATCCCACACCCCTGCAGCTCTCTTTCCACTTCCAGGGTGAAATAGGGGTGCCCTGCTTCTTTCCCCCAACCCTCAGGGCTGGGGTATGGACCAGCAACCACCCAACCAAATCCAGCACAGTTCCCTTGCAGTTATTCAGTTATTTTTTTAGGGTTGTGCTGGTGTTTTATCTATTTTTTCAGTAGTGGCACTTCTTTATGCAGCTGATATATCTGTAGGCAGCTCTATCCAGTAAAATGCACTTGCAGACCCACTCAGTGGAGTTAAGGTTTGGTGTTTTTTCACCTCTTTGCATTAGTCTTGAGGTTTCAAGTTAGGTGAAAAGGGAACTGAAAATGCTGGTTCAAAGGGGTTGCCTGAATTAACCTTCTCACTGCTCTTTATCTACAATAAACTAAAATTCCAATGGCTAACATGCAAAATATGTGCTGTTTTATGCATTTTTGATTGGACTTAGGAAATGTATTAACCTCTTCAGAGCTGGAAAGCTGCACTTGGGAATTATTTTCCTTGTAGAGAGCTTACTCTGCAGTCATTTTTCTTGTGTATTTTGCACTTAGACAGTGCTTCACTTGTTATGTCTCGAGCAGAGGAAATGCAGGCACTCATAAATTTTTGTGGGCTGCCTTATATTTTTTTTTCCCCTTGAGAAATCCTGCAATCTTTAGACTGGGCTTCTTTTTTCTTTTTTTTTAACACGGACTGGAATTGGTGAGCTCCTTGGAAAAGGAAACTGGAACATTTCTTACAGTTACTTGTCACCAAAAAAATAATAGTTATACCATCTTACCGGTTAATTAAAACTGCTGCTGTAAAATGTGTTGTGAAGGTAGCTCTTATTGTATTCAGTAGAAGTCCTGCAAGATCGAGGATTTAAAGAGGAGGAAGTGGTTGCACTCCCACTGAAGGGGAAAGACTGAGGTCTCCAGCTCCTGGAATGTCCCAGCCCAAGTTCAAATGTGATTTCTCCACTGAAAACTCCAGAAAACGAGGGAAGGCGTTCCCCTAGGCAGATCTTGGTGACCTTTGAGTGCAGGCAGGGGCAGCCCTCGTGCCAGATTTGCCATCTCCTCGCCTGGCAGCGCACAAAGTCCCTGCACATTGCCTGAGATGAGGATGTTCAGCCGTGTCCCTGCCCTGGGCTGGCCCTGGGGGGCTGCTCCTGCCCCCAAAATCCCACCTGCCTTTTGGGGGACCTGTGCCAGGACAAGGTGCTGCCCCACATCTCCTGCTGCTGCCTGATTTGGGCGAGTCTGAGATCCTCCATCCCCAAAAATGCAACGTCTGTGCAGGGGGAAATGTAGTGTGGGAAGTTTGTCAAAGCAGTTCGGTGCTCCTGGGTCCCAGTTATTCCCCCCTGCCCTGAAACTTCTCCATAACAAGTCAAATCCCTGTTTGACAAACACCTACAGATCATCTGCAGGGGCTAGAAATTTCCTATCCAAATTTCTCCTGAGCTCCACAAGGTAACAGTGTTGGCTTTACAAAGGGGACTTGGCAAGGAAGCTGCACAGAGTTTTGTGGTATTTTTAAAGAGTTATGAAGGACAGCAACATAATTTGTGCTCCATTCTGTTGCCATGAATCAGACAAGGTGATGCTTTTGCTGTGTGCCTTTCAAGGGAGAGCTGACGATATCTCAGAGGGAAGAGCAGAGAAGTTCAGAGAAGGGAGGAAAAAGTGGAAAGGGACTTGCAGGACTCGATCTGAACAGCCATTCCCACTGGAATTCCAGCTGCTACTGGAGATGGCAATGCAGGAGCTGAGGCAGAGGCTTCAGAATAACATTTATTTGAGATCCTCACTCCAGTTCCTCGCATGTGGATGTACAACCTGGCTATCAAAAGCTTAATGTGCTATTTGGCTGACTCTGCAGTTGTGATTTTCCCTTTTTATTTCCTCCTCTCTGCCAAATGTCTCCCCCTGCCACCCCAGTAATGAGATGCCATATGCATGGAGTTGGGTCAGTTCCTGAATTCACAGATTTCGGGACCAGAAGGGATCTCTGAGAGATTGAACTTGACTCCCTGCACAGCCCAGGGTGTCCTGCTCCTCACCATTGTGTATCCACAGAGCCAAATCCATGGAGTTTGGCTCTGCTTCCTCAAAGTGCTCAGTGTTGAGCTCAAGGACTTCCCAGGACAAAAGAGAGGGATATTTGGAGAAAGACCTGAAGGAATTGCATGGAGGTCTGGAAAACGTCATCGGTTCAGCAGTCTGAGGTTTGTCACCTCCCAGTCCTTTGAACTCTGGGCCTGAAGTGTAGGAGATTGGTGCTTGGAATTCTGCTTGGAATAATGGTTTGTCCATTATTTTGTCAAAATTCCAAAGTCTGGTGAGGCTGGAGAGAAAAGGACAAGGTTTTTGAATGTTTGTTTGTGTGGTCACACAAATGTGAGTTTTCTGATGAGATTGTTGCCCTCTCATTTATTTACAATGTGAGATGTTTTCCAGCCTGTTTTTGCTGAAGCCACTCTCTGGAGAAGCCCCAGTCTGTGAACTGGAATCTCCACCAGCCCTTTAAATGCATTTCAAGCCTTTTCACTGCTCGATGGTCTGGGTGTTCACTGCATAGTTGGGTAAAAAAAGTGGAGAAAAGCAATTCTGATACTTCAAACTTGAATGAAAATCTTTCTCCTTTTCCTCAAACCTTTTCCACTCTTACCACAGCAGTAGTTTGAATTTTCTGTCTAAAATTTTTTTAGACAACTTTCATTTTGCTTGTTATTTTGAAAGCAAATGAGAATAAAACTTTGAAGAATTCCTCCAAACCATAAAGGAAAAGGACAGAAAGCTCATCTGTATCTCAGAAATTGAGATGTAATGAATTCACCCTGGAGCTGTCACGTGCTCTGGTGGTTTTTCAGGGGGATGGATCCACTCTTGAGTCAGTCAGTCTGTTCTGGGAAGCACACATGTGCTGGGGAATGGATGCTGGAAGCACTCCAGTCACCAGAGGGGCAGAGATTGTGCATCTCCAGTCATGGCTCACGAGCAGTGGTTTATTGGCCAGCCCTGGGGGAGTGCAGACTTCAAAGGAAGAGGAGATTTTGCTCAGCAAGTTGAAAGGACCTTTCCCTACTTCTTGTAGAAAGCACAGATGTTGGACTCTGACCTGGCCACCCACTGGGTTCCAGTTCAAACACTGTCCACTGTGTCCTGCTACTCACCTGGCTGTGCTTGGTATTCCACAAACCTGCCCCCCAAACCATCACTTGCTGACAGCTGAAATATATGGAGGCACAAGAAATCTTGGAGGATTACTGCTTTGGGCTGCTCTCCCATCCTGCTGAATCCTTGTAAAGCATGAGGTGATACTTCAGTGTTGCAGCACACAAGAGAGGGCAAAGTGTAGCACAGCAACAAGAGCTCAACAATTCTTTTTTATTTGAACCTGTTTTGACTCAAAGAATAACAATTTCAGGATTTGGAGTTTATATTCTTAGTGAAAGCCTGCTGAAGGCTGTGCTGCTGTGGATGATCCACGTGGGCATTGCCCAGGGCAGTGGTTTTGCTCCCAGGTCAGTGTGTGGGGCTGGCTCTGATGTGCTGTCTGTGCCTCGGAGGGAAGGCCCTGGAATTTGTGAGCTGGAATATGCAATTTCAGCTTGGGAAAGAGCAAACTAATTTTATGCTGATTCTTCATCCGTGCTGCTTTCCAACTCCAAAATGTAAATGTATGTTCGGTTGAAATGGGGTCAGGGTATCAGCCCAGGAATCCCAGAATGGTTTGGGTTGGGAGGGACCTTAAAGCCCACCCAGAGCAGGGACACCTCCCATTGTCCCAGGGTGCTCAGAGCTCCATCCAGCATGGCCTTGGGTACTTGAAGGGATGGAAAATCCACAGTTTCTCTGGGAAAGCTGTACCAGTTCCCAGAAGGAAACTTCTGTTTGGAATCCTGAGTCCAGCAGTCATGTCCACTTGACCCGTCAGCTTCAGTCTCCCTCCCCAGGAGGAAGGGACCTCATTTCCCCTGCAGGGGAACAGGCCCAGTTTCCTTGCTGCTGTTGGCTCCTGGGGAGGGCAGGGATGTTTCCTGTGCCCCAGGCAGGTTGTGCAGGCAGGACAATGTGCCCAGCCTCCTGTGAGCTGTGCAGGTCCAGCCTGGGAGCGGGGCAGGGACGGTGTGTTCTCTGCAGGAACGAGCTGCTTCCTGTTCTCCTGCGCTCCTGGCTTCAACCCTGCCTGCTTCCATTTGGCCAGACAAGGGGGTTGCATGCTTGAGACGTGTCCAGGAGCGGTGACAATGCAAGGAAGCCACTACCAAAGGCCGTGGGAGCTGGCCAGGAGCAAAGTCCCTTAGGAGGAGAATGGAGAAGGGTCTTTTTCCTGGCCGTGGAGCACCGCAGGGGAAGCGCTCGCTCCTGCGGCTCCTTCCTGGGAAGTGCAGCCTCCTTATTCCTACTGCTGGGTCTGTGGCCTCCCTCTCCCTTTGCTGGGCACTCCAGCAGGGCCTGGGTTGCTCTCACAGTCTGTGCTCCATTGGTGTGGCCACAAATGCCTGGCTCAGGTTGGGTTTCAGGACTGTGGGAGTGGGATTTCCTGGGGCCTGCTCCCGAGAAGTTGCAGCAATTCCCCCACAGTTCAGTCAGCAGTTGAGTTTGAATGTTCAGCTCTCTGTCATGTGTCTATGCTTGACTAGATAAGTTACTTGTCTTCATCTGTTTCAGTTGAAGATGGGCATTTTAAATTTGAAAAGCTGTCACCATTCAGGCCCTTATTTCATTGCTCCTGTTTGGTGCTGTACCGTGTATCTTTTATTTTGAGTAAAGCATGTTTATAGATGAGAATCCACGGAATACATTTTTTTAAGCTAAGATTATAAGGCTGCTACCTTTGTGATACGCAGCCCTGGCTTCCTCCTCCTCCTCCTCCCCACTGGGATGGATGTGCAGCATTCCAGTGACAGATCCTGGGGGTGTGGTCCCCAAAAGTGCTCTGGGCACCTGCAACTGCATTTTTTTGCTTGTGCCTGAGTTTATGCAAAGCAGTTTGGGATGTTCAAAGGATACCTGTGAAATTTGCCAAATGTGGTCCTTTGAGGAGCAGGGTGGGAGGATGTAAACACTAATTACAGCTATAATTCATGTGTGATGATTCAGCTGAAGTCAAGTGCTTTGCCAGCTCCCTTCCCCTCACTGTTGACCACTGGATTGCTGTTGGGATGGAAGATTCTGGAGGAATAACTAATTTTTCTGCGTTTTACTTTCAACTAGCTGCCGCAAGCTCCAGAAACGGAGAGCCCTGTAGAGGTGTGTCAGCCACCTATATTTGTACAGCACACAAATATTGGTGTTTCAGTAGTCCTAGTGGAGTGTCTTGTTGGTAAAAACCCCTGTGAAATGTGTGTTCCTGCGTGGTGTTAGACAGTGGAAATAAATAGATTTGTTAAAGTGCCTTAATCCAATACAGCATCAGTGTGGTAGTCTGAAAATATTAAAAAAAAAAAGTAAACTAATCCTAAATCTGTTCCTTTCAGCCATTTCCTTTATTCTTTACGGGTGGCACTGGGAAAAGTCTCCTCTCAAATTTTCCTACATTGGCAAATGAGACTTCATTTTGGCTCCTAATGCAGAATTTTGTTTTCCCTTTGCCTCACATACTTAAAAACGTCAATACTTTAAGGAGAGGGAGGTGTCAGAAGTTTTTAGTGGAAGCTTCGTAAGTCCAGAGCAATTGGTGTCCCATTTAAAATGCCCCAGTGGACAAGCTCAGGGTCACTGCACATTGTCAAGGTCACTGGTTCTAAGGGAATTGGATAATATGTGGTAACATGTCCTTCATGTGCATAAAGCAGATTATTTGCTAAAAAGAAGGAAGGAAAATTTATCAAATCTTAAATTCCTTTTAAATTCATGGGACATCCAGGCATGGCATTGTTGGATTGTCCAGCTGGGTGCCAAATCAGTGCAAATCTAAATTAAACAACATCCAAGTCTAAATCTGGGAGTCTAAATCCATTGATTCTCTGAGCTGTGAAGTTTATAAATGTGAGATCATGTAGAAAAAGAAATGTTTGTGATGGTTTAGGCCTTTGTATTTGTAATTGTTGTGGAACGGTGTTTAAATGTAACCTGAAACACTGAGTGGTCATCAAATGGATTTGAGATGTCTGGGAGATGGCTCCTGGTTTCTGATGGGTCCGTGTAGAGCCAGTATTCTACACCTTTTCAGATGCCTTAGAGCAGAAAAACCCCAATGTGCTTCAGCTTTGCAAAGTGGAAGTTGCATTCCTGAAAATGAACATCTAAAGTGAGAGAGATTGGATTTGGAAGCGTGCCTGTGCCGAGGGGCTGCTTTCAGTGGCTCCCCAGTGGCACCCTGGCCGCTGGAAGGGATCCCCCAGGCCTCCCCAGAAGCCCTCCCCAGTCTCAAATGAGTTTCAGTGACCACGGTGGGATGTGTTGGAGTCCGTGAGCCCAGGGTGTGTCCCGTGGGCTGGGGGTGTTGTGTGTGTGTGTCTGTGCATGGGCATGCGAGGGCTGAGCCCCCCCAAGGCCGCGGCTGTCCTGGGGGCAGTGGCACCAGTCAGAGCCTGTGTTCCCTGGAGCCCAGCACTGCTGGCACACGTGCATGTGAGGGGGGCAGAGCAGAGGGCTCAGGGCTGCCACAGGCCAGGTGTCCTGTTTTGGTGGCTTGTCAGTCCATCTCCCTCATCTCCCCGCTGGCATCCAGCTGTGATTTCCCACTATTCCCCATCAGTGCCAAGATGTTGGTCTCTCTTGAGTGTTGTTCTGCTTTAAAATGAACTTTCTGCACGCACAGCAGGAGCTTGATCAAACTCTACCACAGAGGCAACTGGAGGATCATAGAAGGGTACGTACAGCAGTCAAGCACATTCAGAACTCATCTCTCCCTCTCCCTTTTGAACAGTGAAGCCTAAGTCATGTAAGAAACTTGTGTGGTGAAATGCTGGCTGCTGGGCTCGTGGAAAACCTAAAAAATGAGCCATATTTACAGATTGAGGTGCTGGGGCCCCTTCTCAGGGGTTACATGGAAGGGATGAGTGTTTGGCTGCTCTGAATTAAACTCAGGTCCTGGTTTGGTCCATTCACACTGCCAAAACACTCCCTGTGGGTGGTGGTCACTCCCTTGTGAGGTGACACTCATCAGTGCTTGTGGAGTTGGCTCCTCTGGCCACGCCACCCCTTTATAACCAGCCAAGCAAAATCATCATCGTTGGTCCCTTTCTGCATTTCCTCTGCTCATGCAGCTGGGAACACAAGAGCTGCAACTTACGACTGCTTCACTCTAAAATGTTAAAGATGCTCTGTTTTGGAGTTTCTAACAGGTTTCTGATATCACTTAGAGTTGTGTGTTGCATCTGCATTGCTGATCCACGTACTGTGATGTTTCTGTGTGACTTACTCTTACTTTACCTGGTGTGAATGCAGATGAAACTGGACGCTGTTGGGTTTTTTTCCCTAGGTACCATATTTGATTTTTCTGGTTACTGCCAAACATCTGATATTTGTTTGCACACTGCCCTCGTCAAAGTGGTGCACAGCACTAACAGGATGGTTAAAGAACTGTTCTGGAGCCAAGCATTGCAGCTGAATTAATTAGAACATTTCTTAAATACCACTTATTTTTTCTCCCTTCTGCTTTGATCCCATACTCATACTTTGTTATATGCTGATACTGTGGGTTTGGATAAATTTTTAGGAACCAAAGCTTTTCTTCCCAGTTAGAGTTGGAAATGCTGATGACTGTGTATTGCCAGACCTGGATCAGCACACTCAGACTAGAAACAACTGCTTGATGCTTGTTCCTGCTGTATTTTCTGGGGATTTGTCTTGTTTTGGATACATAACACCTACAGACACCAGAGGTGCCTGTCCTGGTTGGGTCTCCACTCACCTGTTTGACCATGGAATGGAAGTCATCTCCTGCTCCACAGGGGCCCACAAGGAGAATCTCAGGGCAGCTTTAGTTGCCCTCCTGAATTCAGGCAAGGTGGAGCTTGCTGAGCAGCTGTTCTCGAGGCTGGATGTGTGTTAGCTTTGTAGTAAGTAGTAAAAATCACTGGTTTAAATGCCAGTTGTCACAATGGCTGCCAGTTACTTCAACAGAAGAGGAAAAAGGTGAAGTGAGAGCTCCCTTGTAGCCATTTGTGTCCTAGAGCCCATCTGGGTGCCAAGTTGCTTTTCTAATCATTGCACATGTACCAGGAAGATGGAGCTCAGGGGGTTTTTTGTCTGGCTTAGCCTTGTTCTGTCACGTAGCCTCCCATACCTGCCAGACTGGGAGCAGGGAGGTGGATAAAACACTGCACTAAAAGCTCTCATGTCGCTGTCAGTCACAGGAGCTCCTCCAGGACAGGATTTGCTGCAGCTCCTGAGCTGTCTCTTGCCTCTCCCACATGCTCATTCCTGCCCCAGTGGCGATGGGGAGCGTATGCCCCTTGGAGAAGTGCTCATCTCCTCCTACTGTTGCTTCCACAGGAATTTTCCTTTTTTCTCTGTTGTTTAGGAGCTTTTGGAAGCAGCTGGCTGGAACACTGACTTGATGTTTATTTTGCATCCTGTTCCCTGACATTTGCTCCCTCCCCATCTGATCCCATAAAATGCAGCTCCTGTGTGCAGCTTTCACACTGATAATCCACAGGAACCATTTCTGAGCTGCTGAATTGTGGTGGCAGGGTGGCACTGGGAGCCCTGACTTGAGCCCCAGCCCTGTGGGGAGGGCAGAGATCCCTCACCAGCTCAGGCTTCTCCCTGTGGAAGTGATTTCTGGAATTTGGTAAAGAACCTGATTATCAGACAGGCTTTTTTTCCTTTTGGGATGTATTTTTTTCTTTTGGGATATATATATATATATATATATATATATATATATATATATATTTCTTTTGGGGGTGTAAGGATCTCTTGAAGTGACTTTAGTGAGTGCCAGCTGTGTTTAAAATCAGTGGGACTGCAGCAGGGCTGGAGTTCTGTACAAGCCAATTAATGCACAATTATGTTGTTCCAGTTACTTTCCTGTGAAAGTTTTAAAAGAGAGACCTCACTTTTATGACACCTAATGTATTAAATGATACCTTGAATCTATAGTCAGACAACCAATTTCATTTGAAATACAGCTGAAAGTCAGTAAATCAGTGACAAGCAAGTGTTTTGTGAGTGGAATTTAAGATAAGATCCTTTAGTTCATTTGATTTATTTTTAATATGATATTCTTTTTGGCTAGATTGATTTTTTTTATATATATATTTGTTAAAATTATTATTATTTATGATCTGAATCCCCAGAAAAGCCCTTCCCTCCTCTCTGCAGCACTGTCCCGGGATGGTGCTGCTGTATCCACGCTTCCATTAGCAGGGCAGGAGCTCCCGGTGACAATAATCCCCAGCTCTCCTTTGTGCACAAAGACTTTACAAAAATCCCTTAATCCCTGTGCAGTGTTGGTGTGCTGGCTTTGTCCAGCTCCCCAAATTCCTGGGAATTCCTGTGGAGGCTGAAGTGACAGCGGAGGGGTGACGTTCCACCCGGAGGTGCTGGGTCTCCGCTGGCTCCGTGCAGAGCTCCCGGGATTTGGGGTTATGTGAGGACCCGTGCAGTGCTGTGTGCTGGGGTGGAAGGGCTGCTGTGACTCGGGCAGCTGCCAGCAGGGAACAGAGCCGGGATCCAGCGGGATCACTCGCGTTTCCGCTCGGCGGCCGATGGATCGCGTCAGCTGCTGCTGGAGGGACAACGGAGCGCAGCCCCGCAGGCTTGGTGGGATGGCAGCACAGGAGAGGTGTGAGGGCATTAAATGGTTCCTTAAAACCATTCCTAATGTTCCTCTAATCTACCTCTTGATTCTGTGTCCTTGCTGTACAGATGCAACTCCTTTGCATTTAAGACCGAGACAATAGACCTTAATTAAAATTCTCAGAAAATTAAATCTGTCTAGAAAGCTTTACACAAAACCTGAAGTGCAGCTGTCTCTGTGCTGCATGGGGGAACCCATAATCTTACTGAGCCCCATGAGACCCCCCCAGTCCCCAGCCTGCCCCAGCACATCAGGAGCCGCTCAGTGGGTTTTTCCAGCTCTCGTGGGTTTCATTCCCCTCTCCCTCACCACAAGAAGGGTAAGAGCAGCCCTGCTGCCAATGATCATGGGTGGTTGGCTTGCTCACAGAGCCCCCGTGACGATTTCCTTCTCCTCTTTGCACCCAGGGCGAGGCCCTGAGGCAGGTTTTGGTGAACCGCTACTACGGCAATGTGCGCGCGGCCGGCCGGCGCGAGAGCCTCACCACCTTCGGCAACGGGCCCCTGTCCGCCAGCAGCTCCGGCAAGGCCAGCCCGGGAGGTAGGACACGCTCTGCTCATCCCTGGGGCTGCCCTTCCGTGCTCTGGGTGGGTATTCCTGACTGATCAGCCCCCTACAGCTGGAATCGGGATGTCTTCCCTCAACGGTTTTGTCTAAACTCCCAAAAAAATTAGAGCTGTCCGCTCTGTGGGTGAGCAGCTGAGAGCAGAACTAGCAGGCAGAGCTCCTTGTACTTTATAGTGACTGCCTTGGGCTGGCTTGATGTTTGTGACAGTGCTTTGAATAAATGTGCTTAGGAATCCTGATCAATTGAATGTTTGCAGTATTATCTAGGAAATGGGCCCATAAGGATGTCAGATTATTAACCATTTCTGAAAGGAAAACATTTCATGCTGTTGCAGAGCTCATGGGGTAGGATGGGCAAAAATTCCATTTGAAGTCAGTGAATGCAGTGAAGTTTATTTAATTTGAGACCGTTGCTAAAAAAGTCACTCATGGAATCACAGAAAAGGGACCTTAAAATTCATCTTCTTCCACCTCCTGCCACGAGCAGCGACACCTTCCACTATCTGAGGTTGCTGCAAGCCCTGTCCAGCCTGGCCTTGCCATCCCCATGGGGTCAGTGCCAACCTCCTTCTCATGATCACCTTACAGGAGGAAGCTCTGGGTCGAGCTCCATGAGCCGAGGGGAGATGAGCCTGGCAGATGTCCAGTGCCACCTGGATAAAGAAGGTGCTTCCAACCTGGTCATAGATCTCATCATGAATGCCACCAGTGACAGAGTCTTCCACGAGAGCATCCTGCTGGCCATTGCCCTGCTGGAAGGTGGGAACACCACCATACAGGTAGGGAAATGGAAAACTCTGTCTTGGGACTGAACCGTGTCGGGAAGGGAAATGTTTTTATGAAATCCAGGAAATTGGAGAGGGTTAAGGAGGCGGGAGGGGAAATGATCTGATTGATCTTTGACCTGTAATTAAGGGAAATATTAGTGTCTGCCATGTAAAACTGAACTTATTAAAAGTTTGCACGGGCACTGGGTACTTGAGGTGTTTTCCCAGGGCAATCTAGAGGAATGTGCAATAAAACAGCTTTGTAGGTAAGTTATTAACTGCTCTTAAAAATAATTTAAGCAACTGCAATGTGCTCAGAGACTTTTACAATGAGCTGTTAAATTTCAGACTGGAATTTGAAGTAAGTGTATGGTAAAGTCCAGACCACCAGCATTCTCCAGCAGTCTCACTGTTCTTCCTTCCTGTGTTTTCAATAGGGATTAGATTCCCCTAAAAGAAAATTGTCCCTGGTGTGGATTTAATGTACACACACCAGCAGGCTCTAAAGTTCTTCTAAATGGAAAGTAAAACCTTATTCCAGCAAAACTTGTTTTACAAAGGTGATTGCATCTGTGATACCTTATTTGTTTGGCTGTGCACATGTTGTGTGTGCAGTCTGTCTGTGGGGATGAGTCCTGAGCAGTTACAACTGATTGTTGTGGTTGAAACACACAGTTTCCTTCAGCAGCACCTCCTGTGTCCATGCAAACTTCCCTTGGGAGAGCAGGGAATGTCTCTGGGCTCCTTCACTGTCTCTGTAATCTGTACCCTCATTAATCCCCCGTGTATAAGCTCTGGAATGAAACTTCTTTGCAAAGGATAAAGTGGGAATTGAGTGTTGAAAATCCTGTGTCACCTTAAACTGCAATGACAAGATTAACATTCCTGGGGGACAGTCACTCCTTTAAATTTCCTGCTCTTCTCTAATGTAAAGGAAGCTGAGCTTTCATCTTTACAGCTCTCAGGGAGCCCCAGGTAACGTCACACTGTCATGCTGGAAGAAAAACAAACTGCACCAGCCTGGCCTGGAGAGATCCTTTGCTTGTGCTGGACCTCAGTGCTAAAGGATTGAGCAAAGTCACTTCCCACTGTGCACAAATCCGTGTTGGAAGCAGATTCCTTAGTTCACCCAGTGAAAACCAACAGGAAGATCTGCAGTCCATCTCCACAGAGACCTTTTTGCCCAAAAGGGAGGTAGTTTAGTTTGCATTTGCTGTCTGTAAACAGGAGCTGGGAGGCTGTGGAATAACCCTGCAGTCAGGAGTAATGGATGGCTCTCAGGGCATTGGCGCTTCCACCCCACACCGTGCACTGCTGCCAGGTCCTGCTGCACTCCAGCCTCTACAGATGTGCTTGCACAGCCCAGAGTGGCTGTTTTCCATCCTCAGACAGAAGTGCTTGCTTGGCAGGTGTCTGTAGGACGTGCTCCGGGCAGGCAGCAGTCTCTGGGTGCGTGCGCTGCTCCGGCAGGATGGGCTGGGAGGGGGCTCCGCTGGAGTGTGGGCTGCTTTTAAGGACAGAATGTTTTAGGAACCAAATGACTTGTGATGCCTACAGCTAATGCTGTGAGCTCTGAGGGCTCGGACACACCCAGCAGCTCTTACTCATGCATGCAAAGCACGAACGGGGTGTTATTGAAAATACCCCATGGAGCGGTTGGGATGCGGATGTTCCGTGCTAGAACACTCCATGGACTTTGTAGCAAAAGGCAAAAAAGGAGCATAATCAGTGCAAAGACATGTTCTGTGCCTTTCCTCCACGTTGGTTAAACTCCTGGTGGTAGGGAGAGAGTTTTCTGGTGCCCTGCAGTGGCTCCAGCACGTGGGGGCCCGTGGGACGTTGGGAACAGCACGTCCTCAGCACTCTGAGCTCTCAGTAGAGCTTTAGAGAGCCAAGTCAGGCCAACTCCAATGGAGAAAACACCAGCCACAAATCTTAACTTCTGCAGAACAGCTGGCTCCACACTGGGAATCAAAGTGAAGGTGGAGGCTTGCTCTTCAGTAAAATCCTTAATTCAGGGCTGTATCTCCCAGCGTAATTGTGGAGTGCTGTGCTGGCCAAGTTAAACTGGTGTCCTGAGACACTGAACTCGTGTCATCAAGTTTTGCTGTCTCCACGTAGGAAGAATGCCTCAGTGCAGAGGGCCCTGGTGCAGCCCAGCTGTTCAGGAGAGCTGTGTGGGTACCTGCTAATCTGCTTTGTACAGCAGCCTTTGGCTGTGACACAGTGAAGATTTACTGAGTGCAGCAAAGTGATGGGCTCCCCTTAGCAGGAATTCATTTTTACAAAACATGCAGCAAAATTTGGCTGCTTATGAAAACAGGAGGCACTTGGGAAAATTAACCTGATACTGTGTGTTTTATCCCAGTCTTTCTCTGATGGTCTTTGGTAAGTTTTGCAGACTGGGTAGGTAGGGCTTGGCAACCTCTGCGATGTGCAGAGTGGATTTTCTGCAGTTGTTCTGCAGTTTCCAGTAAGTGCCAGTGGAAGAGTCATCCTCAGTCTCTGGGCTAGTAACTGTTCATTTTGCATCAGATGCATTTGTCCTTGGGAAAGTTGACCAAGCCAAGCCAGCCAGCTTTGTCTTTGAGGTCTAACAGAGATTATCCTCAATTCACCATTTTTTTTGGTTTTTATTAGCAGCTTTTGATTGATAGTGTTGCAAAAAAGTTAGTTCTGTGCTCGGTTTGAATAATTTCTACTGAGCTTCAACTGTCTCTATCTAGAGGCCTCTGAGAATAGGAAGGTGGTGGGATAGGGACAGGTTATGTAAAAAAGGCTCTTTGGCAGCAAAGCCAGAGATGTGTCACCCCTGCATGGCATTTTCTTAACTCCAGGTTTTCACACGGGAAATGGATTCCGCCCAAAGTGCAGCAGAAGGTTTGTACCAACAGACAGGAACTTGCACGTGATGATTGTAATATGGTTAATAATGGGAGTTCCCGGTAACTCCCATGAGCTTCAGTGGGAGAACACATCCCCATGATGCTGGGAAGGGATAACTGCAATAGGTGTTGCTGTTTCATTAGGTACAGGCAGGGCCAATATTAAGGGTAGGCAAAGTAGGTGGTTGCCAACTTCTGCAGAAAAGCAAATCTCAAAACATTCCTTATTGTAATTGGTAGGAGGGATTTTTATTGTATTGTTAAGAAAATGAATGTGTGGGAGAAGCAGGACAAGAGAAAACGTTCCTGGTTCACCTCAGGAAGGAGGCTGAGCTGGTGCTGTGTGGCACCGGGAATCCCGCGCTGCTCCGTGTTTTGCTGCAGGGGTGAATGTGGCAAATGAGCTCTTCTGGGAAGGACTTTATTCACTTCCAGCTCTCTGGGTGGAAACTTTCCGGGCTTTAGCTTTTGGAATAAACTCAGAGACACTGTCAGGTTCTTTGGGAGCAGAATGGTGGTGACCTTGTGGTGGCTGTGCCTGGTGAGCTTGTCGCTCCAGCTCAGCGGGAGCCCTGGGTTTCAGTGGGAAGCCTGCCCTCGTTTGCTCAGAGACAGAAGCAGAGGTGGAACCACGGGGTCAGCACCAGACAACAAATTAACTTGACAAATGCTGCAACTCACTGAGCTGCAAATTACATCAAGCCCTTTATTAATTTACATGACCCTGAGCACCACCTGGGGAGCGCTGCCTCAGCGGTTCTGCAGCCCTGGGGATGCCCCACGCTCTGCTCCAGAGGGTGAGGGCTGAGCCTGCCCTGCTCCCCGTGTGCCAGTGCCTTTCTGCTGTCCTGGTGCTGCCTTGGCTCCCTTCTCCAGAGCCAGGAATGCTCTGCTGGGTGCTGATGCTCGTGGGCACTCGGAGCTGCGTCTCCTTGGGCAGGGATGAGCTCTCAGTCCCTTCCCCACGCACGGCAGCACGGCCAGGCTTTCCTCTGGTACAGCGAGGGAGTGCCAGTGCAGGAGGTGGCTGAGGACTTGTCCTGCAATTCTCATCTCTCATCTGCTAAACAAAAATTCCACGTGCCGCTACTGTGCCTCACCTCCACCGGGTTTGGGGTTCCTTGGTCAGTGGAAGTGAATGGCAAGTAAAGTCCCTTACATAACACCTCTCCATGGAGACTCTGCTCCTTTAATTAGGGATCTTCTCCAAAGTCAGCTTGCGTGACAAATTACCCACACGCACACGTTGGTGCTTTCAGCAGGGGAAGGTTAAATGAGGTTGATGGCATTGGCTGTTCCAGGCAGTTTTTAAGTGCTGCCCCACGGTGACACAAGGCACATCTGCCACTTCAGAGAGCGGTGGTGCCTCTGTTCCCCTTTGTCCAGTGCTGTCCCCTGGCTGGGCTGCAGAGGATGGGGTGATGGCAGCTGGCACACAAGGAGAAGGTGGTTGTTTCTCAGGAAAGAAGTGGGATTTGCTCCTGGCTTTAAGGTATCTGAGCAGAGTTGCTGCTCTGGCACAGAGGATGATGGTGGGATGTGCTCCACAGCCCTCTGTCCCCAGCAGCTGAGGATGGGATGAGGACCAGGGGCCATCCTGACTCTGGACAGCACCGATGAGCTGGGACTGAGACTCCAGTGCTGAACTGGAGAGCTGTGCCTCCATCACAGCATGGCAGAAGTGAATCGGTGCTGTATGGAGTGGGGCTTGGAGCTCCCCGTGGTGTGTGAGGCTCCTTTGAGATGTGCCAGTGCAAAAAGCTGGTGGCTTTGAGCTGCTTCAACTTCAGAGCTCGTTGGTTGAGCCCCCACAGAGGATCCTCGTGCCCTCCCTTGAGTGTACCCTGGGGCTGGGCTGTCCCTGGAAGCCCATGGACAGAGAAATCTCAGCAGCCAGCTCCTCATCAGTCAGCTGGGAAGAAATTCTGGTGGGGACTCACCCAGCTCTCCCATCCCAACCCGCTCTTGCTCCATACTTGGACTCAGCTGGCATTTCTCCACATTTCTCCTCCTTTTTCCTTGCCCCCAGCAAGGAAGCTCCACCAGGGTGAATCCTGGTTTTCTGTGCCTCTGACTGTCCAGAGATGATTGATAGTTGTTATATAACTGCAGAATTGATGCACAGAAGGAACTGAATCCAGAGCTCTGCAGTTCTTTGTGTTTCTGGCATTTGGGGGACCTGGGGAAGCCCAGAGCTGGGGGCTACCAGCCACTGGGGCTGGTCAGCCACAGCCCTTGGGCTTGGGAGAATAGAGACTCCAAGAGAAATTTATATCCTTTAGCTCATTGTAGCATTGGCTATGAAACACTGTGACAAGAACGTCCTGTTTGGTTGCAGGAACACTTTGTTTCTTTTTTTATGTGGCTGTAACTGCCCTGCAGAATGAGGGGAAAACTTTGCAAAACATTACAGGAGTAGTGGTGGGGTAAAACGTAGGCTTAGTGACACATCAGTGCTTTAGTTTGTGGTTTGGACTTTTAAAATCAGATTTATTTCTTGCAAGATTTGTAGCAGTCGAAGATATCAGTGAGCACAGACAATTGTATGTGATGGCAAAGGCTGCAGAGGCAGGAATGTCTTTGGGTCACTAAACTTCTGTAAATAGCACTTGAAAACTTTTGATCATTGATAAAACAAGTCTTAAATCTTCTGATTGTTTCTAACAGACAGAATTCTGTGATACAGAATGTTACATCTTTCTACACATTGTTTTAATGATACCTGTTTAGGAAACCAATGCACAACCAGCTCTTGGCATGTGTTAAACCTGTGTCTTTCACTGTTTTAATGTCTTTTTCCTCAAGGTAAAATACACCTCTTTTTCTTTTTTCTAATTTTGAGTATGTTATAAACATGACATTAAAAAACAGTTGATAGGGACCTGCATCATCAGCTGTGGGCAGAGATCTTGTCCTTTTCTGAAAGGGCCCTCTCCAAAAGGAAACCTTGTGCAAATCCTGACCTCCTTGACAGTGGAGCTGCCATGCAGAGAAGGCACAGGACCTGCAGCAGCCGTGAGGAACCTCTGTCCTGCTGCTCCATAGCACCTGAGGAGCTGCCAAGCCTGTAGGAGCACACCCATCTCGTATATTTTAATGTATTTAGCATGTTGGAGTCTCAGTGTCCCTCAGCTGTTGGACACCACCGTGCTCAGAGCAGCCCAGCCCTGCTGATAATGCAGTGTGAGGAATCCTTCCTGCAGGGGAGAGTCTGTTTTCATTCAGGGTGCTGGGATGCACAGCTGAGACTGAGCTGAGATGATGGTGACAATGCCACCTCGTCTTTCCACCTGAGCTGCAGCTCCTGCTGCTTCCCGAGGTGTCTTTGGGCCATCAGTGTTCCTGGAGCAGAACACCTTCCAGTCTTTTTTTCCCAAAGGGAAGTTTTCTGCTGGATTCTGAGGCTCCCATCTGTGCAGTTGAGTAGTGTAGGTGGAGAAAAAGGAGATGAGAGGCGCTACCTCAGGGTTCAGCTGTGCCTTGGTGGCCTCATGTTGTTCATGGTTGGGTACCACCTCCTGTGTGGCAATCCTCTCAGCATTCCACTGGGATCCTGCTCCTGCAAGGAGCAGGGAGGTGAATCAGTAATTCTCCCAATTCCTCTCCACGGGATGCAGGTCCAACATAAACTTTCAAGATGATCCCTAGCAGGATTAAAGTCCTTCCCGAGCAGGCAGAGGCAAAGCTATTCAGCAAAACAAGGTCATGCTGCCTTTTTTTTTGGTAAGCACAGGAATCAACAAAGCGCTGTTATATAACTTCTATTTATATCCCACTTGCTCACTAGCTGCAGGCACACAAGAGTGGCTGAGAAGGGAATTTAATGAGCTCTCAGGGCTTGCTCACCTTCCAGAGCGGGTAGGAGCCAGCTTGTTTTTGAAGTGCGTCAGCAAATGAAACTGGTGGTGGGTGGGTGGTTTGGGTAGGTGGACTGACTTGTTGCTATGGTTTTCTTTAATTCCTCTGTCTCTCAAGGAGATCTTACACTTTTTTTTTTTTTCTTTTGGGGAGTCTGCAGACTTCCTTGTTTCTCACACCTACACAGCACTTGCAGGTTCGGTGGGGAAGTGGGATCCACGCTCCTTCCATGGGGAATGGGATCCATGGGGAATGGGATCCATGGGGAATGGGATCCATGGGGAGTGGGATCCACGCTCCTGCCATGGGGAATGGGATCCATGGGGAATGGGATCCATGGGGAATGGGATCCAAGCTCCTGCCATGGCTGGGCTGAGGACCCAGCACAGTGTTGTTCCCACAGGAATGCAGGGGAACCCAGATCAGCTCCGTGCTGACAGCGGGGCAGACCCTGAGTCTCCCAAGCTCCCGAGGCCGTCTGTGAGCCCAGACCCCACAGTGATGTTTGTTCCCCCACTGTGCCTTCATCAGTGTCACCCCATCCTTCCAAGGGCTCCTACTGGCTCTGTGAGGGTGTGAGGGAACTGTCTCTCTGCGAGGTTTGTTCTTGCTTTCTTCTGTGAGATGACTTTAAGCTGCATCAAGATTTTGGGTATTGCAGCAGTGTAGGATAGGAGGGCTCTCCCTGGTGTGGTTGTGCTGCTGCTCTCATTTAAAGCTGCTTGGGACAGACAAACATTTCCACAGGGCAAGCTCTGTACACTCATCACCCCCAAAAACCATTCCCCAAAAATGGGCAGAACCCCCAGCAAAGAGCAGAGCTGTGCAGGATGGAGAGTGGATGCCTGTGGCAGGGAGGGTTTGTCTTGTTTGTGGAAAACAGAGCTGGGAAGTCCTCCTTCTGCTTTCAGTACAAAGTTTATTTTACAGTTTGCAAAAAAACAGGCAATTGAGGTGTTCTGGCAGATTTTCCTTATGGGTTTATTTCAAACTGTGAAGTATGTTCAGTGTGAAATATTTCAGCTGCCATTTCCTTAAGCTATGCAAGACTAATGATATCCATCACTCATGCCCAAAGTGATGGATCTCCAGCGAGCCAGGACGTAAGAGAGATTCAAGAGAGAGATTAGCAATAATTAAAATAAATAAATGAGGAGGGACCAAAAGCAGAGTTAAGTTGAAATTTTCTGCAGTGGAAGCCCTCGCAATATGTTTAGGCAGTATGTAGAGGGCTGGCACTTGTGCTTAATTCAGTGCTTGTGTTAGTGCAGTTCTCCTTAAACTGTGGCTTGTTTGAAGTAGTCCAGCTCTAAGAACTCATCTGGGGGTGGCAAACTCTTCCTGCAGAGATGAAGTAGCACACAAGTTTTGCATTAGTTCGTGCTGGCAGCCTGACCCGATAACCCGAGCCAGCTGAGGTCCCTGCAATGGTTTCTCTCTAGTGTTGGAATAAAATGTCCTGAGTTGAAGCCAGATCACTGAGCTTTCTCCTCTTTCTGGAGGGACTTTCCTCTCTGCAATCTCCCTGGCTCACCAAGTTCATGGGGTATTTTCTGTTCACTGGTATTAGAGAAGTGGGGAAGGAGATGACAGCTTTAATCGGTGAGGTGTTTGCTGGGGCTTTGCTTTCCCTGATTTCTTGGTAATCAAAAGCTTGCTTTGCTGGGGAATTCTTTGGGATGTGTTGGGATGGTCTGGCAGGGCTCGGTGGCTGATGAAACAGCTCTGGGAGGGTGCGGCCCCGGGAACGCTCCGAGCTCCATGGGCTGACGGCAACCTCGGAGCGGCTCCTGCAGCCAAGGCTGCCTCAGGCCAGGCCACCCCTCGTGGGGAGCAAACACAGCTGAGCAGAGCCTGCCCAAACCCAGGGCTTGCTGCTGGGTTTTGCTGCTGCTTCTCGCAGGATCAGTCAGACAGCCCAGCCTGGAACGAGTCTGGGGTGGAAAGTCAAGCTGTTCCATGAGAAACAATCCAAGTGTTGTTCCATTTCTTGGCTGGCAGAACAGTCGTGAGTTCGGGGCAGAGCCAGGTGACAGGGGAGGGAAAGGTGTCCCCAGTAAAGGGGACAGCACACACAGCCCAAACTGCAAGGCTTTCAGAGGCAAGAGCTAGAAATCAGCTGCCTTCAGCTGCTGTCTGGGCTTTTTTCCCCATTTAACAATCCTACACTGGGCACACTCATCATTAAATCTACTGTGGATTAGTTACATTTGTAGTGGATTAGTTACCTGGGTCTGTCCTCTGTACACCTCACACAAAGGTACCAGGCTGCTGTGCTGTATGGTTTCACTCCCCACAGGACAGATGTCAGTTCTGCTGGCCAAAATCCAATTTGTTACTGACTGCTGGTATGAGAGACACGTTAAGGAGTATTTCTCCCTGCCCTGTGGTTATCCTGCCTCCATAATCCCTGCTGGGGAGTTAGCTGAGCTTCTCTTCCACTCATTAGAAATTTGCTATATTACACATGTCAAAGGTCTTAGAATTAAATGCTAATGCTAGGAAATGTGCCTGTTCTTTGCTGGTTTTGTGTTGTTTTTTTTTTTTTAATGTAGTTCTACAATCCAGCTTGTTAATGATTTGCAATATTTAAGAACATGCCAAAAAATACCCACCACAGAAAATGATATTAATGCTGAAAAAAAAAGTCAGCAAGCAAAAATGATATTTTCAGTTTAGCACGAAACATTAGGTAAACATTTCACAGAGTATGTAAATAGTCAGAAGGGAAGAGGAGACCAAGTTCCTGGGAATAACTACAGAAGAGGCACACAAACTTAAAAAAATATCAGTGACTGGAAGTTAGTGGCATAAAAAAGAGCTAAACCACATGTTTCTAAAAGTTGTTAACCACTGGAACAGACCATAGCTCAAGAAAGACAGGATTCTTCTCTGAACAAACCACATTAAACACAGGCTGGGTTGGTGAGGGAGCTCGAGGGGCTGCTGGTGCTCCAGGGTGGGCTGGGCTGTAGCTGATCAAGGTGCTGCAATCAAAACTTGGCCTTTGGTTTCTTTTCCAGAGAAATCCATCTCTGGATTTGCAGCTTTTCTTCTGCCACATGTGGTGTGGACCAGGAGATGAAGTCATGGGTGATGCTGTGATTTACTGACCTCCTTTGGCCCAGAGGAGATCCCCTGGAGGGGCAGGGGTGCAAGGGGGGTGTCCTGCTGTCCATGAGGCTTCTGGCTGGAATTCCTTAGCAGCAGAGTTGGGTGATGGAGAGGAAAGGAGGGTATTCCACAGGTTTCCTGCTAGGTGTTACCAGTTGCTCTGCTCTGTGGTGCTTTAATCTGGATGTCAGGAGGAGCAGTGGTGCAGCTGCTTCACAGATGTGAGGCCTGGGCTGGCTTCTCCTTCCATCCCCTCAAACAGAATGTGTGCAGGAGGTGGCTGCTCCCTGCTTAACATTGATGGAGTGCTCTGTGGTGATGTCCTTGCTCACAGTGTCCTGTCAGACACTTGTGCTTGTCACATGGGGTGGCTCTGGGTTTCCTCTGTGGCTGGGTAATAAATTACCATCCCATTATCCGGGCCTCGGAGCAGCTGCGGTTCGTTTGCTCCGGAGGTTGCTGTGCTCTGGAGCTCTGCTGGGCTTCCTTGAGCTCTGGGCACCTGTAAAGCTCTTTGCTGGGCCTGGGCTCATGGGGAAAATTCAGGGGATGCTGTGGCCCTGCTGTAGTTCCTGTCCAGGGGCAGGGAATGAACAGACATAAACAATGCAATGGTGAAATAAAATGCAGTTTTGCAATGAGTGAGTTTATCACTCTAAGAATGCCAGAATGCTTTGGGTTGGAAGGGACCTTAAATATCATCTACTTCCAACTCCCTGTCATGAGCAGGGACACCTTCCAGTAGCCCAGAGTGCTCCAGCCTGGCCTTGGGACACTTCCAGGGATCCAGGGGCAGCCACAGCTGCTCTGGGCACTTGTGCCAGGGCTTCCCCATCCTCACAGGGAAGAATTTCTTCCCAAAATCCCATCTAACCCTGCCCTCTGGCAGTGAGAAGCCATTGCCATTGTCCTGTCCCTCTGTGCCTTTGTCACAAATCCCTCTCTGGCCTTCCCTGCCCATGTCTCCAGTACCAGATGGAGCTGTGTCTCCACTGCCCCTCAGACAGCTTTTCCATACTGGGACAGCCAGGCACAGCCCATACTGGTTCCTCATGGGACACAGTTCCCTGCCTGCAGCAGGTTTTTAGGAGCTCCCAGACCCCAGTGTGATGGTGACTGGATCCTCAGGGGTGGCTGGTGTCAGATGCTGCAGTGTCAGGGCTGTGTTTAAAGCTCTGTTCCTCAGAATCCCGCAGGAGTGTGGAGGTTGGCTGTTCCTCCACACTTGCTCTTTCAGCAGCCTGTGGTTCCATGGTGTCTGTACACAAGCCAGGACCCCAGCAGACGGTGCTCTAAAATGGCCACTCGATTTCCGTTTTAAAAAGGGAGATTTCTCCACTTTCTGCTTCGAGGCTATGTCTGTAAATAAGATTTTAGGATTTCTGTCATAATTATCACCACCCGTTACCTGCTCAAGCGCAACTTGCAAGATCACACCTCTTAAAATACAGTATCTTTGGGAGCTGGCATGTGGTTGATTCATATGTGTGAAGGTGTTAGGCATCCTGACCTAAACTGAAACAATCATTTGGTGGCACCCCTTCAGTGTATGCACAGCATGCACAAAAAGCTTTACTGGAAATGCTCCTTTCATTTGGGGTTTTTTTTCTCTGAAGTGCAGTGGAAACTCAGTTAAGAAGCTTGAAAAGAAGACAAAAATCAAGTCTGTCAGCAAGTAGTAATTACTCTCATAGAAGGTATTTATTTAGTGTGGTTCATTAAAAAAAGGCTTTTCCTTCAGCAGGGCTTCATCACAGGGAAACTCCTCCTGTCTGGGCTCTGCAGAAGTGACAGCCAGGTCATGGCCATCGCTGCCTGACAACCAGGTTTTTCAGAAAATGCTTGGCTTTTCTAGAGCCTGTGGTTTCTGCTGGTCTATCTGTAAACTGCTTTTGTTGTTGTCATTTGTCATCTTGGTAGAGTGAAATTTCCGAGCTGCTCCTTAGGCACGAGCTCTTCATCTTGCTGTCCTTGCAGCCACCAAGCCACAGAGTCAGTTCAGGCTCGGCTGCCTCACCCACCCAGTCCCCGAGGGGCTGCTGCAGCCTCACCCCCTTCACAAGGAAGGATCTCTTGACTATATCTAAGTCAGCCCTCTTTCCATTTAAAGCCATGGGAAAACATTATGAGGAGACATTCCAATTGTTGGTAGGAGGTCTTGGATTAGATATTTTATTTTTGCTGTAGCAATGCTGATAAACGAGCTGGGCAGGCAGATGAGCCCGTGGCACATCACAGGCCCAGCGGTGTTTGGGCAGAGGGCATGTCCTGCAGTGCTCTGACACCTCAGCCTTGCTGGGCTCTCTGGGTGTCAGGAGGGGGGTACTGGTGGGACTGGGATGTCTCACCTGGGTTATTCTCCTTCCTTCTTCTCTGTTAATCACTAGAAATAAACACAATCTTCAGAGTTTACCTGAGGTGCCGAGAGCAGGTGGGAGGTATTGCAGTGGTGGGAGGGATACCTCGTGAATATTGACCACGTTCTTTAAATAGCCACACTCCTGCTCTGCCTGTAATCAAAGACCCAGCTCTGGGAGCGTTCAAAGTCACTCCGTGTGTTCTCCGTGCAGCTGCTGGGGAGTGATCAAAGGCAGCAGCAGCCACGGCCCCGAGTGCTCCGCAGCAAAGCGGGCAGGATATATTGCTGCTCCCGTTTTAATTTGTTTTTTCAATAAATCAGGCTTCATTCCTATTCATCATGTAAAGCTGTTGGATGGCGAGCCGCTGCAGAATGCTAACTAATTTCATAATGCTCTGCATAAGGTGACCCACTTACAAGTTCATCCTTCAGTCGTGTTTAAGCTCTGGTCCTGATTTATGTAACAGCATATTGGTTTCATCAAGAGTTGTCTGATCACTCACTGTGTTGGCTCCTTCTTGACCTGTACATGATTTGTATTCTCCTCGATTTTAGGGAGAACTTTCTGTCTCCATGCACATATGTGCAGAAGAAGAGTAATAAACCTTCTTAAAAGTAGTCAGTGCTTGGAGTTTTTCTGTCACTTAAAGATATATTGGAGTGGGAACTAGAAGGAGTTTTAGGAAGCCAGCTGCAGGCAGGGCAGGGGATGCTCAGCACGAGATGTCCCTCACGGCATCGCCCTGTTTGTACATTTTTGGACTGTGATTAACATTGGCTTCTGCGTGTTGTGAGTCACAGTCCCTTGGATTTGAGGGTGGGAGGGCAGGACAGTTCTTCTTCCTCTGGATTTTGCTCATACCCTTTTGTTTCTGAACTGAGAATCAAATTATAGGGAATTCCCTTCGCCTTACTTTAATTCATGGTACTTAACCTATCTCCCTTGCTGAGAGTGAGGTGTGCTGCCCAAATGTATCAGGCTGGTGTGATTTATTACCCTCACTTCTCTTTAAATCCGTATTTGAAGTTGTTAATGAGGGACTTAACAAAGCTGAGACACTGGGGCTGCCTCACAATAAGCTCCGAGTTTCCATTGCTCTGAGTTTCAGTTTACTGACAGCTAATGAAGCTCCCAGTCCTGCAGGATGCCACACAGAGCAGAAAGCTGGAATTGTCTGGATTCTCTGTGTGTGGAGCTACAGATGCTGCTCCTTTTCTCCTTCTAGCATTCCTTCTTCTGCCGACTGACGGAAGATAAGAAATCTGAGAAGTTCTTTAAGGTATTTTATGACCGCATGAAGGTGGCACAGCAAGAAATCAAGGCAACTGTCACAGTCAACACCAGTGACTTAGGAAACAAAAAGAAAGATGAAGACTCAGACAGAGATGTCCCCAACAGGAAAAGAGGTAATCCCCAGTCATTCCCCTTCTGAAGTGACAGTGAGTGTGTTTCGAGCTCACTTCAGCTGATGCAATAATGCTCTGATCTCAGATCCCACAGAGCAAAGTTCAGAGATCAGTGGTGCCCTGGCTTGGGATTTCAAGAGCTTCATCCCCTCTTCATCCATTTGTGAGGTTGTGCTATTGAAATGAGGAATCTTTCTGAGCTGAGACTCTGCTGCTTTGTCTCGTGACAAGCTGCCCAAATCTGACCCATGGTGACAACCCCGGACTGGGGGTTGTGGTCAAACAAAAAGTGAAGAAATCCTAATTTTGTTCTAAAGCAGATCCTTTTACCATAACTCCTGCTAGTGCTAGATGTGTGTCCTGAGCTGTTAATCCCCACAGTGATAACCCTGCTGTGGTTGGTGTAGAAGGTGCAGAGTGGGACACGAGCCTTTGGCCTACACTATACACTCACCAAAGAGCCGCTGCTCAGCAGCTGGGCCTGCGGGTGAAGCTGCCAGGGGAACATCTGGACAGATTTCTCTTTATCCAGCTTCCCTGAGGAAATGTGTCCTCGTGTGTTGCAGTGAGGGAGCCCATGACCCAGATCACAGAGGAGGTCCGGGACCAGCTGCTGGAGGCGTCTGCGGCCACGCGGAAGGCGTACAACGCGTACCGGAGAGAGGCTGACCCCGAGGAGCACTACTCGGCAGGAGAGGGAGCCCAGGCTGCAGCAGACAAGGGCAAAGATGAGCTGGAGATGAGTGCTGTCATCTCCATCATGCAGCCCATCCTGCGCTTCCTGCAGCTGCTCTGTGAAAACCACAACCGGGATTTGCAGGTACCACCTGGTTCTGGGCAGCTGTGCTCAGGGTGCCTCGTGCATTCGCTGCTGCCACACCATTATCCCTAACCCCAGGCCTTTTTAAAGGGATTATGTGACCAATTATTCTCTTTGGTCTTGATGTTAATCCAAAAGAAAAAAAAGTACTTATACCTTGCTGGGCTGTTAGGAGTAAATCCAGTTATCCAGTGCTCTTTGAAAGGTACATGAAAGGTGGTGGGATGAACACCTTTTACAAAGTATGTGTTGAAAGCAAGCAGGGGTTGTGCTGTGAAGTTACTGATGCGCTTTTGAAAGGGGAGGGAAAGAAAAGTAATGTAGGAAAATGAAGAGGGCACTGGGACTTTGGTTCCAGCAGCCCTCAAGCTTAACTTTCCAGTAACCAGGTTCTCCTGGATTTTCTTGGATCTGTTCATGTGCGTAGAGTTGAACACTTAGTGAAGGTGTGAGGAAAGCCTCGGCTGCAGGTGAGGGACATGAAGGGCCATGAGAAGGGTTTCTAGGTTGTATCTGCGAAGAGGAAATAGGCAGAGATGGGTTTGCTGTGGAATGGACACAGCCCCTGGTGGCAGAGGACATGAGGAAGGTCGGGGAGCCCAGTGCCACCTTCACCTTGTCCTTTACTGGCTTTCACTGACCCTACATCCCCGAGAGGTGATGACCCTGGTGAGGTCTGGAGCAAGGGAGTCTTACCCTTGGTGGAGAGTTGGGATGGGAAAGATCTAAACGAGCTGGATGTGCATTTAAACGAGCTGGATGTGCATTTAAACGAGCTGGATGTGCATTTAAACGAGCTGGAAGCCCCAGGCTCCGTGTGGAATTCTGGCCTCAGTCCTGGGCTCCCGAGTGCAGCAGGGAGTCTCAGAGATGACCAAGGGACATGTGATGGGGAAGGAGAGGCAGGGGGAGCTGGGAGAGGTCGGGCTGGCGAGGAGGAGGCTCGGATCCCTCACCATGTGTGCAAACACCTGATGGGAGCACAGGGAGAGCGGGCCAGGCTCTGCTCCAGCCGCCTCGTGACAGGGCTTGGAGTTGGCAGTGTCCAAAGGTCCTGGCAGCCTCAGTGTCCTGTGCTGCCCTGGGACGTGTCTGTAGAATTCCAGGGAGCCCAGAGCAGCTTCCCCTTCCAGAGGGGCTGCGGTTCAGATGATTTTTGTTCAGCTGGTGAGGCGCTGTACAATGTGCTAAATGCCCTCATAAAGAGCAATAATTGCCTTGATTTCCCATTGTTCCCTGGCCGGCAGGAGCGTGGGACCCTGCTTTGCAGAGCTGCCAAATCGCTTCCTCTGAGCGGTGATGCCCCGGCAGCACGTGGGACCGCAGCTGCATGGAAACGTCCTGGGAGCATCTCTGAGTGCCCGGCTTATATACATCAGCCTTTCTCTCATTTTGAAGAAAAAGAGCCCTTTGATGTGTGTTTTGTCAGAGGATTTTCCTGGCGGTGTCGGTTCCCGTGGCACAGTTCCAAACCGCACGCTCAGGATCCGCCGCTGCCTTTGGCGAGGCACCCGCAGCTATAGGAGCACAACTTGAATTCCAGCCAGCGCAGAAACTTGGCCTGGCCTCTTCCCCATCCCCAACAATTAGATTTCCCAAACAGCAGGTAGTTGTAGTCAGCTCTGAGAGAAAAAGGGATTTCTTGCTGTAGCAAAAAAAAACAAAACTCAAAGGTAGAAGAATTTTTCCAGTGTAATCCTCTTGCTGCCTGCCTGCCTCGAGGTTTGTCCTTCTCCCTCAGCCCCAAAGGGAAGGCAGAAGTGTCTAATCATCCAAATTCTTGGTGTCTGCAGCTGGTACATGTAACTGAGCTCCCTGCAGTAGTGCCAGAGGACTCTCTGCCTAAAGGAAGCAGGGAAGGACTCTCCAGGAAGCCGAGTGTCTCCCAGAATTGCACATTATATTTGAGTGGGGGGTGAGTTGGGATCACCTGCCTGGTGATAAACCTTTCCAGGCTGTTGGGAGGTGATGTGCAAACACGGGGAAGTGCAGGTTATGCTGGAGGAGCTGCTGTGCTGAGGAGGAGGAGGAGGTCTCTGGGGTGCTCAGCTGCAGTGCTGTGCCCTCGGCATCAGTCAGCCCTTCCCTTGCCAGATACAGCCCCAGTTTGCTCCGTGTGGATGCTGTTCCTGCATGGGGCTGCAGGAGCTGCAGCACCTTCTCCAGATGAGTGCAAGGACTGGGATGAACGGGTGGGTGCATCCTTCCCCCATGCTGGAGCTGATCTGCAGATTTTGGATGCAGGGTGTGTCAGGGTCCCCACCTCGGGGTCATCCCCATGGAGGGCACTGGGGTGGCACACTCAGCACTGAGGAGCTGTGTTCCCTCCCCACAGCCTGTGATGTGCTCTGGGTGACTGAAAATGAAGAGTTCACTCTGTCCTGGCTGAGACAGCAGCAGACACTCCCTGGGGCAGTTTCTCACAGTGCAGCAGGGTTTTGTTTTCTACAATTTTTTCTTTCCCCCTGTTTTAGCCTAACAATGTCCTCCTGCCTCTTGTGCCTCATTCCTCTTCTCTCCTTACTGACTGAGGATCAAGCAGCTCAGGTGCAAGCTTAGCTGTAACCAGAATAAATGCTGTGCTGCAGCCAGGGAGCATTTTACTTCCTCACTTTTATCCTTTCATTTTGCTTTTTTTCCTGGAGGGAAGGCACAAGCTCCAATTTCTGTAGGATCAACCTTTTTTACATTCTGACAAGTTAATCAGAAGTCAGGATACCAAATGAGCAATCAGCTGAAATGTGCTGAATCACTGTCACCTTTAGTCTGCTTTCATAGACAGCGTTTTCCTTTTTTAGCTTCGCCTTCCATTGAATCTGCAATTTCTCTCTCTGTTTGCCTTATAAGACTCATTAGTCTGACTCAGGCAGAGACAGCCAGGGACCAGGGCTGCTCCCTGGGCTGGCAGGAAGGATCCTGATGGTTCCATACTCCCATGGCTCCTGCTCCTCTGAGGCCTTTTTCACCCTGGAATTGTTGTTACCTGCTAGAATTAAGCTAAATAAGAGTTTTCCTGATGAAACTTCAAGGAAAAGCAAGTGGTAGTGGGAATGCACTGGCAAACGGCATCTGAGTCACTGGGAAATTGGTTTTCATTAGCTGTCCTTCAGTTTTGGGTGGGTTTGGTGCTTTTTTTCATTTGGAATATAGGAGATCAGAAAACTCTTAATCCACAGCAACAAATCTGGATTTTCATTAGAGGAGCTGCTCCTAATCAGCAGCTTGAAGCAGGAATCACAATAATTATGTGGAAAGAAACGCAGTGGAGAGAATTCCATTATAAGGCACCTTCCTTCAAGGTGTGCTCTCAGGTCCCCCTTGTGCAGGTGGAGCTGCTGGCCCCAGCCAGGGAATGGCTGCTCCCACCCTGGAGAGGGGTCTGGGAGGAGGGAGCCTTGAGTGATGCTTGGCTGGGAAGTGCAGCAGGTGGAGTGGAGCTTCAGGCTCCAGAGAGCTTCCCAGAGTGCCTGTTCCCTGCTGGGTGTGTCAGGCTCTAATGGATCTCTCTGTCTGTGGGATGCACTCTGTTTATTGCTGTACAACGTGAAGCCAACAAGCTGCTCAGGAGAGCAGCACGTTGCAAATAAGCCCTGGAAAGAGGCTTAAACTGCTTGTACAGTGAGCCAGAGCAATCCACCATGCAGTGGAACTGGGGATGGATGAACTTAATAAATACTATCAGCCAAACAGTATTTTGCATGTTTTTTCCCCTCCCTCATGGCTTTGACACTCTCCTCACAGAATTTCCTACGCTGCCAGAACAACAAGACAAACTACAACCTGGTGTGTGAGACACTGCAGTTCCTGGACTGCATCTGTGGGAGCACAACTGGGGGACTTGGACTTCTGGGTCTGTATATAAACGAGAAAAACGTGGCACTGATCAACCAGACGCTGGAAAGTTTGACTGAGTACTGTCAGGGGCCCTGCCATGAGAACCAGGTAATGAATCCAGAGCTGGGAAATGCATCCCCCTTTCTCCCTGGGCCCCAGCTCTGCTAGGCTGCTGCTGTCTTACAACACTGCCCACTTTACTTGCCCCACAAACTGGAGGATTTTTTCCTTTATAAGCTCCTCATAATCAACTTGTCTTTCTTGGGGCCCCTCTGAGGAGCTGACACACTCAAAGCAGTGGAAGTATTTCTGCTTTGCTAAGATCTGTTTCATTAGATTGGACGGGGAGAGGGGGGAATTTCTGTGCTTCATATAATCCCAGAATGGGTTGGGCTGGGAGGAACCTTTAACATCATCCAGTGTCACCCCTGCCATGGCAGGGACACCTTCCACTATCCCAGAGTGCTCCAAGCCCCCTCCAACCTTGGGCACTGTCAGGGATCCAGGGCCAGCCACAGCTGCTCTGGGCAATCTGTGCCAGTTTCTGCTTATTCTCTCCATTTCCTTATTGACTGAACCATGGTATTGTCCTGAAAGTCTGGAATGTGACTTTTCTGCCTTTCTTGTGTCTGCAAGAGGATGTGTGAGGCTGTGCATGGCAGGGAGAATTGTCAGTGTCCCTCTGCTCTCTGGATCAGGTGGAATAAAACCCTTTAGGTGTGGATTTCACTGACAGAGCAGGGCTCTTTCTGGATTTGGAAGCCAGCAAGCTGCTGTTTGTACATTTTAGTTACAGACCATCCCAAAAGCAGGCCAGAAGGTTACGGAAATTCCCGTTCTTTGTGTAGGCAGGGCTGAAGTAGGTGTTGATTGGCACGTTTATAATAAAGAAAACTCTCCCTAATCTCAGCAAAACACTGTTCCTCCAGCCTGCACACTTTGGCATGGAAATGCTGCATTTATCAGCTGTGCTTCTTCGTGCTTCCCGAGGCCGGGGGCTCCAGTAGGACCACGGCTGAGGAGAGGAAAAGCTTGGAACAGAATGCTTTAATCTCTTGTTGTTGCACTGCCTGGAGCTCTGTGTGCAGCTCTCCAGCCCGGGCAGCCCATGAGGTGATGACAGAGGGGACTCTGCTGCTCTGGCAGGGTCACCAGCCCGGGCTGTGTTTGTTGTGCAGGCAATTAGTGAAGCCTGATGACTTTTCTTTGGACAGAACTGCATTGCTACTCACGAGTCCAACGGCATTGACATCATCACAGCATTAATCCTCAATGACATCAACCCTCTGGGAAAGAAGAGGATGGACCTCGTGTTGGAGCTGAAGGCAAGTGAACAACGCTCTGTGTGAGGCACATTGGCAGTGAGATAAAACAGAATTGTATTGTTGGAACTATGTGGGTGTTTATTATATCCCAATATTCATAAGTGCACAGAAAAATTATATACATCAGTGAGCTGCAGGCAGTGCCCAGAGATTGTTTGTCACAGGTATTTCATCTTTTAAATGCTGACATGGAGCCACCAGTTCTCACATGGGGGATGCAGGCAGTCAGAACATGCTGAGGAATCCTAAAATTACTTCCTGTAAAAAATACAAAGCTGATGAAAACTGTCCTGTTGTTGCTGAGCTTTTACATGGGCAATGGAAGTGAAATTTCTCATGTTGCAACTACTTTCCTAACACTTTATTGGTGTTGTTTAATCAGTTGACATTAAATCATCAACAATTTTTTAGGGCTGTCCATATTGGTGCTGAAATAATTAGCCCTGGTGCTGGTTTCAAAACACAAAAACACAGGAGCAGGTTCCCCTCTAGCAACAGCAGTCCCACAGCACTCTTGCTTCAGCCTGGGCTTGGGAAATATTTCCTTTCTGACTTTTATTGCCCTGCCTGACACTGCAGTGTCTCCTTGTTTTCCGTTGCCGACTCACACCATTATTATGGGTAATGTGGGTTTTTTATTATTGTAAATAAAAAATGCTCTTAGACTCGATTAGCATTATACTTCAAAATTAAATACTTTTATTGGGTTTTATTGTCAGGCATGATGGATTTTAATCTTAATTGTTCGTATTAAAGTAGTCTGGTGCCTTGTGGTAGTTTCCCATTTCCTCCCCGTGTTCCTTGGCGTGAGCAGACTGCAGAGTGATTTCAGTTAAAAGCAGCAAAGCACGTCTGTCTTCAGCCCTGGCTGTCCCTTGATTTAATCAGCAGCATCTTCAGCAGAGCTGAGCTGCACCATTTGGGAGCTCAGAGCTTGTGGTGATGCTGCAGCATCTTTAAACCAAACCAAAACAACGTGAGCATGAAACAGCAGCATTTTTTGACATTTAAACCTTGGCTGGGGTTAGTTTGATGTCTCTCAGTAAGCAGGATTTGGGGAATAAACTGCTAAAAAGCCCTGTTAAGGTGTATAGGTCAGTAATTAGAGGAGAGGGGCTTGGTGAGGTGAGGCTGTGAGAGCCCTGGGCTGGGTGGCACAGCCTGCCTGCAGTGGCTGCTGGCTGTGGGACCCGTGTCCCTGAAGCCCTTCTGGCAGCAGAGTGGTGCCACCCAAGCTGGGTACCCTCACCTTTTGGCTCCTGGCAGTGATTCCATTGCTTTTCCCTCCCCTCAGAACAACGCTTCCAAGCTGCTCTTGGCCATCATGGAGAGCAGGCACGACAGCGAGAACGCCGAGAGGATCCTCTACAACATGAGGCCCAAGGAGCTGGTGAGTCCTGGCACCACTCCCCAGCTCCTGACTGTTCCTTTGCAGGAGACAAAGTGAAAATCCCTTGTGCCCCAAGAGCTGTGCAGCAGCAGGCCTTTGGGGCTGGTTAATGATGTAGGAACTGCTGGGAACACAAGCAGGAGATCCCAAGCACAGCCGGAGCACCCCTGACTTGTGCCAGCGCCTGGGGCTGCCTTGGAGCCGGGGTCAGAACGTGACACAGGTGCAGAGAGGGTGGCCTGGGGGTGTTAGCTTCAGGGAGATGTGAGGCTCAGTTTGTTGTGCCAGCGGGCTGGGCTGAAGCTGAGATCAGTTTGTCCTGGGTGTGCAGAAAGCCACTGACCTCCCTTGGAATGTCCCTGCCCCGCTCCCGTTCCCGTCCGTAGGAGTGCCGAGGGTGTGCTGCCCTCAGCAGCTTCCAGCCTTTGCCTGAGCCTCCTCTCCTTGCCTCTGTCTCCTTCTCCAGGTGGAAGTGATCAAGAAGGCTTATCTGCAGGGAGAAGTGGAGTTTGAGGATGGAGAGAACGGGGAAGATGTGGCGGCGTCTCCGAGGAACGTGGGACACAACATTTATATCTTGGCTCACCAGGTAAAGTTTCACCACGAGTCACAAACTGGAAAAAGCCAGCCTGCTTTTCCCTGGAGCTGTTCTCATGGCTCATCTCTGACACTGACTCACTGCACATTCTCTTGTTATCGGAGCAAATCCGAATTTTAACCAGGAACAAAAATAGTATAATACAAGAAAATTTGGGGAATTTTCTTTTATAGTGGGAAGCAGGCAGGGTCTGGACTGAATTCCTGAGGACATGTGGCTCAGTTCTTGGCAGCACTGAGCAGCAGTGTATTACTTTTCAGCTGTATCAAAGGTTACTTCATACTCCCAAAGAAATTCTACTCACAGATCAATTAAAGTGTAATCAGCAATTTTGGTCCTGCAGCCACGCAGAGCCATTGTATTGATACAATGTGTGTTTGAAAGGTAAAAAAAGCCAAAGGGGAGAAAAACATATCTAAATCTACTTAATATATCGGTGCTACATCTCTCACTGCATTGGAGACTTCTTGTTCCTCCAGCATCTGAGCAGACAAACCCTCACTGTGCTGCAGGATGAATTTGGAGCATCCAGCAGCATTTTTGGAGCGGTGCTCTGTACATCTGCTGCTCGGTTGATGCAGATTTTCTCTTTGTCCCTGCCTGGATCTTTGGGTGATGAGCACACCTTTGGGTTAGGGTGGTGTAGAGGGACAGACAGAATGTGAATTTCTGTGTGATCAGAAAGATTCCAGGCAAAGGGTGGGAGAGGATGGGGAAAAGAGGAGTACAACACTGGCATTAAAGAAATACATATTTGAATCATTCTGACTTGCTCCCAAAATAGAGCTGCAGGGTGTCTGGTTGGAACAGAACAAGCCTTCTGTCAACTTTGCCCTTTCCTAGCAGCTGACTGCGTACTATTTCTTTTTTTATGCCAAAAAACCAGAAATTTAATATCACAGAGAGACATCTGGTGTCTCCCACTCCCTGTGCATTCCTTTATTTTAGTTGGCTCGTCACAACAAAGAGCTGCAGAGCATGCTGAAGCCGGGGGGTCAGATGGAGGGGGACGAGGCGCTGGAGTTCTACGCCAAGCACACGGCGCAGATCGAGGTACCGGCAACCCGCAGGGCTGAGCCCCCAGGGGAGCACCAGGGAGGGCAGCCCCAGTGCATTATTCATGCTGCTGTCACAGCTCTGCCTGCCTGTGTGTGGACTGTTGTCTCTGATACAGAACACAGAGAGGGAGTTATTTATTTAATTCCCCGGCAGTGGCGGGGGGAGCTATTCCTGAGCTGTCATGTGTGGGCTCGGGGATGGAGCTGAGCAGAGCTCTCTTGGCAGGAGGAAGTGTGGCTTCGCTTCTGTTACATTTTGGCCGGTGCTGTTGCTGAATCCAGAAAGTTTGTGATAGCTTTTGCCACTCTTTCTGGATTCAAATGACAGTTTGGCCTCGTGTGCCATCTAAGAGCTTTATAAAAGTAAAACGTTCACAAATGAGGAGATTTCCTGGAGAAGCTGTGGCTGCCCCATCCCTGGAGCTGTCCCAGGCCAGGTTGGACAGGGCTTGGAGCAGCCTGGGATGGTGGAAAGTGTCCCTGCCCATGGCAGGGGTGGGACTGGACTGGCTTTAAGGTCCTTCCAACCCAAACCCAAAGCAGTCCATGGTTCTGTGACTTCACAAAACTCTCTGATAAGCAATGGAGATATAACTGTTATTTCTTCTTCTTGCCCATTGCTCAGATTTGCCAGTATTCTTGAATTAGGCCACCACATTGCCCTGAACCCCATCCCAGCTTTGGTGCAGGATTCTCTGGGCCCCTTGGGAATCCCAGCTAAGACCAGTACTGCCAGAATAAGACCACAGCATAGAAATTACAATTCTGGAGCTAAACATAGACATAGTCTGAAAGGTAAATTAAATTAAATCTGTGTCGAGATGCTCTTCTTTGGAAATGTGTCTGCATGTAGCTGGTTTGAAAGGGGGAGAAAAACAGGCAGAAAACCAAGAAATAGAAGCATTTAGGAAGCGGGCAGGGCTCATGAGGCTGCTGTGCAGATTGTCAGGTCGGACCGCACCATGGAGCAGATCGTGTTCCCCGTGCCCAGCATCTGCGAGTTCCTCACCAAGGAGTCCAAGCTGCGCATCTACTACACCACGGAGAGGGACGAGCAGGGCAGCAAGATCAACGACTTCTTCCTCAAGTCTGAAGACCTCTTCAACGAGATGAACTGGCAGAAGAAACTGCGAGGTGGGTCAGTGCTGCTCCATGTGGGGCAGAGCACTGGGCTTGGGATTTTGGGATTTTGGTGTTTGAGCAGCAGATGGTTCCCTCAGTGAGGCAGCAGCCTCGACAGTGGTTTGCAAGAGCTGCTCCTTGCAGGGTGCTGGGGTAAAGGCAGCTGAATGCTGGAGCAGTAGGGACCCTCTGGAGGGGATCCAGGGCAGAGCGGGAAGGAGCAGCACAGGTTGTCCTTTCTGAGATCCAGCAGGAAGGAACAAACGTGTGGAGGAGTAGCTGAAATGAGAAGGAGACACGGGAGGAGAGCAGTGACCTGTGCTGGGTGCAGGGGGGAGTAAGGCTGGGGAATGCAGCAGGCTTCCACCTGTAAAGGTCTTTTCCAGCTGTAAAGATTCTGTGGATTTAGGGCATCTCTAGGAGTGGAGATGTTTAAGAACAAGTCAAAGATGGATTTCTCAGTAATGGTAAAGTAGAATTCATCCCGTTTTGGCAAGCAGACTGGCTGACAGGTTGATAAGTCCTTTCCATCCCTATGACGCTAAAATGTCTGAACACAGGTGTTTTCAAGCACCGATTTTCCCTCTGTGGTTCCCACTGGCAGATGGGAAATCCCTTAAAATGATATTCTGATTCACACAGTGCCACTACATTCCCCAGTAAACCTTCTAGCTCATTTGCTTACATTTTTGTTCCCGTTGTGCTGAAGGCTGCATGCTGCAGCTGAGGCTCGGTGGGGAGAGGTGCCCAGCAGTGACCCTGGGAAATGGGAGAGAGGGCAGCTCCTTCCTGCCCCATCATCCCCATCATCCCCATCATCCCCATCATCCCCATCATCCCCATCATCCCCATCATCCCCATCATCCCCATCATCCCCATCATCCCCATCTGCCATCTGATCCTGCTGCTGCTCCCCTGCCCTGCAGCAGCCCCACTGCAGCGCTTAGGGCAAGAGCAGGACTGGTCTGGAACCTCCTCTTGGGGCAGATGTGGGACTGCTTCCAGAAATCTGAGAGCTCTGCAAGGAACCTGGGAGTGTGGCATCCTGAACAAATCACAACTTCAACAGCATCTGTATAGTCTGTTAGATTTTGTTTGAGTCACTTTGGGGCTGTCTCCAAGCAAGCTGTGAAGGCATCCATCATTAACAGCAGACCACAAATTAGCCAAGATCCACCTGCAGGAGTGGAGAATATTTCTTTTGTTTTTTCTTCAAAAAAACTGGGATCATTTCTTCTGTCTCTAATATTCAGGTCTTGCCTTGCCTCTGAGTGATTTTTTACCTTCATACAGTTGTTTCTCACATTTTCAGTAGAGTTTGTGTTGGAGCTGTGACCTCTGGCAGTGCTGTGTGTGCTCATGTGATGCCAGAGTTTATTCAGCCCTCAAAAATACTTCTAAAATAAAGACCCATGTACCTCTCCCTTCAGCTCGTGGTGCTGCCCCATAATCTGAGCACCAGAAGCCTCTTAATTGTTAATCAAGAATGGAAATGAGCTGCTGAAGCCAGGCAGAAGCACTGCACAGTCAGAGTCAGTGTCCATCCCCAAAGGAAGGTGTAAAGTTAAACCTAGACCTTTATAATCACCCTTATATAATTTCATATGAATTAATTCAACCTGGTTACAAATTCTTCCAGTTGGAAGGAAACTGGGAACATGGAGATATTGTGGATTTCTTTGCCCCTTTGTTAGCTGGGGGTGTGAGAGGAGGGGATTTGCTGGAGAGAGGTGGTGGCTGTAAGGCTCAGAGCCTGCTGCATGTAATAAATTACCCTTCAGCCCAGAGTCTGCATTTGCAGCTTGTTCCTAAATTTTACTGAGAGCTTTTCCTTTGCTCTCTGATATCTAAACACACTGCCTCCTTCCACCAGGGCAAAACAGTCCTTTCCCTCCTTTGTGAGCATTTTTAATGGATTTTTTCACTACTCTAGATTTCACAATTGGCTGTGTAGGAAGCCTACAGGAGCTCAAATCGGGGATTTTGCCTGGGTGCAGAGGGAATTATTGCAAGAGAAGCTTCTTGGCTTCTCTGTCGACTTTGGGTTCACAACCACTTCAGCAAAGGAATCTTTCTGTTTTCTGCCTCTTGGTTCTGGCTGCAGGGATTATTAAAATTTGGAGTCTTGTTGAGAAGTATTTCTGTGTAACATGAAGGATTTAAATGTACTGTTGGACTGTTCCTTGGGCTCTCTGCAGATGTGCTGAGTCCTTTGCCCCTGGGGCAGAGGGAAGGCTGGGGAGCTTCACCCCCTGGTTATTCTGGGGCTATTTTGGGCTGTTGCCAGCAGAAAATGAATTTGCAGGTGGCACTGTCTGGTGCAGGTGAGCTGCTGGCAGCAGCAGAACACAGAGGGTTGGGGCTGCAGCTCAGTGCTCATTTTCCTCCTCCAAAATATTTTTTGTGTGACTCTGAGTACAAAGAATATTTACTAGGGGAAGCCTCGAGTGCTTGATCTCTGCAGATTCTCAGCTTGTTCTCTTGCTGCTGCTAAACCATGTTTGAAACAGGGATCCTTTGCCTTAGAACACCAGCTAGGAATCTTGAAGGGCCCCCAAGATGAAGGTAATTAAATAAACTTCAGAATAAGCCATGAATATTATTACTTTTGGGCAAACTGAAAACAAACTTGTTTTGGTGCTGATATTTTTTTTTTTTTTTATAGAGACCTTTTACTAAAGTGTCCATTAAAAAGAAATAATTTTCTCTTTTTCAGCTCAGCCTTTCCTGTACTGGTGTGCTCGGAACATGTCTTTCTGGAGCAGCATTTCCTTTAACCTGGCTGTACTCATGAACCTGCTCGTGGCATTTTTCTACCCATTCAAAGGGATTCGAGGAGGTACTGATACTTAACCTAAAAAACCATGTGAACAAATAAGGTGTCATGAGCCAAATTCTGCTCTCCCCACTCGTGTCTGTGCACTGCTGTTTACATCAGTGGGGGTAGGAGAACAGAATTTGGATTTTTAAGTTGCCTTGTTTTAAATTGTGCTGTTCTCTTACTCTTTCTTGAGGCCTTTTTAAGGAAAATGTAGACCCATGCTTTTTCCTAGGGGAAAAAATTGCCCGAGACAAACATCCACCTTTAATTGCCTGACTGTTCTACTTCAGTTTAAAGTCCTGTAATTAAGGATTGAGCTAAAAATAGACAAAATGTTGAATGTGTTGTTTTCCTTGAGCTTGCAGTTTATTAATGGCATTTTCCACACACTTTTCCTGGTGCTCCAGGAGGCCTCTGAGTGCTGGGGGTGGGTGACAGGGGGGAAATCCTTGGGGGATGAGGGAGAAGAGCCCATTCCCAGGATTGCCTGCCCAGGGTTGTGTGAGGCTGGTGGCTCTCAGAGCCTTGGATCCAGCAGATCCAGCCTTGGATCCAGCCCCTTCCCAGAGCTGCACCCCGGGGCAGGGCAGGGCAGGGCAGGGCTGCAGTCCTGTCAGCAGCAGTTGGGAAATCTGCAGGGATATTCTCAGGAATGTCATGTGCATCACTTGCAGGATGATGTGAATCTCTAGGTAGGAGCTTTTTCCTTGCGTGTGTAGGGGGTTTGCATCCTGAAAAAGCCTGTCAGAGGGATATTTTAGAGTGAATTCCAGTGCTCCTGAGAGGGGGAAGAGAACAGTTTTACCTTCTGCCATCAGGAGCAGCCGGCTGTGGCTGCAGCTGCTGTGCCTCGGTGTCACACCCAGTGTCAGCAGAGTGGGCACAACCCAGATTCTGGCTGGAAGGCTCTGACAAGCCCGAAGAGCAGCTGAATTTCTGTCTCTAGCTGCAAAGATCCCAAGTTGAAAGCTCTGAATTTATGGCTGCCAGCAAAGCTGCTGGTTAAATGAGTTCCCTGAGATTACAAACTGCAAGACTGGGGCGGGGGGGTTGTTTGGCATTTTGAAGATGCCCTACCCTACATATTTGAAATTCTTTATTTATCAGGTAACATTTTGATAAAACCTCTTCCTCTCCTAGTTAGAATCCAAAAAGTAAAAGAAATAAATATATGTGTATCTTATATTTAGCTTAAAAAAAAAAAGAAAAAGACTCTTCCAAACAGACTGTTTGGGGGAAGTTGTCAGTGTCTTGAATTGCTCAGACACGGTGAACTGAGCAGCTGATGAGCATCTGACAGTAGCAGAAGCTGTAAAACTTCTGACTTGAGGAGCAGAAACAAAACTGGATGCCTGGAATTGGGTACTGGAATGGTGAGAATTCCAGAGACAGGGAGAAGTTCCTGCTGGTTGCATGTTCCTCCTGCCTGTGGTTGTGGAGGGGCTCCCCATGCTCCCAGCAAGGCTTTGGGGTCAGCTTGGGTGCAGGAGTTGGTGAGCGAGCACCCTGAGCTCCTGAGGCTCTGCTCCCAGCCTCTCTCTGTCCCTGGGAAGGAGAGTCCAAGCCCTGCTGTGCCCTGAGGTGACACAGCTGGGTCCCCTGAGCTCCTGGCACTGCCCTCCTGGTGCTGCTGGGCTTCTGGGCCAGGCCCAGGTGGGTGTTCCAGACAACACCTGAGGGCTTCAGTCCCTCCAGGTGTTCCTTCAGACCCGCTGGGAGCTGCTGCAACTCCTGAAAACAAATATATTCCAAATAAATCTTGTTTGGATTTTAGATAAGTCATTCCTAAATAAGCTGCTGCACATTTCTCTGTCCCCTCTCCATGCTGTTGCTTGTTCCCACTCAGTGACTCCATTCCCAGCCCTGCACCTTGTGCTGTGTGACAGCTCCAGGAGCCCAAACTCCCCCCAGGCAGCCAAAACAGCTGTTCAACTTTACGCTTATTAACTTTTAATTTCCATCCATCCTCTGCTGTCTTTATTAATCTGCAGTGATTTGGAACAAGATTAAATGGCTGCTCGTGGTAGTCAGATGAGAGTAATATTTCCTAAGCTGCCTGAGTTTGGGAGCAGGGAGAAAAAGCCCTGAGTGAGGATCTTGCCAGTCAGACACAAGTTCTGTGAGAATGTGCTTGCAGGAGGGCTGCAGAGTGCTGTGAAATCTGGGGGGATCTTGTTTTTTCCTCTGTTGAGGAGCCAGTTGCTTGAAGACAAAACATTTTTAAGTCATCTTTGAGAAAGAGGTGTCTCACATTCTGCATAAACCTGGGGTAAATGGTGTTTTGGGCTGAATCTTTTTTATGGCTCTTTCAGGGAAGTGTATTTTTAGCTACAGGGGTGTTGTGTAAGCAGCCAGTCTCATGGGACAGTGTAAATAGACCCAGAAATAGCAAGAGATGGCAAAAATGGGTACAAGGGTCTGCCCAAAAGCACATCAGGAGGCTCTGGAGGAGTGTCCTCACCTGCCCAGGCACTGCCCAGCACATCTGCACAGGGCCCTCAGCGCTCAGGTGTGCAAGCAGTGAGCACCAAAACAAAGATCCCACAGTCCTTGCCGTGTGCAGAGAGCTTTAGTAGCAGGTTTGTGATTAAAACCTGCTGAGGGCTCTGGGCTCAGGTGCTGCTGTGCAGTCAGGGGTGGCTGAACGGGGCTGGGTGATGCTGCAGCAAATGGCAGCGGTCTGCTAATGCAGGAATTTGTTTTTCCCCTGGCCAGGCACTCTGGAGCCCCACTTGTCTGGCTTGCTGTGGACAGCCATGCTCATCTCCCTGGCCATCGTCATCGCTCTGCCCAAGCCCCACGGCATCCGGGCCCTGATCGCCTCCACCATCCTGCGCCTCATCTTCTCCGTGGGCCTGCAGCCCACCTTGTTCCTCCTGGGAGCATTCAATGTAAGAACCCAGGGGCTCTCTGACCTCCTCTGGCCCCTTGTGTAAGGGTTCCTCACCTGCACGTGGGGACGTGGAGCAGAAAGGGCCTGGGACGTGCTGGTGGCACTGGAGGGAGGAGTGATTCCCTCCTTGGGCTGTTCCTCGCACAGCTGCTCTGTGGGGTGTGTTTAATCCTGAGCTCCGAGGTTCTGCTCGGTGCAGGAACAGCTCCAACCTCACACAGGCACAGGGAGGAGTCTCTGTGACCTAAAGCACGTGGTTATTCACCCAAACTCCACAGAATTTGTGGGGCTGTGTGAGGCTCACTGAGTGATGCATTTGTGAGTTATTGGGGAGCAGCTGAGGGAGCTGGGAAGGGGCTGGAGCCCCAGGAATTCCTGAGGGAGCTGGGAAGGGGCTGGAGCCCCAGGAATTCCTGAGGGAGCTGGGAAGGGGCTCAGCCTGGAGAAAAGGAGGCTCAGGGGGGATTTCTGGATCTGCACAAGTCCCTGCCAGGAGGGGACAGCCGGGGGGATTTGGGATCTGCTCCAGGGAACAGGGACAGGAGGAGAGGGAACGGCCTCAGGCTGGGCCAGGGGAGGCTCAGGATGGACAGAGCAGGAATTTCCCCATGGAAAGGGTGATCAGGCATGGAAGGGATTGCCCAGCAAGGTGCCAAGTTACCTCCAGCTTGAAAAAGCCATGTGTTTACCCTGATATTGTAACTAATTTATGGTTGATCTTTCCTTAGGTTTGCAATAAAATCATTTTCCTGATGAGTTTTGTGGGTAACTGCGGAACCTTCACGCGAGGATACAAGGCCATGATCATGGATGTGGAGTTCCTCTATCACCTGCTGTACCTGCTGATCTGTGCCCTGGGGCTCTTCGTGCACGAGTTCTTTTACAGCCTCTTGGTGGGTGTTTGCCTGGCCCTCAGAACATTTTCTGGTCCGTTTGTGAAGCCCTATCTTGGGCATATCCTGGAAAATTTCTGTTCTTCTGCTGGGAAGAGCCACAGACTGGATGTTTTCTTTAGGAGGAGTTACTGTGGGAGACAGCAGGACTCCTGCCACATCCCTTTTGCTGGTGTGTGACTTCTTGCACACAGACAGGGAGATATGGGGGGATAGTTTTAAACCAAAAGAGGAGAGGTTTAGGTGAGAGATGAGGAAGAAATTCTTCCCTGGGAAGGTGAGCAGGCCCTGGCACAGGTGCCCAGAGCAGCTGTGGATCCCTGGCAGTGCCCAAGGCCAGGCTGGACAGGGCTTGGAGCAGTGGGAGGTGTCCCTGCCCATGATGTGGAGTGAGATGGGCTGTGATGCTTTGCTGTGTTATTATCAATAACTGTAACACGGTGTCTGTGCTTCCTGAAGTAACTTTGGAGTGTCTCCATGGCTGTATCCAGGCTCCAGCCCCCATGGGATGGACACAGATCCTGGCACACGTGTTCCTTCTGTCTGGGGTGGGATTCACCTTGCACAGCACAATGCTTCTGGAGTCACACTGAAGGAGGGGATTCAGTGCTGGTGGAGAAAACGTGTCACTGTTGAAGCAAGGCTGAAATCCTGTTCAGAATAGGCTATTTTGTGCCTTTGGTTGGTGTTTGTCACGTCCTCTGGTACCTGAGCTGGTTATTTGCTGTGTTCATGGAGGTCCAGTTTCACAATTGCCTGTCCTGTGATCCACCAGCATAGCCAAAACCTGCCTGGGCCCTGCTGTGTGTTGTCCCAGACCCAGGGAAAAATGGAGGAAACACCAGCAGAGAAATCTAAACACAGAATTTGGGAAAAAGTATTGCTTCTTGTATGAGATGCTCGATAAATTAAGATTGAAAGCCAAGAGCAAATTGCAATTTGCAGTGAGCTGTTGGGAGGCTGTGAGGGGGTAGGTAACAGTGTAAGAAGCAGCTGCAGGCTGTGCTGGCAGCTCGCTGTGTGTCTAGCACTGAGGCAGGAGCACCTGCCCGCAGCGGGCACGGGCTGCTGGCCAGGCTGCCACGGAGCAGGGCACAGCTGCCTGGGCTCCTGCTGCTCCCCATGGCCCAGGACACGATGCCAGCAGTGGTGCTGCTGCTCCATGTGCTGTTGTTGGCTGTCCCCAGCTCTTTGACCTGGTGTACCGGGAGGAGACGCTGCTCAACGTCATCAAGAGCGTCACCCGCAACGGGCGCTCCATCATCCTCACGGCCGTGCTGGCCCTCATCCTGGTCTACCTGTTCTCCATCGTGGGCTACCTCTTCTTCAAGGATGACTTCATCCTGGAAGTGGACAAGCTGCCTAACGAGACCCTGCTGCCAGGTCAGTACCAGCAGCTCATTCCTGTGGGTTACAGCAGCTCTTGTTCCCCAGGGTGCTGACAGGACAAGGGGGAAGGGCTCCAGCTGTGCCAGGGGTGGCCAGGTTGGACAGCAGCAGGAATTTCTCCATGGAAAGGGAGCTCAGGCCTTGGAAGGAGCTGCCCAGGGAGGTTTGGAGTGCCCATCCCTGGAGGTGTCCAAGGAAGGGCTGGAGGTAGCACTCGGTGCTCTGGGCTGGGGACAGGGTGGCATCAGCCACTAAATGAAGACTCTTGGAGGTCTTTTCCAACCTCAGTGAATCTGGGATTCTGTGAAACAAAACTGATTTTGCGGCTGAGTTGGAAACCATGGAATGTGCAAATCAGAAAGTACAGTGCCCTTCTAAGCTCTAGGGTGAGATCCTGCTGTGAATGCCTTGTACTTGCACCCTGAGAACGATGGGGAGCCCTAATGCCTGAGAAGTCTCCTTGCACGGTGTTAAAGCATCCTTTGATGCAGCATTTTGTGGTTTCAGATCGCACAGAGCCAGGTGAGACCATGACTGGCGAGTTCCTCTACCCAGATGTGTGCAAGGCAGGGAGCAGTGAGAACTGCTCCTCCATCATTCCCTCCGACCGTAAGTACCACTCTGCAATCCCTAACTCACACTCTGAGTTTTCACTCTTTTCTTAGTTAATCACCTTCAATTAAAATAACTTCTTTAGAAAATCCTATGCAATCAATTTGGGAACAAAGCTATCACAAGATTAATTTGAAATAGGATTAATTTAGGCCAGCAGCATAAATAACATTTGTTACATGAAGTGACTAAAGCAGAGAAACTTAGAACTGAACCAGACTTCATAAAACACTGCCATACTCTTTCATTTTCTGCATCAATTGGAGAAGGAAGAGATGCAGTTTGCCTCTTTGCAAAGTTTATTATTTTAAAGCATGAGGCTATTAAATGTGAACTCAGAGGATAATGCCCTGTGAAATACGGTTTATTGGCAGCATTGTTCTATCTCAAACTAAGGAAACTGTTTTAATATCATGGCAGGAAGTACTCAATGGATTAAGTGGACAAGGGTAGGTTTGGGGGGTTTGGAGATCAAGAAATTGAGCTATTACCTGGCTATTGAAATATTTCAGTTTTATTTCTAGAAAATGTAATTTCCTTGTGGGAGATTTACGGTGCTGGCTGGGAGGGGCAGACAGAGCATCCCAGTTGCTCTGGGAAGGGCAGCTCTTGCAAGGCCATCAAGGGTCAACGATGCCCCTGCTCTCAGGAGGGGAGGGCTCTGCTTTGCTCCTCTCTGAAAAAGTAAAATCCTTTTCTCTGAGCAAGTAAAATTCAGCCTTGCTACAGGAGAAGCTGTTTCGTCAGCTCCTTCACTCTGGCTGCAGGAAGGAAAACTCAGGGATGTTTTTGGTATCACAAATAATCAATATAGTGCCAGGATGTTGCGTGGTCAGGGATGTTCGTGATGCCCCGTTCTTGGCCATGGCTCTCGGGTTTTGGTTATTTCAGGGCTGCACAGGGACTGGGGCCTTGCCAGGGCTGCCTGTGGGAAGGTGGGATCTGCTCATGATGCTTTGTGATGAAATGAAAGTCGTGAGGTTTTTAATGGGAACAGGGGAGTGTATGAGGCTGGGGAATGGATTTCAGCAGCTTTGCAAGTGAAACAGTGAAGTTGGAGCCTTGAGCCAAGCGAAGAGAAGGTCAAAAAAAGAGTGTTGCTTTTCTAGCAGAATGCTGTTTCCACAAGCAGTGATCTTTTAGCCATTTGAAAGCTCTGAGTGGAAGTTGCCATTTTGAGTGCAGCCCAAAGGCTGTGCAATCTGTCAGGCACCAGGGGAGAGTGGAAGAGGCAACACTTTGTCCTCTGAGCTGTCAAAAAGCTCGGATTCTGTATAAACAGGCATCTGGTGATCTGAGCTGTGCATGCGAGGGATGGAAAGAGATTTCACCCAGTCACAGGCAGCAGTTCAGGCACAAAAGAAAACTGGTGCTGGGGATAGGAGTCAGGGAGGAGATCTGCTCCCAGGGTGGCTCTGGAGAGGGTCCAGGGGAGGCCACAGGATGATGAGGGGGTCTGGAGCATCTCCCTTTTGGGGAGAGACTGTTCAGGGCCTGTTCAGTCCAGGGAAGATTTGGGAGGGGATCCCATCACTCCATACAATATCCCCAAGGGGTGTCAGAGAATGGTTTCAGACCGTTCCCAGTGACAGGACAAGGATCTGCCTCAGCATGAGGAAGAGCTCTGTCCATGCAGGGGGCAGAGCCCTGGAGCAGCTGCCCAGGGAATCGTGGAGTTTCCCTTGCTGGAGACATCCCAAACCCACCTGGACGTGTCCCTGTCACTGCTGCAGGTGGCCCTGCCTGGGCAGGGGTTGGATGGATGATCTGCAGAGGTCCCCCCAAGCCACACATGGGGAATGAACCTGGAGGGATTTGCAGCACAGGCTGGCAGTCAGAGGGGGGAGAGAGCATACCCAGCAAAGAATGGAGAGGAGGATTTAGAGCTAATCTTGGCTGTGAAACGTGTCTTTGCTTGCTGTGTTCCCAGAGCTGATCACTGAGGAGATGGAGGAAGAGAACAAGGAGCATACGTGCGAGACGCTGCTGATGTGCATTGTTACTGTACTGAGTCACGGGCTCAGGAGCGGGGGTGGAGTAGGTGATGTGCTCAGGAAACCTTCCAAAGAGGTAAATTACCACTGGCTGGGGGTGGAAGAGTGATACTGAGCAGGGCTGGGATCTGCTGTGTGTGTGTGCTCTGCTCCTGGGGCTCTGCTGATGGCTCTGGGGGTCACATCCAGCAGCATCAGCCACTCTCACTGCCTTCTCCCCAGCTTCTGTGCCTTGTGGGCTGTCCAGAGCAGGGCCCAGAGGAGCAGGGATGGGGGAGCCAACACTCTGAGCTGGGAGCTCAGGAGCTGAAGGAAGGAGATGAGTACAAATCAGTGAGGGGGCACAGGAAAATGCTGTGGTAGCTGGTGGATGCCAGTGGCACGAGGTTTTGTGGGAGCATCCCTAGGGAGAGGTGACGTGTCAGATGGGAGGGATGAGAGGACAGGGACCAGGCTGGGTTGGTGGGAGTGTGGGGGAGGAAGGATGGATGTGGTTTGGAGCCATCATCAGAGAGAGGACCAGGCTAAGCAGCGGGAATTTTCCATAACACCTCCCTGGCTCCCCCTCCACCTGCTGTTTAAGCTGGTTGTATCCATTAGTTAGGAAGGAATTGTTCCTGGGAGGGTGGAGAGCCCTGGCACAGGTGCCCAGAGCAGCTGGGGCTGCCCCTGGATCCCTGGCAGTGCCCAAGGCCAGGCTGGACATTGGGGCTGGAGCAGCCTGGGACAGTGGGAGGTGTCCCTGCCATGGCTGGGGTGACACTGGGTGGGATTTAAGGTCCCTTCCCATTCTACAATTCTGTGATGATTCTGTGATCTGAGGCTCAGGCTGTCACTCCCAAAGCCACACTGGGGCAGTGCTTTTTTGTTTTACCTGACATTTCAGTTTTTTTCTAAAACTTAGCCTTCAAAGTTACTTAATTCTTAATAATAAGTTTGGCACTTGACTGGCAGGATGATTGTGAAAATGGGGGTTGGATATTTTGGGTATTCAGGCCTGTAATAAATGTGGAATGTGTACTGAAAAGTCCAGCTCAGTGTTCATTTACATGGTTGTTAAATGCAATTAATGGTATTAAATTCCAGTAAAAGACTTTATGGTCCACACTGATCCTCTGTTGATATACTGCAGATTAATATAAGGATGTAATTTGGAAAGGGCTTCAGGGAGGGGTGAGAACAAATTTCAGTGTGTGAGAGAAGAGTTTTTTCTCTTGTGAAAGTGAGAGAAGTCCAAAATCTTGGACACAGGAAGAGCAGCTCTGTAGACATCCCACACTGGCAGCTGACTAATTTGGCTTCCCTTTCAGTGGTTTTTGCATTTCAGTTTTGCATTTTAGTTTCATTTAATGTTTTGAGTTTTGAGTTCCTCTTGGAGAGCATCAGCAGTGGAGAAATCTCAGGGAAAGGGGTGTGGGGCAGGTGAGATGTGTACCTAATTGGGCTGTTCATAATTCCAACATGTGTCTTGCAGGAACCTCTCTTTGCTGCTAGAGTGATCTATGACCTGTTGTTCTTCTTCATGGTCATCATTATTGTCCTGAACCTGATTTTTGGGGTGATCATTGACACTTTTGCTGATTTAAGGAGTGAAAAACAGAAGAAAGAAGAAATTTTAAAAACAACTTGCTTTATTTGTGGTAAGTGTGGAAACACACTTAACAAGAAGGGGTTACTCTGGGTAAGCCAGGGAGAGCTGCAAACTGACAGGAAAAAAGCCTTGAATTACTGGCTGTTCCTGCCTGCATTCCTCAGCCAGTTCATGTTCCTGGGTACCACGTGCACCGAGCTTGGCAGCAGGAGCAGATGGGGAATGCTCAGGATACCATTTTTCCTCAAGACTTCAGTTCTTGCTTCTCCTCTGCCTCGAAGAACAGTTTCCTATTGGAACAGGAGAGTTTTTTACCAGCAGTGGATTTTTCCAAGCATGCAGAGTGCTGCCTGTGGAGGCTTTTCCCACCAGGAGCTCAGGAATGGAGGTGCTGTGGTTGACTGACATGGTCCTGCCATGTTGCATAACACACAGCCTGACGGGATAACCTTTGGAAGTTTGCTGCAAAGCAAACGTTGCTTTTGCTATCAGTTTGCCCAAAAATAGGAGATGTGTTATGAAATCCAACAAACTGCTTGCTACAGGGTTGTTGCCTTTTTTAACCAATTTTTTTCTGTTATGTATAATAAATATAAGCAGTACTGGTTACACTTTACTCTTTCTCTTCCTGCTCTTTTTCCTCTTCTTTCTCTGATCTTTTTCTTTCTTTTCTCTCTTTCTCCCCTTCTTCCTTCTTTTCTTCCTTCTTTTCTTCCTTCTTTTCTTCCTTCTTTTCTTCCTTCTCTTCTTCCTTCTCTTCTTCCTTCTCTTCTTCCTTCTCTTCTTCCTTCTCTTCTTCCTTCTCTTCTTCCTTCTCTTCTTCCTTCTCTCCTTCCTTCTCTCCTTCCTTCTCTCCTTCCTTCTCTCCTTCCTTCTCTCCTTCCTTCTCTCCTTCCTTCTCTCCTTCCTTCTCTCCTTCCTTCTCTCCTTCCTTCTCTTCTTCCTTCTCTTCTTCCTTCTCTCCTTCCTTCTCTCCTTCCTTCTCTCCTTCTTTCTCTCCTTCCTTCTCTCCTTCCTTCTCTCCTTCCTTCTCTCCTTCTTTCTCTCCTTCTTTCTCTCCTTCTTTCTCTCCTTCTTTCTCTCCTTCTTTCTCTCCTTCTTTCTCTCCTTCTTTCTCTCCTTTTTTCTCTCCTTCTTTCTCTTCCTGGGCATTTGTCAGATTTTCCCCTGATATTCAGTGTCCCATTCCAGAATGACTGACTTGCAGAAGTGCAGCATTTAGAAATCACTTTTGTTCTAGAGCTGATTTTGCTGGTCCCCAGCTGGCAAACACTCAGGGTTCTCCCTGTGTCCCTCTCGCAGGTTTGGAGAGAGATAAGTTTGACAACAAGACAGTCACCTTTGAAGAGCACATTAAGGAGGAGCACAACATGTGGCACTATTTGTGCTTTATTGTCCTAGTGAAAGTCAAAGATTCCACAGAATACACAGGACCAGAGAGTTACGTGGCAGAAATGATCAAGGTGAGTTTGGAGTTTTGCTTTTTTTTTCCCCCTAGCTTAGACCAATCCAGTGGAATGTTGGGTACAGTGCTCTGTATTGTATTTAATTCATTTTGTAAGTGTACCTGTGATTTCCCAGCCCCCAGAGCACTCTGTGTGTGCGCTGGAGTAGGTGACAGTGAGTGGCTTGGATAAAGGGAAGAGAACCTATTCTGCCTTAAATTCACATTTAGGGAGGGTATTTTCAAGCTGGTGGAAGTGTCTGACCAACTGGTTATAACTTGTCCTCGTATAAATATCTCCAACTGACTTGTAGGATTTGTTGTCATATGATTTGAGCTTATTATTGTGAAAAACTACAATTAATGTCTACTCAATTGGAAGGGCTTTTAATGAGAGAATTAAAAGCCTCATCTCTGCCAAGCTGCAGGTTCAGAGCTCCTGGAATTAGATCCAAAGCTCAGTCACTAATTTGTGTCTTCTGGCTGGGGAGCAAAATCTGTTTGATTTATAGAATTTCGGTGTGATTCCTTTAGAGCAGAGCACTTTGCTGCCTCCCTCCTCTCCCAGCTCTTCTGCTCTGAGGTCCCACTCCCTCAGGGTGGCTCTGGAGATCCCCCCGAGCCCTCTCCCAGGTCAAACGTGTTATTTTGGGGTCACCAGAGTGTCCGTCCTACTTCTGGATTTCTACCTCAGTAATGAGGGCTTAAAGAAACCTTGTGAGCAGTCACCTGATAGAGGATTAGCACAGTGAGATAACCAAGTGCATCACTGCTGCTTTCCAGTCTGGCTGATTATTCTGCTCCCTTCCCTTATCCCCCAGCAGCACACATGACTTCAGGGGGAAGCACTGCACTTCTGAAGGGTTCTTGCTTCTAAAAGACGATTTTGTGTTGTGCTTTTGCTTCTAAAAGATGATTTTGTGCTGTGTTTTTGTTGTTGTTAAAAGCAGTTTAAAGAAAGTTTCAGTTGGCAACCAATTCATTATTTCAGATGAACGGTTGGAATTAGATAAGAACCAAAAATTAGTCACTGAATATGTTTGCATGAAGCACAAAAACTGGAGAACTTTTATGATAATTCCCATTCATTAAGTGTCAGCAAGGGCTAATTACTGTGTGTGGATGGGAGTAGGGATAAATTATGCATAGCCAGAGTGTCTCATGCAGATGCAATTTTATGTAACCATGTGCTCTAGGTAGAGGTTTGGAGTGTGTCTGGAGTTGGTGGGGTTTTGCATTTCATGAGCCAGTTTTAAATGAGGATCTAAGAGCAGGTCTCAGTGAGGGCTGATGAATGTGGGCTGTAACTGCATGAGTGTGGAATAGGCAGGAAATCTGGATTTCACCTCAGAGCTCTGCCACCATCCTGCCCCAGGCTCAGGCTGCTGTGCCCTGGCTCTGGAGTCCTCTGCAGCCCCTGTATTCCTGAGGAGCCTTTTGGCAAAGCTTACTCTGAAAATCAATTTCTTTCCAGTGTCCTTTAACATTAAAACTTCCTGTTCTGCCCTGAAATCTGGGTGTGAAACACGATGAATCTGCTTCTCTACCTGACCTGTTTTAAATGCTGCTGGAGGAGCCAGAAGTGCTTTTTTTTTTTCCCATTTAAGGTGTTTTTAGGGATAATTTGGGTGGAGCTTGGTCCATCTGTTCCTCAGGCTTTCTGTGTTCACCGAATCCGAGATTGGTTTGGGTTGGGAGGGACCCCAAAGCCCACCCAGTGTCCCCCTGCCATGGGACACCTCCCACTGTCCCAGGCTGCTCCAGCCTGGCCTTGGACACTGCCAGGGGTGGGAACTCTCCAACCTCAACCTCTCTGGACAGAATCCCATGAATGCAGAAGGACAGACCAAGGAAAGCTTTAAATACATCCATGAGTGCCAAGGCAGGGATTCACTGTGGAGCTGCTGTTTCCCATGGGCTTGTTGAGCCACCAGCCTCTCCTGGGAAGCCTCCTTGGGGCATGGCTGGCTTTTAAAGGGAATTTCCTCCCGTATTTCAGACTGAAGGTGGCACTGTAACATCTTGGATAGTGGCAGAGATGGGGCACGTCTTCCCCGGGCTGTGTGGGACCAGCGTTCAGCTGCTGATTTTACCCATTTTTAGGAGCTGGGGTAGAGAGCATCATGTGCTCCCAGTCCTGCTGTGATGGCAGAGCACACCTCAGATGTTTCACCAGTGCTCTGACTCCCAACAAAACACCTTCAGAAAACTCTTGGATTTCTGCCCCTCGGTAAATGAAAAAACAAAAAAACTTAAGAAAATACAGTTTTAAAAATTGCCTTTGCCATTTAGTATTTGTGGGCTGTTCAAACACTACAGAGCAGTAAAAAAATAAATACAGAAAGAATTTAGGACACTTAAATTGTATCCACTGTCAGTTTGTGAGTTGCTTCCAGTGCTGTTTGTACAACGCTTTAAAGATATTTTAAGCACTGTGGTATCAAAAGAATCCTGGACAATTTCATTTATGCAGTTAGTGAATATTCAGGCGCCTTTAGGAGTGATCTTGAATTTTTGATGTTTTCTTGTCTAAAAATAACGTGTGTAGAAAGGCAGTTTTGAGGATTCCCACTGTATTGGGGATGGCAGAGCTGGATCTGGCCCATAGCATTCATCCTGTACCCTTCACGATCCTGACCCCACGTTAAAAGAAATTGCAGCCTTGAAAATCAATGATTAACTACAATTCCATAGTGAATTTCATATTTCTTCACAGACAGAAGCTCATTAAATTCAAACACATGATGAGGAAAGAAGTCAACAGGTACACTTGGAAACAGAGCTGAGTTTAGGGCACTGAAGACTGGTGAAAAAATCAAAATTCAAACTATCAGTGATGTGACCTGAGCAGTCTGGGATTCTGGGGTTCTGTAAAATAAAATGTAATAACTGTTCTGACAGTGCTGCTGTGACTCTCAACTTGCAGCACTGTCACTCTCCCTCCCATAACCCTGTTCTGGGCCCAGTTTGGGGCTGTTGGTGGCTCTGGAATCTGAACTGCTTTGGTTGAGTCCCGTGCAGGGCCAGGCTGCCCTGGGCTTGTAGCTGCAGGTCCAGGCTGCTGATAGAGGCTGGAATTCCTCCCCCTGTAAACAGGGATAATGTTTCCTTTCATCAGCGAGGGGAGCGGGTGCCTGCTGCGACAGATGATGTAAAACTCGGGGTATCTCAGGAATCTTTGCTGGGAATGGCTGGAGATGCTGAGGGAATGGGGCTGCAGGGGTGGGCTGGAGGAAGCTGTGCACACCCCACTGCTGCCCTGAGCCATCCCTGCCCTGCCCTGCCCTGCCCTGGCAGCCTCCTGGCAAATGGACTTCAGCAGCTCCCCTTGGCAGTGCATCCCTGAGCCACCTCCCCAGCACCAATGGAGTGGCACAGGCAGTGCTGCAGGATGTGAGGAGACATCTCCTGGGAGCAGAGATGATCCCTGGCTCTCCTGGCCAAAGAGGGATGTGGCTCTGTCCCTGCAGAGGGGCACTGAGAGAGGGGCTGGCTCTGTGCTCCGAGCAGGGTTTATCCAAAGGGATGCTGAGGGAACCTGCCGTGATTCCCAGGAACAAAGGCCCCGGTTCTGAGGCTCTGCAGTCACCAGGAAGATCAGGTGATGTCTGAATAACACCCTGTGTGTGGGAGGTGGGGGGATCCACTTATCGCCTTGGCCAGACATTGACATCCACACCCAAATGACTCATGTGAACTCCGTGCAACTCCCTGCAGATTAGTTCATTTAAATGTCTTATCTTCCCATCCCGGCCTGACAATTCCTCCTGGAGCTCTGTGCCTTTGCCTGCAGTTGCTGTGGCAGCCTGGGCAGCGCAGCTCAGCTGTCACCGGGGCCTTGGCAGGGCTGTGCCACAGCCAGCTGTGTGCAGGCATTTGGAATGTGTAAAATCTCTCACTCTGCAGCTCGGCACAGAGAAAACCACACGGGCACCCGGGGTTTGTGTGCGCTCCTAAGCTGTCTGCAGGCAGCTGTCACAGCACAGACAAATATTTGCATGCCCAACTCCTGCATCCCCTGCTCTGCACCTTGAGCAGTGTGGGTACGAGCCACGGCTGTCGGGGGCTGCGCATCCAGATGTGCTTATTAGAAAATAAAGGCTGCTTTGGAAAAGCTTTTAGCACAGAGCTTCCTAACCAGCTCCTGCAGCTCCCCCCTGTTTATAATCCAAGCAGGATCTGTGTCATTAACAACCTTTATTACAGAAATGAGGCAGAGGTGTCACGGTTGCCCAAGATCCCATGTCTGGATCGAGGGCACCGAGTTCCAAACCTGGATTGTGTTGTCATTGAAAAGGAATCATTTACAAATAGGAGTGATGGCACAGATATCCTTAAAGGAATTTGGAATAGAAATGAAGGCTGCAGTTTTCCCTTTGTACCTTAGTTAACCTCTGTGTACAAACCTGGGGATTTAAGTACGTTATTGGGCTTTTTCCTTGGTGTCCTAAGCTCTGTCCTGTAATGGAAAGTGTTTCTGGTTCTGGGTTTGAGTGAGTGCTGCCAAGGCACAGCCTCCTGGTAAGCAAAGACGAGGTTCTGTCAGCGTCAGGCTTTCAAATTGCATCCTTTCAGAAGTGCAAGTGTGCCTTGAAGCCTTTCCCAGGGAGTTTCCCAGCAAGGACAGTCACTGTGCTCTGAAACCCAGCAGGAACGTGGCATTCACCAGGGGTGATGGCTTTGAGGAGTGGCTGTGTCCCAGGCTCTCCATGAGATCCAGTTCAGCTGGAGATGACCAGGACTGGCTTTGCACTGCAGCACCCACAGGAGTGACGAGGGCAGACCATGAGACTTCCAACCCAAGGCATTCCAAAAGGCCCTTAATGATTCCAGCACTGGTGAAAGACATACGTACGTGAAACTACAGTCTGAGAAAGTGTTGGAAACTTAGCCATGTTCATCTGTCATTTGTGCCTGGAAATCCTGTACTTCAGGCAGAGTCAAGCAGGAGAGATTTGTCATATCAGTATTGAGCAAAGCAGCTGCAGACACAGGAGTGAGCAGCCCGTGCAAATGACTCGGTTACAGATGAGGAAATTGGGGTTTTGGGGCTACCAGTCACCGTGATACTGCTGTAAGCTGGGAGAGGAGGAAGACCAAGGAGGTCAGGATGTGTGACCTGGAGCTGACAGCGCTCAGCTGGATGGTGACTTCCCAACAAGCTGCATCTTGAGATAGCTGGCTGGAGTTAGCCAATATAATTACAGGGTTAAACAAGAAATCATGGCAGAGGCTTGGAAGAGTCAGCAGTGTTTGGCAGCAGGCCCTGGGCTGCTGGAAACACTGTGTCATAGGCACGGGCTGAGCTTTGGGCTCACACTGGGAGGAACTTGTTCCACCCTTGGTGCAAACCTGGAGCTGCACTGGGAGAAGGAATGGTCAACCTCATCTTCCCCAGCCCTGGCACAGCTGCCAGAGCAGCTGGGGCTGCCCCTGGATCCCTGGCCAGGCTGGATGGGGCTGGAGCAGCCTGGGACAGCGGGAGGTGTCCCTGCCATGGCAGGGGATGGAACAAGATGAGCTTTAAGATCCCTTCCAGCCCAACCCATTCTGGGGTTCTCTGGAGTGTCTGAGCTGGCTGCCCCAGGGTGGGCTGTGGGAACCCTCCTGCTGCTGGAGGAGAACCCCACATGTTCCTGTGCTTGGTTTTCCCTGATAAACCACCTGGGAATGTCAGGCTGGTGCCCCAGCTGAGCAGGCAGAGGTTTCCCTTGGGCTGAGCGTGCGTATGGGGAAGGCCTGGGTGGATGAAAGCAGAAGGAAAGGCTTCGGGCCAGTTCTGGGGAATGGGATGTTTGCATAACGTGCTGGCTTTGGGTGGATCCCAAACAGCTGCTGGGGTGGGTGCCCTGTCCTGCTCCTGGAGCTGCGCCAGCGCCCTGGAGAGGGGGAAGGCTCCTGCCTGGAACCAAGGGGTGACGCACTGGGAACACAAACCGCTGGGACCAGAAAGCCCCGTGGGGCCCAGGAGGTGGCCCAGGGCTGGGGTGAGGCTGCCCTGAGTCATCACCACAAGTGACCCCGCTTGTGCAAGAGGACGTGGGTGACAGCAGCCACTGCCACCAGCTGTGCTCGGCCTCTGCTGGGGAATGGCTTGTCCTGCCCAGCTGTGGAGGAGTGACGTGCCCCACTTCAGCGGGGATCCAGACAGCCCGGAGGAGCTGCTGTGGAGAGGTGGCCTCATCCTTTTGGGAGGTGGGACCTGGCCTCCAGGAATGCCATCACCACAGTCCATCGGGCTGGGTGGTGCTTGGCTGGGCTCCAGTGAGCCACCCACAGCAGAGCTGTCTCAGGGCTGCAGGGCCATGGTCATCCTCCACCTTTGGGAATGGTGTCTGTGTTCCAGGTTCCCTGCTCAGCACCAGCCCTTGGTGCCACTTGGGTTTTTAACAGAGAAAAGGAGGTTATTGCACCCTAAACCTTATGTCATCAGCCTTCTGTGGAACAACAATGGGGCACGTGAGGAGTTGAGAATGTTCTGAGTGTGGAGTGGGGACACCATCAAGTGCTGGTTTTTATAGAGGGGAGAAGTGCAGCTCGTGTGGAAGAAGTGATGGTGAGGCCTTTGCAGCAGAGAGAGAACCTGATGTGGGGATTTTTCCAGGAAGCTCAAGAAAGACCCAAGAGGAGTCCCATCTCACCACAAACAAACAGATGAATTTTCAGAGTGCTGCACAGAGCTGTTTTGTAGCTGTGTGGGTCTGATTTTTAACTTCCCATGACAGAAACTGAAATTTGCTGCTGCCACCTTTCCCTGCTTGTGTTAAGAAACAACTGGATGTGACACTCAGTGCTCTGGGCTGGGTGACAAGGTGGGGATGGGGCATAGCTTGGACTTGATGATCTTGGTGGTTTTTTTCCAAGCAAAATAATTCTGTTACTCTGTAAGTGATGCTGCTGGGCAGCGCTCTGATGGCAGCCATAGAGATTTATTTTGGAGAGGGTTGAATTATCCCTTCAGCACCTGTAACACTCAGGCACAGGGATAGCTGGATACATGCAGACCCTGGAGAGGAGAGGAGAGCCATCAGCTGCCATCCCTTGCCCAGGAGGAGCAGAGCTGGTGCCTCTCAGAACCTCTCAGCCTTTCTCAGAACCAACTCTTCGGCAGAAGCCGGGAGGAGCCGGCACTTCTCAGAATGAATCGCGTGTGCCTCACGCAGCACCGCTTCCTCTTCCTCACCTTTCCAAGCAGGGATGCTCACCCCCGTGTCTGAGACTCGCTGCTACTTGCCTTACAACAGGGACTTTTCCAACTTTACCTAGAAAAGAGCTGCAACCAGAAACCCAGCCCTTGCGGTCAGCCAGCTTCCGCCAGCGGCCATGCTCGCTCCGGCTGCTGCAGCACAGGAGGCTGTGCTGGGAACGGAGCTGAGGGCACCCAGGATCCTGGGAATGGGAGCTGAGTGTGCCCCAGGATGCTGGGAATGGGAGCTGGGTGTACCCCAGGGTTGGGGGCAGAGGGAGCTGAGGGCAGCCCGGGATCTGGGGCAGTTTGTGAAGGGCATCGGTCTGCAGGTGCCAGCAGCTGCCCAGGAGCACGGGCAGGCTCCCCTCTCCCAGCTCACTCTGCCTCTAAGACACCTCCAAAGCCCAAGAGGGATGTGAGGCCGTATCTTTAAAGGCACCCCAGGGCTGAGCTGAAGCTCAGCAGAAACTGGATCATGGAGATATAAATCTTTCATTGACCCCGGAGTGGCAGTGCTGGGAGCCAGGCTGGCCCAGCAGGATCACCATCCCCTGACCTTTCAGCATTCCTGCTCCGTTCCATCGGTGCTGGCTCTGCTTAAATATTTATTTATTTGAAAGCAAACACCCCCACACTCCCAGCAGGGACAGGGATGGGCGGTGTGTCAGCAGCCTGGTCACATCCAGCTCCTCTCTGCGGGGCTGGGGGAGGCTGGAGAACAGGCTCAAGGTTTCCAGTGAAATCCAGGATGAAGAAGAAGGCAGAGCTGTGTCCTGCCATGCTGGCAGCTTCCCTCCATCCTCCCTGGAGAGTCCCAGCACCAGCCTGGCCCAGGGAGCGTTACCTGGTGCCTGCATTTGCTGCATCCACAGGGATTTATCTGCACCTCTCTCCCTGTGCTCTCCCAGCCTGTTTGGGTGGACAACCCCTTGTTGGGGTGGCAGCTGGACACGTGGGATAAATTCTGGTGGTGCTAACCAGCTGTGAACAGGGAGGCAGATCAGTACAGCCCAGTCACGGTGGGCAGGGGGTGTCCAGGTCCTTCCCTGAGGCTGTCCCTGCACAGGGATCTTCCAGGTGCCTGTTAACCCTTTCCCAGGTGGGTCAGCACTGAGCAGGGCTCTGCTGACCTGTGAGCCCTGTCCCCCAGCTCAGAGCCAGCCCAAAGGGCTGTGGCTCCTTGTCCTCAGCCTTCCCCTGCCTCAGCCCCTGGAGTTCACGTGAAGCATGGTTTGGTTTTAATCCTTCAACCTTGGTATGAGAACTAGAGGTGCTTTGTTGGTTTTTTTCAAATCAAAGCCAAGATTTACCGACTTTGAGGGCTGGGGCTTTCAGAAAGCCAGCGAGTGTGGAAGCTCTGAGGAGGCTGCAGAAGCTGTGGGTGATGTTTGATTTCACCTTCCGGGCCTGGAACGATCAAGTCACGGCCTCTGCAGCAGCTGCAGCGTTGGCTTAAATTGCAGAGCAATGTTGGAAAGTGCTTTGGGGTATTTGTTATGAAACACTGCAGGTAGGGAAAGTTGGTGCTGCCCTCATCCCTTTCATCCTTCTCAAAGATGGGGCCTGGGAACGCTCTGGGGATGGCCTTGGAAACATTTTTGGGAACAAGGAAAATATTTCTGGAACAAGAACGGGGCAGGCAGGAGCTTCAGGGCTCTTGTGTCTGCCTGGAAACCTCAGGACATGAGCCTGAGGGTCCAGGCAAATCTGCAAATATAAATTGCATTATAGTCTAATTTTCCTTGTCCTCTGTCCTTGTTTCTTCCCTGGAGGATCAGGGAGAAGCACAGTTGGTGTAGTTGGTTTTCCCTGGGTGGGGGATGCTGCACCTGAGCACAAATGTTGAGCTGCCCCCTCCTCCCTAATGAGGATTTTACTACAGCTGGAAGAACACAGTGCAGTGTTGCCTGTTCCTACTATTAAACCTTAATTGTGGGACTGGCGTTTCCTAAAGTCCAAAATATTTTGGCACTTGTCTTGGTAAAGGCATGGTTTTTTTGTACATAGATTTTTTTTTTTTCCCTTTTATTAGCAGAAACCATCTGCCCTGTAAACAGAGATCAGGAGCAAACAGCCTTCCTGGCAGTTCTGCATCACGTGGGAATGCTGTGGTGGCTGCATGGGAAAGGGCCTGCTTTCTGCCTTCTCATCCTGGCAAAAGGGAACTCCAGGCAGATCACAAGCAGCTAATTTAAGCTGATGAGTCTTGGCATCGCATCTGAATTGCAGAGAGGATGTGACTGGAGCTCTCTGTAGAGGTGCACAGCCCTGATGAAGCAGGGTGGATGCTCCTGGGAATGGGGCAGCATGGAGGGAAGCGGGAGCTGGAGATTCAGGCAGGGAATGACAAAAAGCCAGGAGTTTACAGTGCTGTAAAACCAAGCTGAGAGCCCAGAGAAGAGCCTGGCCAGCACAGTGGGGTGAGCTCTGGTTGCTGTTAATCAGCAGGGTTGATTGATTTTTGATTAAGTGCATCCCTTGGTGTTAATGCAGTGACCCTGGTGTGTCTGAACCTCCCCAGCTGTGTCACCTGTGGGAGCACACACACCCTCACCTCAGCCAGCCCCAGTTCAGCTTCCATTTCAGAGCTTATCTGTGGCGTGGGAGGAGAACCAGACTGGATGGGAAACCAGTTTGATGTTGAACTGTAAGGTGTCAGGACGTGGGGTGCACCCCTCCTCCTCTTTTGTGGCTTTCTGTTCCGCTCCTGCCTTTATTTTTAACATCTCTGGCGTGTACACGAGTGCCTGGGTGACTGTTCAGGCTCCTCAGAGTGTGTCCAGTGACATTCCTGACTGTAACTTAAACATGGAATATGAGAGAACTTGTATGGCTGAAGGAAAACTCTACAGGCAATGCTTTGTAATACTGCTATCCCACATTCTAGCCTGAACCAGACACTCAAAATATGATTCTCTTTTTCAGTAAAAAGGAAGTATTTCAGCTATGGAAGAATTTTTAGGTAGAACTTGGTTTCTTTTATCAGAGAGCACAGCCAAGCTTTGCTTGACCAAAAAAAGCAGAAAATCTTCCTCAAACACAAATGAAAAGATTGTAGGATGGCAGTGAATTTCTAGCAGTGAGAAATGCTGAGTCCAGATGTGAAACCTGGGCTGGTTTAATGTCCAGTGTTTGAGCATTTATCCTGAGGTGTGTGAGAGGGAGCAAGGGCTGGGGACAGTGAGTAGCTGGAGAGGGAACCCCAGCACTGAGCAGCCCCAATTCCCAGCAGTGCCTCGGGCTGGCACTTTGCAAAGTTTCCAGTGAGATGCAAGTGCAGATAACTGCAGATAAGTACAGAGCTGCTGCATCCCAGGAATATCCCTCAGAGCTGGCTGTGCTGTGCTCCCGGGGCAGGTTTTCATGTGCTAATTGTGCCCTGCTGTGTGATCCTCAGGAGAGAAACCTGGACTGGTTCCCCCGGATGAGGGCCATGTCACTGGTCAGCAGCGACTCGGAGGGAGAGCAGAACGAGCTGAGGAACCTGCAGGAGAAGTTGGAGTCCACCATGAAGCTCGTGACCAACCTCTCTGGGCAGCTCTCAGAGCTCAAGGATCAGGTAAGGAGTGGCCCCACACTGTGATGGGTGGCACACAGCTCCTGCTGGGCTTCTGCAGCTCCATGGTTTCTGCAGACCCCAGGGAGAGCTTTCCCAGAGGAACTCGTGGTTAGGGAAGAGCTGAACAAACCAGAAGTTCCCCCAGAGCCCCGTGCTCCAGCTGAGCTGCCTGGTGCTGACCCAACTGGCGAGTTCCAAAGTGCCACATCAGAAAGGGAAAACCTGTGTTAGAAACATCACCAGAGTTAACTTCAGTCAGCCCTGGCTGGTGCAGGGAGCCTGTGTTGTTCTTGTTGTTGTTGTTTGGGGTTGTAACCCAAAGAGCTGAGCGCGATCCTGTCAGCCAGGGGTGTGACACCGACACAAGGGCTGTGTCACTGTGTGCACCTCAAAACCCACCGAGAAACTGGAGGAGCACTCGGGTGGTTCCTGGCGGTGCTGCTCCCTCTGTGCTGCTGTGCAGATGTGATTTGGCTGCTGCCACCCTCAGCCTGCAGCACACACATCCCCAGGAGGTGTTTGCACTGCGCCAAGCGCAGCTGCTGCAGCGCTGGTGAGCGCTCCACGGAGCTCATGGTGTTTTTGTGGTGCAGCAGCTTCTCTGCAGCAAGAGCTGCTTGGCCCTGGCTGGGCTGGAGGGCATCATGGGGTGGTGCCCAGCCCAGCCCCAGCCATGGCTTTGTGAAAGGCAGAGGCAGCAGGGCTTTAGCTGGTGTTGTCCACGGGGATTCCAGCCAAACTGGAGGGAACAGGGAAAGCTGCCGCTGTTTGTGGTGGCTGCTAATCTCTGTGCATTAATAACCTGAGCCAGATGGTTCAATTAGTGAATGTATGTCGGTACTGGCACTGGGTAAGATTAATTGCTGACTTGCACCCGGGTGGTGGATGGAGCTGCCCAGGGCAGGAGTGGCCCAGCAGCCCTGGGTCAGTTCCTCTCCCAGCACCGATCCCATCCCTGCTGCCTGGCTCTGCTGGGCTGGCTGGGGGTCTCCACAGAGCCCTCCTCTGTCAGGAGGCCCTGGCAGCCAGCCCTGCCCAAGATCCGGCTCCTGCCTTCCGATCACGCTCTGCACTCGGGCTGGAGCTGGGCCCTGTCCCAGCACCCTGTGGAGGCAAGGAAGGGATTAATGTGGGGGCCTGGGAGCTGACAGCCTCGCTGCCCCAGGCTGTAATTAGTTCTCAGGCACGGTTCCACAGAGCCCCTTGCTCCAGTTGGGCTGAGGATGGAGGGCAGAGGCAGTTGCTCTTTTGTCTGGGCTTTAATTCTTGCCGGGCAGTGGTTTGGCTGTTTTGCCTGGAAACAATTATCCCTCCCCATGTGTCTCCCTGCTGAAGGCTCTGACTCCAAGGGCTCTGCAGGCACAGGAGCCTCCCCACGGCCGCTGCCTCACGACACACTCACATTTCTTCTGAAGCTCGCAGCCCTCTTGGCTGACCAAGCACTAAAACCCTTCTTCGCTCTTTGTGAAAATAAGAATGAAGGGTTTAGCTTTTAGAGAGCTGTTTGACTATAAAAGCAAGAGAGGAAACCAGCTTCATTAATGTGGTGATAGCTTTTAGGAATTCCCCTAAGTACCATTATTGAGAGCCCTGCTGAAGATGCAGGATGCTCCAATTATGTGACAAAGCCAGTATATCCCTCCTCCTGATCAGGAACTGTCTCCAGGAAAGGAACTAACTCGGGGAATTTTTATTTGTATTTATTTTCTTGTAATTAAATAAAGGGAAAACCTCTCATTCATTTGCTCTTCAAGCTCGTTAGGTTTCTGGAGACTCTAATTATTAGAAGCCGAGTTCCAGCCCGCCTGCTTCCCCAAAGTGCACCAAGAGCCATTAAAATCCTGATCACTTTAATTCTGTGCGAAAAGATTACACCATAATTGTCTGCAGCAGCAGGGGATTCGATGTAATCACCCAGAAATCCTTCCCAGCACCTCCTCCGGTGTCACTGAGTGCGAGCATCGCTCCTGGGGCCGGGCCCTGGTGGGGACAGACCCCTGAGCTGCAGGTGTGGCTCGGGCTGGCTCAGCTGCCAGCAGCCCCCTTGTCCAGTGGGATCCTGCTCCTGTCCCTGTCCCTGCTCCTGTCCCTGTGCTCCTGTCCCTGCTCCTGTCCCTGTCCCTGTCCTTGCTCCTGTCCCTGCCCCTGCTCCTGCCTCTGCTCCTGTCCCTGCTCCTGCCTCTGTCCCTGCTCCTGTCCCTGTCCCTGCTCCTGTCCCTGCTCCTGTCCCTGTTCCTGCTCCTGTCCCTGTCCCTGCTCCTGCTCCTGTCCCTGCTCCTGTCCCTGCTCCTGTCCCTGCTCCTGTCCCTGCTCCTGTCCCTGCTCCTGTCCCTGCTCCTGTCCCTGCTCCTGTCCCTGCTCCTGTCCCTGCTCCTGTCCCTGCTCCTGTCCCTGCTCCTGTCCCTGTCCCTGCTCCTGCTCCTGTCCCTGCTCCTGCTCCTGTCCCTGCTCCTGTCCCTGCTCCTGTCCCTGCTCCTGTCCCTGCTCCTGTCCCTGTCCCTGCTCCTGTCCCTGCTCCTGTCCCTGCTCCTGCCCCTGTCCCTGTTCCTGTCCCTGCTCCTGTCCCTGCTCCTGTCCCTGCTCCTGTCCCGTTCCCGGAGGCGGCTCCAACTCTCCATAGCCTTGGGAGCCTCCAGCAGTCCCAGGCGTCATTGGGGAGCCCAGCCTGGCTCAGCTGAACCCCGGGGGACCCCTTGGGCAGTGTTTGGGTCCTGTCAGCACAATCCAGGGCCTGGCAGCTCCCTGAGGATTCGCTGTGCATGGCTTTTATGGCCTCTTAGCCCAGGCGTGCTGGCACTGGAAAGCTGCTGCAGGAGATTCACTCTGCAGTAAATGTAATGGCAAGAAGTTGCTCCCTCCTGCAGCCCTGGGCCCTCCACACAAGCATTAAGCATCGTGCAGGATTAATAATGTTCTGCATTGACACTAAAATTGCATTTCTCCCTCTTATTTATGGTTGGATGCTTTATTCTTCCCTTTTTTTAAAGCTACATCTTCTACAAACACCTGCAGCAGGGTGCACCATCCCTTTTCTACCCAGCCTGAAAAATATCCCCTACAGTCCCTTTTCATTATTCCTCTTTCTTTCCATTTTTATTCCATGTGTCCTCTGAATCAGTTTATTGGCAGTGTGAAATTGTGACTCCTGGTTTGCTCAGTGAAGATAATTAATGTCAAGGGGCATTTTTAAGCCGAGTCCTTGTGGCCTCTCTGAATTTCCACGTGTGGGTTATCTTAGAAGCAGTTTAACATTCAGGTTCAGCAGGGATTGCGTGTGTGTTCAGAGAGCTCTGGGAAGACCTCTCTCCTTCTGCTCCCATTCCCTGTGAAGCATCAGAAGCTTTTTGTGGAGAGAATTCCAGCAGCTGTGCAGAGGAGCAGGAGGTGTGTCCTGGCCTGGGAGGCTGCGGGCAGCCCTGGGGAAAGGGAGAGCAGCAGCTCTGCCTCCCCTTGGGCCAGGCAGTGAGCAAGTGCTGCGCTGAGGTCAAGCTTAATTATGGTTTCAAGAGGAATGATGGTGTTTCAGCCTTTTCCTGGCGGTTCAGGGAGTTAAAGGAGTGCCACTGGACACACAGAGAGGTGTGGGGTGTGCAGCACGTCCGGCCTGCGGGCTGTGGAGGAGCCTTGGAGCAATCCCGGTCCCCACAGAGAGCTCCAGACCCGAGGTCAGCTGCTGGCCGGCCACCAGGATACCCTGCACCAGCTGGGAAACTCCATCTGCTGAAACTGGGCTTTTAAACAGGTGCACTCAGTGGTTTAGTGGTGACTCTGGTGGTGGGGCTGGGCTGACTGTTGGATTTGATCTTAGAGGTCTTATCCAGTTTAACAATTCATTGATCCCAAGTGTGTCACAAATGAACCAAACGTGTCCACGGCACCTCCCTTCTCCTGCTGCCACGAGCAGTGACATTGGCTGGCGTTTGTCACTAGACAGCAAAAGCTGGAGAAGCTAAATGGTGGATGTGGCTGGAAGGAGCAGCAGGAGCAGGATGGGAGCGTGGATCGTGTGCTGAGCCCTGAGGGGGCTCTGGGGGAGCCCAGGTGCCCTCGGTGGTGCAGGGATGAGGCGCTGTCCTGGTGTTCCCTGTGAGCCATCCCAGTGTCGGCTCCTCCACAGCGCAGTAGGAGCTGTGGGATCCAGCTGTGGGATCCAGCTGTGGGATCCAGCTGTTTGCTCCTGCCCAGCCAGAGTCATTCCTTACATGGCTTATGTAACTTGCAGAAACCTCCCAAAGTTTCAAGAAAACAGAGTGGAGCCATTGGACTGTGGCCATTTCTCAATATCAGTAATAACAAACAGTGATCCATTTTCCATTCACGGTTCACCGATCAGGAGAAACATTATTTAATTACCGGGCAGCAGATGGGGAATGCTGACTTTGGGGGTGTGTGGCAGTGAGCTGGTTAAATGCTGCCTTGGCAGATGGGGAGGGCTCTTGGCTCGCTCCGGATGAGAGCGGGGAGTGCTCAGTCTTTTCCAGCAAAGGCAAGGGTATTCCCAGCCTGAGAGCAGGGCTCGCCCCTTTTTCCACCCCCTCTGTCTGTGCTGGACGGGTTGCAGGGAATTCCTGCCAGGAGCTCTCTGCAGGCTGCAGCGTCCCTGGCCCAGCAGTGCCCGGGCACACGGACTGGGCTGGAGCCGGCGCTCCGGAGCAAACACCGAGCACAACAGGCCCTTGGGCGAGCTGACGCACAGGAAGAGCCGAGGCCTAATGAGCAAACTTGTTAATTTTCCAGATGACAGAGCAGAGGAAGCAGAAGCAGCGCATCGGTCTCCTTGGACACCCCCCGCCCATGAATGTGAACCTGCAGCAGCAGCCAGCCTGAGCTGGGAGGGACACGGCCCCTCCGGGACCATCCCCGGCCCGGGGGCTGCTCCCTCGACCTTCTGTGCATCCTGTAAATACCCTGGTTTTATACTTAGATGTACATGACTGCTACTCTATCAAGCTGGGGGCGTGTGGATTGTGATTAGAGCTGTTGGCACGGGACAGAGGTTAAACTTTGTGCCAAAACTATCAAAATTGCCTTTTCCTTGGAAGGACTTAAGAGAGCACCTGAATTGCACTTGAAAAGATTATTTGACTATGTGACATGTATTTTGTATTTAAAAAAAAAAGAATAGAATAGCTAGTATTTATGTTTTTATACAATTGTGCAATATGAATTATGCAATCACAATATATTTGGAACTCCTGAATGTCCTAAAGGGAGTGCACATCTTTGGATCTGGTGTGTTAGTACAATGTAATAAATGGTATAAAATTACAGGTGTAAATGAGGCTGCTGCAAAATTGTGTAACTGGTGATTTTTTCATACCCTTGGACATTTTTGTACCACGTGTGTAAATATCTTGCAATGCCATATTTGTTGCCTCTTCCTCCCAGGGATGACGCTGGGACTCCGTGAGCTGTTCAATTGGTATCGATTAAAGCAAAATGTTATTTTGAAGCTTCCGAGTGAGGAAAGCAGGAGGTATTTTTCAAGAGATTTCTTTAGAGTGCTGAGGCTAGAAGGGCTCAGACACCGGGTTGGGTTTTTTAAATGCTAAGATTTCTTAAAGGGAACTTTTTATGCAAAATGAAGTTTGGAATGAGGATGCACTGCTGGCGAGTCGGTGCAGTCTCCCAGGACCGAGCTGAGGCTGTCCAGGCTTTGCATTCTCAGTGTGTAGGATCCTCTCCTTCTATTTTTTCATTAGAGACCTACGTGCCTGCTAAAGCTTTAGCAAACAGGCGCTGCACCGACTGAAACGTGTCCTGTAGCTGAGCACTGATGTGTGTAATGCTTGTGTGAGAGCCACTGGTTTGAGGCTGCTCTGTCCCACCCCTTCCTCTCCCTGTCCCCTTTCATTCGGCCACTTTCTTTGGTTTCTGATTCTCCAGAGTGTGAAAGGAAACTTGTCAGGTTGTTGTTTGGTTGTTTTTTTTCCTCCAATCCGCTGCATAGTTTTATACATGGACCTCATTTTACAGAAGCTGACTTCTCTGCAATACTGTCTACAAAAGAGAAAAAAAAAAAGAAAAAAAGCTACAGACAGAGCTATGAAAATTTGTAAATGCATAAATATAGGTATTTAAATAAATGATGCAAAATACTCTACGGTCAGAGGCTGCTGGTGGTTTGTGTCCCCTCCAAGGTGATGTGTGGCAGTTCTGTGTTCTGTCACACTCTTGTGTCCTGGGATGTGGTGTCACAGGGGCCTGGCAGGTAAGGATGGGGCTTTTCCCAGAGGGGTAGAGGTGGATTTCTTTAAAACCAGAGCATGTCCCTCCTCCAGCAGTGAGAGGCACTGGCACCCAGGGAACTTCCCCTGCAGTCACCCGGGGCTGGGATACTTCACACTCTCCCCACTGCTAGTTTAGGTTTGTGGCTGTCAGTGGAGCATGTGAGAGTTAAAAACCCCTCCAGCTCCAAGCATCGTGTGCACAGGAGCGTTGCTGATTATGTGTATTTGATTAAGATGTAGCAGGAACTACCTGGTACAATTAATCATCTTGAATCTGGTAAGTGCACACAACCGTCTGAGGAGGGTGCGTGTCCCGAGCTCGGGTCATCAGGAAAGCTCAGCGGGAGAGAGGAAGGAGGGCAGCCTGACCAGCAGTCTCCCAGCCAGATTTATCGGTGAGATTGTGACTCCTTAATCACATGTATTTCCATATATATCTCCTGGCAAATCTGTCTTCCCCTCTGCAGCAAGGTGTGCGCAGAGGGAGCGCGGCGCTGCGGCTGCCGCCGGCGTGGCGCGCTGGAGGAGCAGGATTGTGTTCTCCCCGAGCAGCAGAGACATGTACCTGACTCACTCCTTCCCCTCCTGCCATCCAGGGAGAAGCAGACACACAAATCTGTCAGGCTTCCCGGAGCCCCTGGCAGTCAGGTGAGAGGGCTGAGCACAGCCTGAGAGGGCACCCTGAGGATGTGCGCTGTTGCTTCATCTTTACCTTAAAAAGGCAGGAGCGCGGTGAGCGCTGGCACAGCCCTGCTCCGTGATCCGTGTCAGAGCAGTGGGGTGGAACCCGCTGCTCACTGCGGCTCTGCCCTCCCAGGAGCTTGGGGAGATGCAAAAAGGGAGGTTCTGTCCCTCGGGTGCAGCTGCAGCAGGAGAAGCAGAGCACAGCCACCGCCCCGGGATGCTGGGTGGTTCCAGGAGTGGCACACACGGCTCGGGAGGTCACACTGTGTCCCCAGCCTGAGCAGAGGCTGTGTCACCTGGTCAGCAGAGGCAGGTGACTCTTCCTCCCCTCAGCCCACAAACAGGTCATTCAGATTCATTTCTGCAGTGACATTTAACACTTTTTTCCTTTTTTCACTCTCGGGTTTTCTAAGCTTTTTTTATTATTATTTTTCATTCTGGCTGTATCACAGCTGTGCCAGCAGAGGCAGAGAATGGCCAAAACCCTGCTGGGGCTGGGGGTGGCTCTGTCCCTGCAGCTTCCAAGGTCAAATCTGTGTTAGGACTTTCCCGTTCTGGATTGAGACCTGGTGCCCCATGGCAACTTCCTGATCTCAGAGAAAAGCTGTGTGAGGGATCTGCTTAACTTCCCCATTTGGGGTACTCCTTTCCACAAAAGCTGAGTATCTCTGACATCACAAAAAGCTTTATTCACAATTGTTGGACTCTCAAGTGGAAACCCCCCCCAAAACCCGAGAGAGGCATCTGTAATGTAAGTTTAGGTCCTGCACAGGAAGGAGCTTTTTGGCTCTAAAAACACATCGCTGACATCCAGTAAAATTAATGACTGGGTGACAGACAGATGGCTGTTGGTTTAAGGATTAGATTGAAACCAGGGAGGTTCCACCTGCCCTGCACACACCTGGGTTTTCCTTTGGCATCACGTTTCATTAAGTGGGACTGCTGGATGCTAAAGTTTGAGACCACGATTACTTGGTCTCTTAAATAAGAATTTCCATGTGGAGGTGGAAATCAAAGTGACCTTCTGAAGAGGAAGAACCAAACTGAATCTACCAATTCTGCTAGTAATGGAAAGCCCTAGAGGGGAAGGATCTCCGTGAATTCCTCAATTTGCATGACTGGCTGAGTGCACGGAGGAGCCTTTTCTCCGCTAATGAAGCAGGTGACATGCTAATCAAGGCAATGCAAATAACTGCTCTGAAAGCACAGCCGCGGCCCCAGCACCGCCACAATGGCAAATTCAAGGCTCATCCTCAATTTTGCAGCAAATTGGCGGAGGGCAGGACAAAGGAGCCGGGATTGCAGCCTCGGTGTTCGCGGCGGGGCCTCGCACTGGGGCGCGTGTGATGGAGACCTCGTTACATAATGGGGGCTTGATTGATATCGGGGAAGTCATAATACAGCTCCATAGAACAATCCCCCTCGGAAATGCTCCTACTCTCACGCCTAATAGGGGTTTTAAATTGCCCATTGTATTTCCGAACAAGAGAAACTTCATTGGAGCACTTTCCCTTTCCCGTTCCCAACGTAAGCAGCTGAGGACGCTGCCATGTGTGTTCTCTGTGCTCTGCAGATCCGCTGGCTGCAATTCCAGGCGCACATCCGATCCCAGAATGGGTCAGGTGGGAAGGGATCACCTGCTCCCACATCCCTGCTCCATCGTGGCCATCCCAGGGCAGGAGCGCACTGGAGGTCCCGGGGGATGCCTGTGGAGCCACCACGGCCAGAGCCACTTCCATGTCCAGTGCCTTCCCCAGCAGGGGACACAAAGGGGCTGTAAGCTCATGCTGGGGTGGCTCCCTGTTTTCCTGGGAGACCCCTGGCTGAGGGCCAGCGTTCTCCCACGCCGCGCTGGAAGTTCCGTGCCGAGCTGTGAATTTCCCTGGCCCCGGCCAGCACGGAGCGTAACCTTTACACTCAGCACGGTGCATTTACTCCTCCAAACACACTGACCGGGCTGGGAGCTGGCTCGGGACGAGCTGGGGATATTTGGAGTAGAACTGGGACAAATAGTCCTTCTAAGTGAAACTGGCATTGTCACTGCGACATAAGGAGGAGCTTCTGGAGAGATGCTGTACTTCTCCATCCAATTTTTTATTTACTACCTTTCCAACCTTCTTTCAGACTAAACATGTTAATGAGCTGAATGTCAAAACCACCCACGAGTAAACTGAGCTGTCCCATCCAGTAGGCTGATGTTGGTTTGTTTTTAGTAACTAGCAAGGATGCTGGAAAACCCCTATAAAGATTTCATTTTTAACAAAAAGTACCAAAAACTCCACCAGTTTTGCATCACAAAGTTGTGGTTAAAGTCAAGATTTGAGTCAAGCAGCATGTCTGTGGTTTTTGTGGGTGGATGCATCTCGGAATGACTATCAATCTGTCAGAGGGAGATCTGTATGTCATCTCTGCATATGACAAGCAGAATCTGCAGTGACAAATATCTTTCCAGTACTCGCTGCGCTGAGCCTCGTACCCCTCCTGCCATCCAGAATCGCCAAATCTTGTCAGCACGTAGCTTGAACCCGCTTTTTTCCTTTTAAACCGACACAAACAGAGGAAGGAAAGACAAATATAGAGCAGTGCTCTAGAGATGCCACTGCACACCACTGCCAGTGTGCTTAGTCACCCCGATATTGTGACGTGCATTCAGGAGATGCCACAGCGGACACTTGGATCAGAGCAGCCTGCCCAGTCCTGGCTGCCTTGCTGCAGTTACGTGTGTGAGGGGCACACTTGGAACTGAAGCTGTGTAAGGAAAAGAATTAAAGAATTACTCTGGATGGAATCAGAGTAACTCAGGAGATGCAGCTGGAATTGCGCAGAGAAGTTCGCAGGAAAAAAAAATAAGAAAGAAAGAAAATCTGATTGATTTAGAGCTTGACTGCTGGTGTGGAAGTGCCCAAACCTTCTCCCTGTTTTCAGGTCTCCATGGGAGAAACAGGAGCAGTTTGAGCCAGTACAACAAAGGAAAAAAGCCTGAAATTCAACAATAACCAGGAGATGGGAAAAGCACCCTGTGTGCAGCTGGAGTCCCAGTGCTGGGATGCATCCAGAGTCTGTGTGAGAACATGCTGACAGCTGGATAAATTGCCTCGAGGCAGGTGCTTCCCCAGGAGCCCCAAGGAGCAGGAACAGCCAGAGCCATTTCCAGGCAGCCCCAGAAGGACTGCCATCCATCCCTCAGACCTGGCTCTCGCCTTTCTCACCCATTAGTGCTCCTCAGCTGGCTCCTCTCACCCTGACTCTCAGCCCTTTTTTTCTCCTTTCTTGTCTCATCTCAGGAATGACTTTGCAGCCCTCGCTTGCCCAGAGCCCTTCCACTGCCTGGAAACGGTGCCTGGTCCCAAGGGAATGGGCAGGAGCAAAGCCTGTTCCTGGGCTTTATTGAGGCTGGGGTTTGTTTTCACTTTCCTTTTCTAGCGCTAAGTAAATACACAGAACACCAAATCTGAAGGCAGCGAAGAGTGGAATTCCATCTCTGTTCCATGTGTTCCAATATGACTCTTAAAATAGTGGAGATGCTGTGTTATGATTTCCATTTCGCTTGTGTCCATAACACTGTTCTTACGCAGCAGAGATGGAAACACAATCTGTTAAATCTGTAAGAAACTTTTCCTTATGAATGATGGGTGCAAACATCATGTACAATCACATTCCAGGAAGAAAATTCTATCTCCTCGGTGTTAGCAACCCCAAAAGGAGCTAAAAACTCCAGCTTGCCTCTATTTACACACCACGGGTGGTTTTTGCATCAATTTAATCACAGGATGATTCATTATTCACAAACCAAAGAACTGTTATAATCAAGTAGAATCATAGAATCGTTAAGGTTGGAAAAGACCTTTAAGATCATCAAGTCAATGATCAACCCAGCCCTGCCCCAATGTTCATCACTAAACCATGTCCTCAATGCCACTTCCACAGGTTTTTTGGGGCACTTACAGGGATGGTGACTCCTCCACTTCCTTGGGCAGCACCTTCTAATGCTTTACAACCTCTTCTGTGAAAAAATGTCCCTAACATCTGATTTAAACCTCCTCTGGTGCAACATGTGGTTGGGCAGTAGCATAACTACCTGTAAGACCCAAATCACAGAGTATCTCCCAGTGTCCAGCCCCAAAGTGATGGGAAAACTTCCCCACATCTTCATCTCCATGTGATGCTAAATTTGGTGTAGACCTTTGCAATGTGGCCCTGTGGCCGACTGCCTTTGCTGATAAATGTACTTGTTGCCTTTAATTTAATTTTTGCTGCCAGTGAATCTCATTCTGGTACAAAAGGTCACCTCAATAGCCAGCAGACTTCTGCAGAGAGCAACCTGGATTGTGTCCACAGATCTGGAGCTGATGAGGGAATTAAGCTGTTTAAACCCAAAATGCATGGAAATGCAGAGTCACCCTGGAGACATCCCCAAGTCTGGAAGAAGCCAGGACTATGGAAAACCTCAAACAGGCAGGGCTGGCCGGGCAGGATGAGTCATCCACAGGGAAATGCTGCTGATGGGCTCCTCCTGAATGTGCAGACATCCTGCTCTGCTGCGTCAGGAGCCTCTCTCCCAAAGGTGTGTGTTTGTGGTTGGCAACCAGAGCTTGTTCCCTTTTTTCCCTAAAATTAGGAAGTAGGAGGAATAGAAGGAAATGGTGGCCTCCAAAACCTGCTCAATGTAAATGCTGGGAAGAGATGGAAAGGCAGGTTCCTCGCAGCCCTCTGATGCCAGTGTCATCACGGACGCTCCTACGCTTCTTCCTGGCCCTGTGAAAATTTCCTGCACGGAGCCAAGGGCAGCAGTGCAAAGGATGTCTGGGATGAATGGATGGCCCTGAAGGAGCCACCGTGTACCAGCCCAGACACAGCAATCCATTTATTAAGGGAATGCTCTACCAACAGCTACTGCTCACCATTGGCACAGATGCACAGGGCTGGGGTGGAGAGAATAAAAATCCTTGGCTGTTGCCTGGAGCAGGCATGGATAGCAAGGCTGTGGGCTGCAGGATCCCCTCGCCTGGGGAGGGGTTTGAAGGAATAAGCATCCAAGGAAGAATGAAGCAGCTCCTATCTCAGGGACATCCTGCTAGTTAAAGCTTTTACCTGGCTCTTCCAGGCTGCTGCCCAGTGCATACTGCGCTTTGCTCCCACCTCGCCCTGGGCAGAGCTCCCAGCTGTGACTCCAGCACAGAAAAGCAGCTGGAAGTGTGTTCAGTGCTGACCAGAGGCTACAGCCCTGTGCCAGAATCTCCTGCCTTCCACATACACCCACCCTTCTCTCCCCATAGCCTGCCTAAGAACTGAGACCCCAAACTCAGGGCCTGAGTGGATGCCTACAAGGTAAGAACATAAACTCTCGGATTTTTGCTTTTCAGATCTTTTCTAAGCCTAGTTCCTAGTTTTTTTTGTGGGTCTAGTACTCAGTCTGACATGGCTATAGCAGAAAATCTTGCTCCTTACCCACATCCTCACCCTAATTCTGAGTAACTGGAACTGTAAAGCAAGAGGGGAGATTACAAGCTTGTACAGTACCCACAGTGCTGCCCCCTCCCCTCTCTCCCAGTTTGTCTCTGGAAGACCAGGGTTACCCTCGGCCTGTGCCAAACCCCACATTTTATGCAGTGAAAATATAAACAGGCAGAACACACAATTTTCCTGAACCAAAAGCCCAGAGGTGGTGCATGAACTCGTGCAGGAGCAGACAGCGTGAATCAGAGGCTCGGGTGACTCCAGGGAGCAGGAAAGCCCTGGTGGCAGGCAGCCAGGCTGAGGCACGGCTCCTGCGGCGCATTCCCGCAGCATCCTGCCCACCCCTGACAAATCCTTGCAGGCACTAGTGAGTAACAGTGGGGAGCTGTGACCAGCACCCCTCCCTCAGTGGCTCCTCTGGGGTGACTGTTCATGCTGCTCTCTGAAAGTGAATGGCCCTTAAATTCACAGCTGGGGTTTGGCTTGTGATTGGAGCCTGTCACCCACAGACAGGAGCTGTGTGTGACAAACAACCGTGTGTGACCAGACCAGAAATATCAGGGTGCCACCTCCAGCGAGGAAAAGCACCTGGTTTCCGTTCTAAATGCCCCTGAGCACAGCTCAGCTGCTGGTGGGCAGCAGTGGGTAGGGCCCTTGGCTGCTCCCCAGTGCCGTTGTCACTGTCTCCAGGTGCAGGTTAAATTGGGCTGCTGACCTGGCTGCTCACCTTTGTACACCGTGTTTACGGTAACCACGGGCTGGCTGATGTCTAGAAATTATTGCTCTTGCGTTACACTCAGTCCTTACTACACCTTTTTGGGGATGAACTTAAACTCCAAATCGAGACTGATATAAATCATTAAGCCATCCATCCTGCCTAAATTAATATATTACAGTCTTTTAACATATCCAGGGAGGAGCGTGCGTGAGCTGCCTGGGAGAGGTTTGGGGAGGAAAGGGCATTTCTGCTCTGGCTATTCCCATGCTGTCCCCTGCAGCAGCGGTGACCGTAAAGGTTAAGCCTGCCACAGACTATTGTACCCAGCGGCACTGCTTGGCTGGGCTTTGCAGTCTAATTGCCACTGACCCCGTGACAATGAGGTAATGTCTCTGCCTCCCGGGTCAGATAAATACTGCTCATTTTATAACCACCAGACACGTTACTGAAAAACAGATAGGAAACGACCCAAAGTCCCATGACCACTGGAATATAAACGCTACTACAGCTGTTGCTCTTGTCCTTCATTTGAATGCTCAGGGGTTTTTCTCGTAACACCCACTCAGAGGCAGAGCTCTTGGCCAAACTCTGGCCAGGGATCTTCTCCTCAGGTGGCCTCACCTGACCTAAAAGGGAAAGGTAGGAAAATGCCAGAGTGGAAGGATGTGATTGGTAAGAAACAACGGGGATAAAATTGTCTTCTAACAGATTTCTAAACCTCAGCCACCGGCACAACTGGGGTGGGAATTCAAGGGAAGAGCTGTGTTGGGGGCCGAGAGCCAGCACCCTCACACAGCTCCGGGGAGTTGCAAAGCCCCCCCGAACACCCCAAGTTCAACTCCACGGGTTGCAGAGCTGCCGGTGCAGCCACGGTTCAGCCCAAAGTCCTCGCTCCCACCCCTCTGCCCTGTTACAGCTCCCTGGCAATGCGGCCTTTGAAGATAAATGCCCGGGTGACGCCAGAGTGACAAGGAGGACTTTGTCCCTCTCCTGCGAGCACCAGCGGGACACAGGACAGTGATAACCCTCACTCCAAATCCATCCCCTGTCCTGAACCCTGCGCTCCCTTCTCGGAAAGCGACGGGCAGGGGGAATGGCACAGAACGCTAAAGTTGTTTTGCTGGAGTAGCAAAGCAGCTTTTGTCCTCTGTGTCTCCACAAACTCCCTCCAGCACTGCCCTGCATCCTCAGCGCTGGGAAAAACAGGGTTATCATAAACCCTGCAGTCTTAAACCAGAACCTCTGCAGAATGAACCCCAAAATATTTACAGACATTAATCCAGAATGACCAAGAAAACCGTGTCCTTTTCATTGATACATTCTTATTTTATATAAAATACCCCCAGAGCCAATAGCTGCTTTTGCTGCTATTCGGAATTTTGCCCATCAACTCTGCTGTACCTTTGACTTTAAAGTGAGGGCATTTTTTTTTTAAGCTGTTGAAAAATGCTGAGATGAAAAATATTTTTGCAGTTCCTTACCTGATATTTACAATAATTTGTGCTTTATAAGTGTCTCAGTTGTTTTAAGCATTTCTTATCTTGATATACTGTCCCTTAATTGGTACACTCTGACTGTCCTGAAGGAGTGGCTCAAATTCCAAACTCAAAAGCTGCAGGATGATTTTCTTTCTTTCCCTCACAATAGTTTTTGGGTCACACTTTAAATTACCTTTTTTCCCCCCACTCTGGCCATGACTCAGCAGTGCTGATTTGCATTGGGCTGTCACTTTTGCATACAAGCTATGGAGAAGTGATTTAAATACAAAATTGTCAGATATTTCATAGACCTTCTCTGACCTCCTCCTTTCCTGTGCTACCAATTTCTTTTCCACACGTTTTGATGGGGAGGGTGATTCCCAGCATGGGATGTTAGAGATTGTTCCAGGTTTCTCCACATTACTGTCACCTCTCTGCTCCAGCCCTGCTGGGATCTGGATTTGGATCTGGATCTGGATCTCCTGCACTACAGAAAAAGCCCCCTGCTCATTCTGGAGATACATGTGGGCTACAAAAAATGGCCACTGAGTAGAAGAATTGGTACAATGAGACCAAAATGCATTTGGGAATGTCACTGGTACTTGGGAAAGTCATTGCTACTTGCAGTAACCATTTGTTGTAGCACTTAAAAATTTTCTTTTAATGTAGGATGCTCTGTGTTGTAAAGTTGTTTTTTAATGGGGTATATATATATAATATCTTACCTAACCTCTGCTTTCTTCCATGGAAGTTTTAATTGCTGCAGTGGTAGGGAGAAGAATCAAAATAAACTGAGCCCCACAAGCTGTGTTTACTCACAGAATCAGTTACGAATAGTTATGTATGGAATTATGTATGGAATTAGGGGTGTGATCCCCCTGTGAAGCAAACTCAGGGACTGGTCAGCCCCCCAAAGGTCTGGCTGCACGGAGGGGACACTGAGGAGCATGTGAAAATGCAACAGAAAACATTTTCCCTCTTGGCTTGGCACAACCTCTGTTTGACTTTAAAAATGACTGTGCTGGGGGTTTTCCTCTTGGTTCTTGTTAACCATCACCACCTTTCCCTCATTACTGGAACAAACACAAACGCATTTGGACTGCATTTCATACTCTTTTAAAGAGAGATCACATCTCTCTGTGCCCTGTCAGGGCTTGAGGTTTACTTAAGGCATCACTTATATATCAAGCATATTTTATTTAAGAACAACTGGTTTTTTGCAGGATTATATTGGGGAAATACAATACCTCCAGCAGATTAGGAGACATTGAATTAAAACCCCTGAAAGGTTTCTTTCTTCAAGGAAGCAAGACATTGATTGTGCTAAATTACCAGTTTCTGCTGAACACGATAATGCATCGACTGGGGCAGATGAAGCATTTGAGACCAGCCACTAATGGCACTGGCACATCAGACGTGATGTTGCAGCCATAAATTGTCCACTGGATATAAAAGTCCCAACACAATAAAATCTGGAAAATCACATTGTCCTTACAAGCCCGAGTCAAGTGAATCAGTGAGATCTCAAGTAACTGCAGTTCTGCACTGATAAATAATAAACTTCAAGGTAACAGCCTGAGAAACAGTGCTTTTATTTGTTTGTAAGTAAAATATTATCTATAAAACGTTAAAAAGAGGAAATACTAGTTTCTGCGAAGCGAAGTTCTGACTGAACTTTTTTTTTTTTTTTAATATTGTGAAAAGTAAAATCCAATGTAATTTCAGGGATAACACTTGAAAATTATGCAAGTGCATGCTTAGGCCTTTTGGAAAGAACAAGGTCTCACATGTTCTTCTATTTTAAATGCCTGCTGCATCTCCCGAAATCCCCGGGGAATGTGCTTAGCAAAAGGTGAGCTCAACATTTCCAAAGGCACAGAGCCGCTCTGCTGAGCCGGGAATTCGGGAATTCGGGCATTGGCGCTGTGCGGGATCGGCACAGCGGGCGCGTCCGAGGCTACGCGGGAGCCCGGGCTCGCTCTGGGGGCTGCGGGTGACATTCCTGCCCATGAGGCAGCCCCGAGGTTTAGCTTATAAAAATCCAGCAGTGCCGTGTTTTCATTTTATCTCAGAATGGCTGAGAGCAGCCCGGCTGGCGGCGGGCTCAAGGGACGGGCAGTGATGCGCGGCAGCCGCTACCTGCGCCCTGTCCGTTCCCAGCCCCGAACGGGTCTCGGCCGAAGGCGGAATGGCCCCCGCGGCTGGCGCAGATCGTGGGTTTGGGGGGATTTCTCGCTTTTGGGCCCCGCCGTGCAGCCCCCGCGCCGGGCGCGGCGGCGGCGCGGGAAAGCCCCGCGGGGCGGCTGCCAGGCGGCGGCGGGGGCGGCAGGAAGGCGGGCGGCCACGGGCCGTGCCCGGGGGGGCCGGGCCGACAGGAGAGAGGGAGGGGAACAGGACGGGAGCCGGCTGCCCGTCCGCCAGCGACACGCCTTGGCCGCCCGCCCAGCCCCGTGCGGAGCCGGGGCTTGGCCGGGCCGGGCCGGGCGGGAGGCGGTGCTTCCCCCGCTCCCTCGGCGGCGCGGCCCCGTCACGTTCCGCTCCGCATGGTCCGGGCGGGCCCGCCCCGAACGGCCCGGCCCGCCCTCAGGGGCCGCCGCGGGGGCGGCTCGGGGCCGCACGGCGCCCGCCCCTCACGGACGGTGCCGGGGAGCGCTCCCTCACAGCCCGCCCGGCCCCGGGCCGGTCACAGCGCTCACCCCTCACAGCCCGCCCGGCCCCGGGCCGGTCACAGCGCTCACCCCTCACAGCCCGCCCGGCCCCGGGGCACTCACAGCGCTCACCCCTCACAGCCCGCCCGGCCCCGGGCCGGTCACAGCGCTCATCCCTCACAGCCCGTCCGGCCCCGGGCCGGTCACAGCGCTCACCCCTCACAGCCCGCCCGGCCCCGGGGCACTCACAGCGCTCACCCCTCACAGCCCGCCCGGCCCCGGGCCGGTCACAGCGCTCACCCCTCACAGCCCGCCCGGCCCCGGGGCACTCACAGCGCTCACCCCTCACAGCCCGCCCGGCCCCGGGCCGGTCACAGCGCTCATCCCTCACAGCCCGTCCGGCCCCGGGCCGGTCACAGCGCTCACCCCTCACAGCCCGCCCGGCCCCGGGGAGCTGCACACCGCTCAGCCCTCACCTCACCCCCCTCATCCTCCCACAGAAATGGTGTGAGTTCCGCTCCCCAGGGACGCAGTGGATGTCCCGGCCAGGCAGCCATCCTGCTAATGGAAGAGCGTGGGAAACGGTGTAAAATGAATGTGACATTTCCTGCTTCGCACCTACGCGTGTGTGTGAGCGTTCTCAGCGCTGTCTCTCTGCGTGTGCTGTGCCCAAGGGTCACTCACTGTCCTCTCCAAATTCATGGAATCACAGAATGTTAAGGGGTTGGAAGGGACCTTAAATCCCATCCATCCCCACCCCCTGCCATAGGCAGGGACACCTTCCACTATCCCAGGTTGCTCCAAGCCCCATCCAACCTGACCTTGGACACTTCCAGGGATGGGACAGCCACAGCTTCCCTGGGCAGCCTGTGTGCCCCACCACCCTCACAGGGAAATACTTCGTAGTGTCTAAACTAAATTTTACCTCTTTTGATTTGTACCCATTATTCCTTGTCCTGTCATTACAGGTCATTGTGGGGTTCCTCTCCAGCTTCTCTGTAGCCCCCTTCAGATAGTGTAAGGTTGCTATGGGGTCTCCATGCAATCTCTAAATTGCCTCCATAAGTCATTAGTGACTGTCCTTCACCCACCTGTGGTACCTCAATGTCTTCCTGCCACTCGTACCCACCTGGATCTTTTTTTACCACACAAAAGTAGCTGCTGGGTCTATTTTGCCATGCATAAATGTCTCCTTGGTCATTATTGTCCCCACTTGTACCACAGCTGGCACAGCGAAGCCCCAAATGATTAAAGCACAGACGTGAAACATTCCTCAAAGGCCAATTCTGTGGCTGCCAAATCCGGGACTGAAAAGAGATGCCTGTGCAAAATTAATTTGGCTTATCTCTGGGCATGGATTAGAAGCCTTATTAGATATTCATCTCCTGCTTTTTGTGCGGAGCTCTGTCTAGCCGGTGAGCAGAGTGGAGGGTGTTTCTTAACGAGCAAGGACTCAGTGTTCTGCTTTACCTTTGTAACTCGGGGTGTTGCCTGTGGCTGAGGGACCCACATGCCCCAAGCCAGCTCTGGGGCAGTCTGCCATGCTCTCAGAGCTTTTTCCACCGGGCCAGAAGGTTTCATGGACACTTGCAGATGGTGGAAGTGCAATGGGATTTAGAAGATTTAGGATCTGGTCAAAGCTCTAAAAGGGAACTGGCAGACATTGAGCTTGGGCCCATCGGGACTCTGTCCTTCAGCGTCTGCCTTCCCCTCTCATGGCTGCTTGTGCTTACACCTTGTCTGGCCCCCAGTCTCCCTTCCAGCCCTGCTGCTCTCTACCAGCTTCTGAAAAAATTAGTTTAAGCTAAAGCAAACTGCAGTTTCTCGAACACAAGTGCAGGTGTTGCCCTCCTGGTGCTTGAGTGGGGCAGCTTCCACCCAAAAGGATCCCTAGGAAAACAATGAAGTTAAATATCCCATCTTCAGTCCGAGTGCCCAGGCTGAGCCCAGAGCATCTGTAGTTGCAGAGGAGAGCCCATTGGGCCTCACATGGAGGAGATACTCAGGGAATTCAGCTGGGACCATCTATCAAACCTCTGCTGAGAAGTGCAACAACTGCAGCTTCTCAGAAGCTTATCAGTTATTAGCTTATCAGGTCAATGGCCTCATTGTTAATATGGCAGAACTCACCCTTACTCCACTGCCAGGTTTTGGGTGCAAGCCCAAGGCATGTTGGCATCAGACCTTCCCACAAAAAAAACAATTTTAGAATTATTTTAGCATGGATAAAATATCCCTGCCCCCTTGCTTCCTTGGCAGAGAGAGACAGTGAACCTTTTCACAGTTGTAATCAACTTAAGACAGGGGGTTTATAGTGGAGAGTGTTGGACAACCTTTGTGATCAGCGTTCTGCTCTTGTCTGGAATATTCATGGAACAAACGAGAACAGGGCAGCGTGCTAAGGATGTGTGTGGGTTATTAAGATAAATGTCTGGAAGGAAAGTTCAATCACGCTGCTTTCTGCAACCTAGGAAATGTTCATGCTGGGCACTTTGAGGGCAATGACGGGGCGGTGTGGCAGCGAGGAGAGGCCAGAGTCCACTGGGAACACGTCTGCCAGGGAGGCAGCGCTGCCGCAACCTCTGCCCGCGGCCGAGCACGTCCGCGCTGGACCAGGCACTCTGAACAGAGAGGAGCTGTGGGGCTGAAGTTTGGTGGAACATGAAGAGAGAGATGCAGCTGTTCCTGCTGGAAAAGAAGCAACGTGACAGTCTTTGAGCACGTAAATCTGTGTGTCTGTCAATGATTTATGTGCTGGGGGTGGCTGTGCGTTATGACTCCCCTCACCTGGGCAGGGACCTGAGCCCCAGGCTCACCCCAAGATCCATCAAGCAGGTCTGCAAATACATTAGAGTCAGAGCTGGATGGAGGAAATAAATCTTTATACAACCAGCTGTTTTCATATACCAAGATACAGCCACCTCTTCTGTGTCCTCAGCGATGATAAATGTGCTTGTTTGGGTAAAGTTGTGCCCTTCAAAAATCTGTCTTGTGGTGACTATTACAAGTTTGATTAAAAATCTCATGCTCTTTCTGACAAGCACAGCCTGCATAACAAAATAAATGTGACAGGCAATTGGCTTGTTAATAAGTGCAATTAAGCACTATGGGGGCTTGGTTCTATCACAGTTTATTGGGAAAGCCACAGAATGTTTTATGCAGCTGGTTTCACGGAAATGAAATCATTGATAGTTTTGTACAGGAATGCCATGGAAATCCTTTTGTTTCCTGGCTCAGAAGACACACACCATTTTTCAGAGTGAAGGAATTCATTTGGTTCCTCTTTGTTACTCACAATTACTTTTTGAACCCCTCACCCAGGGACCTCTGTGGGGTGGTCTCACTTGAAGAACCTCACCACTGGGTCAGAATAAGTTTACATCAAAGCCAGTCATCATACAACTCTTTGTTAATAATGCAGTGAGGGATCAGCCAGGATCCAAGAAAAATTATCCATCTTGCTTGACCTATGGAGTCTGAAAATGCTGTAGCCCCATGCTGGCATTGTCCTCAGTGCCACGGGAAAATTGTACGAGGTGTTATAATTCCAAGGAGAGGTTTTCTTTTATTTCTGTGTGGCCAGTGGGCTCCTCATCAGGAATAGGGATTGAGCCTGAACCTGAGCCCCATCCTGCCATCTTCAGAGCACTTTGTGTTGATGAACTTATACAAGGGACTCCAGCATGCCATTTTAGGACACATTTTCTATTAAAAGGAAATATTTGCTGGAAATACAGTACCTGTACATTAACTGGAAGAGAATTCTGAAGAGATGGGCAACCTGTAAGGTGTTGTGCCACAGAAGTTGAGAAATAGAAAGAATTGGTGAAAATAAGTGTAGACCACCCCTCTAAAAAACTGTTCTGTGATCTGTGAATGAACCCAGGCAAGGGTAAAAAGCAAGAAATTAGGATGGTTTGCAGGTCATGGATTCATCAGAGGGCCAGCACAGAGACAGCTGTTAGCACAAAACTGCTGCTGGAATGACTGGATCAATAATGACCTGAGTGGAAAAGGGAAAGGAGAAGGAGACAACCTTCCCATGAAAGCAAGCACAGACAGCAGGAGAGAGCAGCACACAGGTGGTTGGGTTGGGGCAGGGTTGTTTTCCAGGAAAAGAAAACTTCATCTAGTGAGAATCATAAAAGGTTGCAAAATCAAAGAGCCAAAGACTGGGAGAGCTTTGGTAAATATTAACAAATAAAGATCTGCATGCTTTGAACAACTAAATTTAAGGCTGTGGGAGCCTTTGTAGTGATTTGAATTGCTAGGGGTCAGTTCTTAGTGAGGCTGCAGAGGGTTCATGGCCAAGGGGTGGGAGCTGGGATCCTTCCTTAGGGCATGTCAGTCACTGCTCCAAGGAAAGGGCTGTGCCAGCAGCACACGTCTGCTGCTGGAGACATCCAGGAGATACTTCAGAGTGACTCTTCCTCCAAGGGACAACATGGGAGCAAAAAGAGGCTGGAGAGGAGTCAGTAGCTCAGAAAGGGTTGTGAGGCGGAGCTGGGTGGAGGGGCCCATTCACAATAGCTGGCAAAAGCATCTCCCACCTCTATAAATGAGGGATTGTCAGTTCCATTTTTGAACTTTGCCCTCCCTTGATGATTTGGCATTTGCACGGTGGCTGTTCCTGCTTGTCTTCACCTCAGCAGTTATCTACCAGCAGGGTCTGATTATCTCGGGGCAGCGCTCCGTGCTTGTGACATCCCTTAATTAAACTCTGACAGTTGCTAACTATGGAAAAGAAAAATACTGGAGGGAGAAAACCCTCGCTGCATTCTCATTAGACAACAATATTCAAGAGACTTTGGGTGCCACACAGGAGAGCGGTACAAAGGATATTTTTAATGAGCTTCAGTAAAGGTGCCCTTGATTTTGGTTTGTCTCTAATTGTGCGAGCTTTGATCTTGATTTCTTGAGATATTTTGCTGTGCACTTAGATAGCACTGAGACCTGAACAATTTTTTTTTGTCCGGTTTCTAAGAGAGGAAAAAAGTTTCCACTGGAAAATGGTTCCAGGGAAAGTTTCATCAGGGAAAACAGCATCCTCAGGATCTGTCCCTATAATTGTCTCCAAACAGGTTCTGCAGAAGGAAGAGTGCTCGAGTCATATGGAACACATGCATTGGGACAGGTGAAGCCAAATGCTGACTCCAGGGATGTGTTTCATGTTTGGCTGTCATGTGCAGGGAGAGAAAAGCTTTAGAAGGGCAGGAAAGCAGCTGAGCAAGATTGCAAGGCCAGGTAACTGCACAAACGCAGCTCATGGCCTGGGACTTCTTGGCCCATTCACTCTCCCTCACATTATGGCTCCAGTTAAGACTGGAAGCTGCGTGGGAAGGAATTTCTGCATTTATCACTTGGAGTGAGCGCCTGGCCTCCCTGAGAAGACTGTTGAAATCTCTTTTCTAATATGAATCATTTAGTGTTTTGCTTATTAGTAAAGCAAGAAACAAGATGCAAACTTGAGGTAATTGTAAAGCTGTTTTTAAATTAATCTTGGCATTTTTCTGCTTGACAAATCCGAAGCCTCTGAAATCATTGCACAGCTGTAACAAATGAAGTTTTTATTCAGGACAGATCAAGTCTGGGGGTTTTTGCATTTCCAGCCATGGCTTTACAGCTAAGGCTGCCAGGAATTAAGCTTTCTAGAACTAGACTGAGCTCACTGAGGGAAGAGCCTTCACTTCAGAGGGAGCTCATGCTGCCTCAAATTAATACTTGATTCAGTGGAGCCTCAGAATTGAGTTTAGGGGTAGCTGGCATAAATGCAATGCTGGAGAATATCTGTCGTGTGAGAACAGCTGCAGTCAGGCTGTGAACCCTCCTCTTCCCAGCAAGAGCACAGGATAAAACCTGCTGAGACATCCTTGGTACCCTGCCACGAGCTCCCTTCTTGGGTGCCTTTTCATCTCCCTCCCTTCCATGAATATTAACAGCAGTTGTTTCCCCCTGAGGAGCTGCAGTGCTAAAACGCAGCCAGCGATGCCTCCTCAGTCGTGGCAGCAGCTCTGGGAGAGGAGCTCGCTCACACCCTGCCAGCCGCTGCTCTGCGGCGGAGCCACGGACATGTAGGACACTCGAGCAATCAAACACGCCCGTGACTTCTTGCCATTATCGAGCTGGGCTGGATTTAATCAACAGCAGTTCCAGCGCTGCGCCCTCAGCGTCGGGTGCTTGGTGGTCACCGGTGGGAGGGAATGCCGGCCTGGAATCCGGGGCTTCCCTGCAGAGAGGCTCACAAAAGGCAGCGGGAAAAGAATTCAGCTGAAGCCTCACATGTTCCCTGCAATAAAGTTCCAGCATAGTGAAAGTTTAGCTGCAGTGTCTGCATGTGTCTGCAGCTCCTTCATCATGACTCAGGGGAAAACCTGCTTTTTATTGGTGTGAGTGAGTGCTTCAAGGGGCAGGTCTGCAGCTGAGGGAACATCCTGCTCCCAGGTACAACACTAACCTTTAGAGGTGCTGCGAAAGCACTTTTGGCCCGTTGTCTCCTGGAAGTCTATTTGCTCCTTTTTTTTTTTTTTTTCCTTTAGCTATCTGCAGATTCCAGCGACAAAATTACTCAGGGAATAAATCACTGCCCAGTGAAAAGCACCTAATCAAACAGATAAGTCTTGCGTTTCACCCTTGCTTCTCTCACTCCCACACATGACTTTGCATGTGAATCTTTAAGACCTGTATGCCCTATATTTTTTCACTCTAATGCTGCAATTAATCACATTACATAACCAGCCTACTGCTGTTTCTAATTAAATTTTTCGGGGAGGGGGGGGAGGGAAGAAAGAACCCTGCATTTAAATACCGTGAAGGGTCTGTCTTGAAATGACAATGCCAGGAAGCGGCGAGGGAAGGCTCCCTCCATCCTCCTCCTCTCACCCCCGTGCGCCGGGAGCTGCAGCGCAGGCCCGGCTTATGCAACATCCCACGCCGGCGTCTGACTCACGCGCACTTACCTCACCCAGGACAGGCTAAAAATAGGGATTCATTCTTAACTCTGCACAGCCGGGCTCTGCCTCGCTCCCGAGAAGACCCTTGACGGGATTAAAATAGAGCGCGTTGCGCGCTGTGTTTCCTGCCGGGGATGCGCTCCCCGCTGCCGTGCGCCGGCTCCGGCCCGGCTCGGGCTGCTCGGGGCACGGCAAACACCTCCCTCCGCCCGGGGGGGCTTCCAAACTGCTCCACACGGGGAGCCACGAGGAGGGATTGGGCAGCGGGGTGGCCAGACTTCGGGAAGCGGCTCTGTAGTAACTGCGTGCCGGCAGCTGCCGCAGCTTCGGGCAGGGACGCCGGGCTGGAGGATGTGAAATCAGCCCCGGGCTGGCTGGGAGGAGGCTGCTGCTCCCGGAGCCGGGATGCAGCGGGGCTGTGGGAACAAGCCTCACTCAGAAGTCTCGCTGCAGCTGCAGCTGTGACCGGAGCGCTGCCCCATGTGCCCCATGGCTCCTGGCTCCGGGGTGTGTCCAGCCCTCTGCCCCACAAACTCCATCTCTTTTTGGGAATGGTCCAGCACAGGACAGGGCTGACACAGCTCCTCGCCCCCAGGACGGGAAGTGATGGCACGTCCTTGGCATAGGGATGGTCCCACCTTTGCTGCAGCAGCCCTGCCCCGGGTTTGCGAGGCTCACGGCATGTCCAGAGCCCCCACGCCTGGTGGGGGATGGCTCAAGAGCTCTGCTCCAGTTTAAAACGAAGCAGGTTTTGAGCTGTCCTGGTGGCTGCAGAAGGATCCAAAGTGCAGACGAGCGTCTCAAGACTCAGAGCAAGTGAACTTCCAGATGAATTAGAAAACGTTAAAAATATTCTGGCAATTGATACATCACTCCAATGAATTTTCTGCCTGCCCTGAAGAAATAGTCCTGGAGCCTCGGCTTGGTGTAATTGGCACCAGACTGCTTCCCTTCCCCTCTGCTTTCTCAGCACATGAACCTTTGGCTGAGTCATTTAGAGGGGCTGGAGATGTTTTTCCCTACAAATTCTACCTTAAACAATTTGAGAGTGAAAAAGTGATGTGAAAACCCGTACTCATTTTGCTTCCATTGGCCTTTTGGAAAACATCTGTTTCTAGGTTGCTTTATTTTCCCCGGAATTTCTCAAAATGTCTCAGCCCATCTTTAACCTGGCAGTCGGGATGAGCAGTGAACCAGTGGCTCTTTTGGCAGAGCTAACCCAGCTGGACACATTCTTCATAGATTTACCGTAACAATAGAATTTTTTAAACACAAATCGTGTTCTCGAGGAGATCCACGACCATTCCCTGATTCCGGAGCTAACTTGAAAGTATATTTGTAAGGAATTTTAATCAGATTATAATGAACATATCTAATTCCTAAAGGCCATGTAAAAACTTGTGTTCTTTAGCTTCTTGCTCTTCCCCGAGGGCACGGGCAGTAGCGGGGCAAGGTAGCTGTGTCCCACTTACTTTGCCTCGGGCATCCGATCCCTCCGAGCCCTAAGCTCAGCCCTCACCCTGTGGCAGTCAGCATCATTCACTTCATTCATTGCCTCGCAGGAGCAGCAGAGCTGCCCTTGCTGGCCTGAAGAGATGCTCTGGAGGAAGTGGTTTTGGGTTCCAGGACACGGTGGCCCGGAGCAGAGGGGTGGCAGTGGGCACTGCAGTGCCTCTCACACTCTGTCACCTCGGTGCCACGAGAAGCTGAGCTCCTGCTCCACGGAGCCAGAGTTCTGTGCGGTTTGGGGAACGGAGGCTTTGATGCCATGCGGATGTCTGAGGTGTTTTCCTGATTGCTGCTAAATTGAAATCTCCTGTTTGATGTGATTGAGAAAGAATGCAAATGGCCTTGCAGGAAAGCCCGGGGAAGAGGAAGGAGACTCTGGTTAAGTGTGAGAAAGAGAAGATGATAAGGAAAGGGAGGAAGGAATAGGACAGAGAGAGAGAGAACTATTTAAGGAAGCAGGTACCTTGAGCAGAAAAAAAGAGTGGGACCAGGGTAGGGGACAGCAACAAGAAGCAAAAGGTTTAAACAAGCAGGGAGCAAAGCTCATAGGCCAGAACACAGAGTGAAGGAGGAAAATTAAAAGCAGGGATCTGATTTATATACAGATAAAGAAAAACAGCCTTGTTCAACCTGGGTTTGCATGGCATGGCCCATGTCCTACATCAGTGGAGCAGTCAGGAAAGGGAGTAGCTGAGAGATGCTGCTTCGGAGTGCTGGAGCCTGATTACAACCTCCTGTTATTTGGGACAAGTGTTTTAAATTTGCATTCTACCCTGAGAGGCATTACTCCCTCTAATAATTTCAAGTCTTGGTTTGGAGCTGGGAGAAGGAGATTTCGGAATAGCATCAAAGTAAGTGGTGGGCCTTGGAGGTGGGAGCAGAACTGGTACAAGTGTAGCAGGAGCCAGGTGCTCGGGTTTGGCATTTTTTCAGTGCTGGCTGCTGGCCAGAGGAAAAACCTCTTCTTGTGCCTGCCTGGCCACCACCTGAATCCTGAGCAGGGAAGGTTGATGGAGACCTTGTTTCATGTTGAATTTTTGTGCATGTGGGCCAGGTTCCATCATTTCTGTGTTGGGTGTGCTGCTCTATGTCATGTAAAGCAAAGCTAACCTAGCCAGAGAGTCTCAGAACAGAAGTTTCTGTTTATATAAAACTAAGAGAAGTGTCCTCAATGCTTCCTGCAGTGTCCAGACGGTTTGTTGTGACAACAGGGACAAAGTGGAGGAGCAGGGCTGTCAGTGGTAGCAAAGCCTGTGAGTTGCATGTGACAAATTATGGACTGGTTACAAAGGCTGGAGATGTGGGACCAGCATCCTTGATGTCTTAGAGTAGGTGTTAGGAAGAAGTTCTGAGGAAGAAATTCTTTATTCAAACTGGTAAGGCCCTGGCACAGCTTGCCTAGAGAAGCTGTGGCTGCTTCGTCCCTGGAAGTGTCCAAGGGAAGCTTGGGCGGGGCTTGGAGCAGCCTGGGATAGTGGAAGGTGTCCCTGCCCATGGCAGGGTCCCTTCCAACATAAACTCTTCTGTGATTCCACAATTCTGTGCACAGTTTTCAGAGCAGTGAGGCAGGAATTGAGAAGGCAAAGCCTGTTCCTGTGGGCTGAGGCTCATGGCATGCCAGCCCATGGAGAGCCCAGGGCTGGGAACCACTGGCTGCCAGTGGCCCGAGGCCAGGTGCTGGTTGCCCAGCTCCGTGCACAGCCCTGCTGAAATGGGTGATTTCTTTCTCAGAGAAGGGCAGTGATATTCTCCTGTTTTCCTTGTCAATGCAGCGTGGCCTGACACTGCGCTGGTTTGGAGGCCAGAGATTTCCCAGGCACTTTTGGCAGGTCTTACTAAGATCTGTGCATACCCCAAGCACAGATCCCACTCTGAGTTTCCTAACTGGGCCATTAAATAAACAAACACAGCATAAATCCAGTGTGGGCAGTAAACTCCTTAAGCTGGAGAGTCCAGAGATATTGCATTGCTGCAGGGTTCTTCTCAGGGCGAGGGAGGGAGTTTGAAGTTAATGCACGAGAGGAGGAAAGGGCTGATGCGAGGCTGGAAAGGAGGAGGGAGACAAAAGCAGGGAAATATCTTACATTTCTTTATTATGCATCAGATTCTGTAATGCAATTCACCTGTATTCCACAGGGCATAACCCAGAGGGACGTGGTTGGGTGGGAACAGGCACGTAGCACCCTTGGTGTGTGGAATCCCCAGGTGCTGTAGGCAGTGGGGCAGCCTCCTGCCAGGGAATGTGGGCAGCAGTGGGGCACAGAGCTCCCCTGGCTGGAGAACAGCAGAGCACTGTGCCAGGGATCCCTTCAAACAACCATGCACAGAACCAGAGCTTTTCAGCCCCTCTGGGCTCGAGGGCCTCTGTCAGCAGTGCTGGTGCTGCAGCCCTGCTGTGGCTGGGGTGATTCCTGTGCACGGGGTCCCTGCTCTGTGTCAGCTGTACAGGCAAACCAGGCCAGCTGCCAAGGCCTTCGTGTGCCCACGGGATGGTGTTTGGCGCTGTCCTGTCCCACTCCAAGGGCTGTGCTGGAGGGTTTGGACTGTCAGCTGATGGCTTTGTTGTCTGTGGTCTGGTTGAGCAACGTGCTCGGGCGTTCTCTCGGGGCTGGGTAAGGGAGTTCTTGGCGTTACTGTGAATAGAGGTCTTGTTATAAGCACTGGGCTGCAACCCCCCAGAAAAATAGTAGCTAGTTCCCCCAAACTCTGCTCATGACCTGAAGGGAAGGAAGATATCTTGGGAACACCATATAGGCATAAAATCCACCTCTGTTTCCAGCGTGATGTTGCTCACCCTGCTGTCGCACAGAGCTCTGCAGGTCATTCTGCCAGCAGCAGAACACAGCAAGGCACCCTGGAGCGGGTTTTACTGAAACCACGTATTCCCAAGGAGTCTTCATTCATTTCTGAGAGGGACATTCAGGGAGGATTTGCTTCTATTTCTCTGCAGAGCAGCTCACTTTTCCCCTTTTGCAGTAACCAGTCACTGTTCAGCCTGTTAAGGTGTTTGTCCTCCCAGGAGCTGAGGTCGCTGGCTGTACCTGCAGCTGTGTCACCTGGCAGGGAAAAGCCTGGATGGGCTGCCCAAAATCCCAAAGCCTGATGGATTGGCCTTTGCACTTGAGGATTTCTATCCTGACTTGTGGGCACAAGTCAAGCCATTTGGAAGCGGAGGAAGGTACTGCTCATTGGTACTGATTTATCTGGGACTGGCACTTAGGCTGAGAATATTGCTGGACAGAATTTGGAGAAGAACCCAAAAGTGTTGCTGCTAGCAATGGCATATTGGGATGTATGGCTAGTGGGGGGAAAACCCTTCTACTGAGAGTTGTGGCAACCACAATTGCCAGGGAAATTTGAGCCACCCCATCAATCTGTGATAATTTCATATTTATGGACTTCTTAGGGGAAGTTATTTTGGGGTGAGAAGCTGAAAAAGTCCTTGACTTAGTGTAAACACTGCTCAGCAACGACTGAACCATCAGAGTGTTATCAGCATTACTCTTATCCTAAATCCAAAGCACAGCCCTGGATCAGCTACTGGGAAAAAAGTTAACTCCACCCCAGCCAAAACCAGGACATATGATGTCAAAAGCTTCTTCAGGCAGCATACTTTGTTCATTTAATATCACATGCAAATGTAGAAACCTGAATTGGAACCTCAGAAAATCCCCAGAGAAGTATTTCTCTGTCTTATCCTCACGAGGGTGAATTGGAAGCTCTGGCTGAGGGAGGGGTGCTTAGAGATTGTAAATTAATTTAGGCAGTCTTCTTCTGATAAGCTCAAACTTCGATCCACATTTCCAAGATTTCATGCCTTGAAGAGCCTGTTCTCCCACTTCCCTGACTTTTGTCCCTTGAATGAGGAGGTTTGTTCTGCATCAAGTCGCACAGATGAGGCTCGGAGTGTTTTTCTCCCAGTAGCAAATAGGGAGTCCATGGAATTTCCTGGCCCTGCCAGGACTGTGGCTGGGTGGATTTGGCAGTGCAGGTGCTGGAGCCATGAGCATTCCTGCCTGGTTTCACCTGCTCCCCTGGGGCTGCCCAGGCTCCAGGACTGTCTGGCACTGGTTGCTTGCTCAGCCGTTGTGATTCAGCTGTTGATGCTGTAGTTAAACCATCATTTAATATCTTCCTTCAGAACTCTGATTAAAGAGAAATCTATCTGATGTGTTGCACTGGCAGAGGAGGCAGCTGGGTGGTCCCAGCTCGGTGTCTCAGGTGGCCTGGGGCAGCCACCACGGCTCCAGCTGTGGCAGCAGGGCTGGCGTGACTCTCGGAAGTCATCTGGGGAGGGTGCAGAGCGTGAATCAGTCTGGACTTCTCTGATGGTTTCCTAGCCAGAGTCTTCAGGCAAATATGTACTTTTGCATCATAACAGCTGCTGCCCTTTCTGCCAGTTTCTAACACTTGCGGTCGCCGGCTTGGCTCTCGCTCGTCCTTCCACCCAGTGTAAACAAATCCCACCCCTGTTATGTTTGGGAGATGAAAGCAGAGATGAGTGTGTGAAGCGAGGAGTGGCGATGGGAAGCGTGGGATGTGTGCTGCTCAGTCATGTGGTCAAGCGTGGTTATCGGGAAGCACGTGAGCTCCTCACCTCACCATCCCTGCTCCCAAACCAAGGCTTAAGGGTTGAGCTCGGTGATCCTGGAGGTCTTTCCTAACCTAAATGATTCTGTGACTCTCTGAAACCCAAACTCAAGGTCTTTAGCAAACATTGTAAATGCAAAGTCATCACCATTTAAAATAAGGAATTGAGACGGCTTCATGCCTTAAACATCACAGCTATGGTTTGCCCTAAGTTTTCCTGGGAAAAAACATCCTTTGTCTCCATACTTCATGGCCTTGGAGAAACTCTGTTCTTAGATGTCTTCTGATGTCTTGTGTTTGTGACTTGAGGGAGCACTAAGCAATTACATCTGTGAGTAATAACTGCTCCAGAGTGTCTGGAGAGAAAAGTATATGGCAGTGAGAGATGAGATACGAGAGGGCATTGGGAAAGGGTCAGGGTGGTGACAGAGCAGATGAGAGAAGGATGCTGCTCCTCTGATCCAGAAACTGGAACAGGAGCTGCCAGGAGCAGGAACTCTGCAGGATCACCACAGCTTCTCCCTGCCCTAAGAGGAGTAGGAATATTGGAGCTCCTTCTCCTTACTATGTGCATGAGTTGATCCTGTTTTAATGATGCTCAGTACTTGCACATCATTTTTCTCTCCAGTAATGCCTTTTTTTGCTGTGTAAGGCCTTTAAGTGGGTTATGAGGAAAAAAAGCAGTGATCTCCTATATTTTGATTTTGCTGCACTGTGATTTCTGCATCTGCACTGGGGGTTTCATTGATGGTTGTACCCTGGACTGGCCGGAGGTGCCGGCTGGCTCCAGCTGCGTTGGCAGCTCCCTGCAAGGACATGAAGGAATATGTCTGAGGAATGACAGTCCTCCAAGCTTTCCTGTGACAGTCCCTGTCCCTTTTTCCAAAGGGAATTCCCTGCATTTGGAAAGATTGTTCAGGCTCAGGAACTGCAGCCAAGATCCTGAGACAGGCAGCAGAGGTCCCGGTAGCTGTGATGGTAATGAAGGAGCGATAGGGACACTCTTTCCCTGGCTGCAGTCCCGGAAGCATTGCCAGATCAATTCCCGGAGAGAAGAAAGGCTTTATACCTCAGAACAAATGGCCTTGGGAGGCAGCTGATGGTGGAAAACTGGCCAAGGCAAAGCTTTCTGATGGCAGGTTGGTGTTGCCACTGTCTGCTCCCAACCTCAGGAGCAATGGCAATCAGGAGCAAACCAAAACTGGTGAGCAAGGGAAAGGTGGGGAAGGAAATGTGGGATGTGAGAAAACTAATGGCTGTTCTGTGCAGTGTTTTGTATCATCAAAGGGGTCCTTTTGAGCCCCTTTGCATTTTACTTTGGGTTTTTATGCCCCTTGACTCTCCTGTGAGATGCACACCCAACATGTTTCTGCAGCCCATCGTCACAGGGAGGTTCCACTGAAACTGTGGCTTGTGCAATCCCTTTGCCATGGGTCTGACCCATCCCCACTCCAAAGAATTATAAAATGGTTTCATTTTAGAACTCATCCCTGACCTTGGACACTTCCTGTAATGCGGCAGCCACAGCTTCCCGGGGCAGCCTCTGCCAGGGCCTCACCACCCTCACAGCCAAGAATTTTTCCCCATATCAAATCAAACCCTGCCCACAGTCACCTTAAGGCTATTCCTCCTGTCACTCCAGGCCATTGTCCAAAGTCCCTCTCCAGCTCTCTTGTAGGCCCTCTAGCCAAGGCTGATGGGAGCCTCTGGAGACACATCTCAAATCCAGCAGAGATTTTCCAGTGATTTGAAAAATTTTTCCCAGAAAATGTTCTCTGGTAGAGAAGCAGTGCATTAGCAGCACTCCAGAGTCAGGCCCAGCCATTCCCTCACTCCAAATATGTGTGAGAAATGCTTGGAGAGACTGGCAAAAGCGAGGAAAAAGCTTTTTAAAATTATCTGGACTTCTGCTTTGTTGTGGTCCCTCTCCTGGTTTGAGAGCAGCAGCAGCAGCCAGCAGTGGCACCATTAAATGTCAGGATGACTCAAGTGGTGTTGGGATCTGCTGGGTCAGGAGGGGACAGGTTCACTCCTGGGGCACGAGGCTGCTGGAGGTGATCTCCTGGCCAGGAGACAATCCCCTCAACACCCTCCTGCTGGCCCTGCTCGCTGCCTGCTTGGCAGCTGCACGACCCTTGAGGCTTTTGGAGGGACACTGGGATAACCTGGGCACTCCAGAAGCCCTGCTCGCCCTCCTCAAAGCCACCTTTGGTACCCAAACACTCTGGTCAGCCTTGGTGAGGCTTCCAGCTCTTGATCCCTCTTGCTCTGTCTCTTTAATGTAATGCCTTTTAAATTGAATTTTGTTTAAATTTAACTCCTGTAACAGTCACTCACTAAAATTCTTTGCTGTCCTCTGAATGTCCAAGGATCTGTGGGCTTTGCTGGAGTGAGGGTGAGGAGGAGCTTTGAAAGCAGAGCTATTGATTAAATAATTAAATGGATACAAATGAGCTTTTCTTAGGATTTTGTTTAGCTGATTCTTGGGTAGGAAAAAAAAAGTAGGTGGCCTGATAAGACCAGTATGCTGCCAGGTCTTATTCCTGTTTGGAAAGGGTCTTTGGAATTTCTCACCACAGGAAATTGCATTGCCATCAATAATTTATTTCTCTTTAGCAAGGAGACCTTTTCTATAGTGCTGCCTGTGTTAGAGACCTGTCCTGCAGCACACCCAGCTCCCTTCCCCCAGCCACACCAGTTCCAGGCTGGGATTTCTCTGGTTCCCACTGAGAGCGGTGTCAGAGTCCCTGTGTGGTGGGGAGGAAGCTGTGGGTCTCGTGGCTGTGCTCCCAGTGCAGGTGAACACCCTGCTGAGCCCTGCAATGATTCTCCAGTTTTCTTCTGCAGCCTCGTCCCCCTGAGCCTCTCTGGCTCCAAGGAGGGCAGGGAGCCACAGGCGCTGTGGGAGCTTTTCTGTGCACTAATGCAAATATGATCACTGATATAAGGATGGGTTTGTGCAGCTTTTAGCAGCTTTTGGAGAAGATCTGTGTTTCCTGCTGAGGTCTCTGGGTGCTGGGGCAGTGCTGGAGGCACCGCCTCACATTCTTGGAGATGCTTCAGGAACCGCTGGGCACTGGAGGGTCCATGGAAAAGGTGGATCATGGCCCTGGCACGCCCCAGCATGAGCTGGAGCTGTGCTGACACTTCCCACAGCCCGAATCTGTCCAGTCTCTCCAGGGCTGGCTGTCATTTTGGGTTCACCTGTTAAAAAGTGAGACTCAGACACCTTGTAAAATAGGACTGGTTTTGTCTGAACATGCACCGTTCCCTCTAAAGCTTCTTTGGAATCCTGTTTTACCATTAAAAACAGCTAAAATGAGAAAAAAAATTACAGAGAGATTTCAATATTAAACCAGGGCAATTTTCACTGTCTTTCCCCCTTTTTAATTTTATTTTGAGCTGATGGGAACTGTTTGGAAGAAAGAGCTGGAAAAGTTAATCTTTGAATAGCAAACATCCCTGAAGGGAGAAAGGGGGGGAGAAAAAAAGGGAGAATGGTCCTTTCAAAGAATCATTGACCTAAATTGCACTTTAATGCACATACCACGCTGTCCACACCACCTACGTGTCTCCAGGAATCCTGCTCAATAACAAGCACTCAATGTTTAGTCATTTCCTGCAGCACGTTTGCAGGAGCCGGTGGCTCCGTGCGATCGCAGCTCCGGCAGTTGCTTTCCATATCAGCAGCTGCTGGCTTCCATCTCCTGTTGGGAAAGGAGCCACGGCGAGCCCAGGTTAATGTTTCAGCCGCCTTCCAGCAGGAGTTCCAGCAAAGGCTGCGGTGACGCTGACACCAAACCCAAAACCTCGCCCCAAACCTGGGCTTTTCAGCTGGCTCTGGGAAATCCTGGCTGCAGAACCGGGCGGGCTGCACAGCAGGACACGGGTTTGTCCTTTCCCTAGCAGGGCTTTTAAGGAGGTTTTATTTTTGTGTTTATGAATCTGGCGAGTTTCTGGGCTGGGTGGCAGCGAGTCACGCAGGGGGAAGCATGGGCTGGCTGCTCCGGCCTGCGCAGCCCTGGCTCGCTCAGCCCCAGCTGCCTGCCAGGGATGCCAGGGTGCCCTGCCTGCTGCCAGCCCTGCCTTCCCACTCAGGGGCTGCTGCTCCTCACCCCCTGCTGCATGGGGGGCCAGAGCATCAGCAATTTACACAGACTAGGACAAGAGGGAACGGTTTTTGAATGTTTTTTTCCCCCTAAAAAAGGGGAGATTAAATTAAATATTATGAAGAAATTCTTTCTTGTGAGGGGGGCAGAACCTGGCACAGGTTTCTCAGAGAAGCTGTGGCTGCCTTATCCCTGGAAGTGTTCAAGGTTGGACAGGGCTTGGAGCAGGCTGGGGTAGTGGGAGGTGTCCCTGCCCATGGCACAGGGATGGAAAATGAAATGAGCTTTAAGGTGCCTTCCAACCCAAACCATCCTGCGATTCTATGAATTTTATAGCCATTAGCTCAGCCTTTGCTCAGCCGTGCAGGGGAGATGATCTTGCCCAGAGAGGTTTGCAGTTCGTGCGTTGCCCTTTCAGACAGGCACCAGAGCAGCTTTCTGCCCAAGGAATCGAGGGCTGGATCCTCTCACTTTTTTAAGTGTCTGCCTTCAAAATGGAGGCTGCTTCTCACTTGAAGTTCATGGGAACAGATGGCTGGATCTCAGAGACAGGAGTTACAAGCTATAGGGTGTTTTTCACCACATGTCTTGCTAGTTTCCCTCTAAAAAAAAAGATCCGTGTGAGAACCCTCCCAACATGCCAGGCCAAATCTGACCGTCTGTTAAGTTCACTTTATATAATCTGTGTTTAGAACTGAGTGCCCTTTAAAGCACCCAGGGAGGGCTCCTCGCTGGGAGCTCCCGGAGCCCAGGGCGGGCAGCAGCTGCACAGCCACCCCTACCCAGAGCCCAGCAGCCTCCCTGCACGGATATTTGACTTTTAGCTCTGGAGGAGGGGGGACCCTGCCCAAATCCCCTCTCCAGAGCTGCGTGGGGGTCTCGTGTGCGTGCTCGGGGCACAGCCAGGGCGACTTGGCAGCGCCCTGTGCGTCCCACGGGCACATCCAGCAGGAGAACACGCCGGGATCTCACAGCTCCAGGAGCAGCATATGCTCCGGGAGACCTCGCTACGTTGCATAAGCCTCCCATCCCAGGAGCTGGCTGAGCACAGCACATGAGTCAACAGCACAGCGAGACTTGTGCCGTGGGAGTCACACCTACTCTTGGCTGCAGAATTATCCAGAGAAGCAGAAGGTTAATAGGAACAAAATAAAGCCTAAGGAAGCCTTAAAGGTTAGTTACAGGATTTGATTCTGTTGGAAAGAGAGGGGAAAATGGGTCAAGCCAAGCAGGGTAATGCAAAGCCGCGGTGTCTGTCTCCTCAGGAGCCAGTCCAGTTTGGATCGGTAAAAATGAAATCAATAAAACATTTGTATTTTCAAATTATCTGCTTCTGGAGAGTGCCATTGTTAATTACAGAAAGAAAAAGTCACTTCACCTATGCCAAAGAATGTGGAGTGAAGCTCCAGGATGCTCAAGAAATATTAACACTGCATGAAAGCAGTTCTGCAAGACAGGGAATGACTCCTCAAAATGTGTAAATACAGGCACAGCCTGTACCTGACCCAGAGCATCAGCACCACCAGCACAGTCCTTGGCTTTGCTTCTGCTCTGTAGATCATTGCTTCATCTCTAGATCATCATTTGATCTCGAGACAGTCCAGGAATCAGAACCAAAGCGGGAGCAGGTCTGTGTGTGGCACCTGAAACCCCTGAGCATCTCTGGTCCATGCAGAGCAGAGCTCGTGCTGCTGAGCAGTGCCAGCAGCAGCGTCCACAGAGGAGGGACAGCCGGGCTGGGCTCCCCAGTTCTCACCAGTTTGGCCCCAGTTTGGTCTCTCAGAACCCCAGGACCTGGGCCTGGCTGGTCTGCTGCAGTTTGCAGGTTGAGTCCCCACTCAGATCTGATCCAAATTCCCAACTGGGCTCTGGGGCAGGGTGGGAAATGGGGATGCCCTGAAAAGGTGAATTCACTGGATTTCAGTTTTTAAAGATGCTCCATTGAGTAAAATTTATCTTGATATTGAATCCCTACTGAAGGCTCATGTAAATGAGTTTGGTTTATTGCATTTGTATTTGTCAAGAATGCAGTGGGGCCTCCCTGGCCTCAGGAGAAGAAAAAGAGGGAATACAGAAAGTTGTGTTTAATTTCCAGGATGTTATCTCAGGGTTTTTTCCCCTAAAACAAGATTCCCATGGCCAAAGTTGATACTGCAGACTTGCCTGCCTGAGCTTCACCTCAGTCCCAAATCCATGCTGTGAAAATTGGGGATTACCAAGGTGGGAGTGGAAACCCTTGGAGGCTCCGAGCTGCCCAGGAATTGTGTCCTTGCTGTGCTGGGTCCTGGCTGATGGCCACGTCCCAAGGTCTGAGTGGAGCACGTCCGTGGGGGAGGTGTTGGGCAACACAAGGGATGTTTCATCCCTCGCTCCTGGTGCTCTTGCAGAGGGAAAGATCGTCTTGTGATCGGGGCACAAGACCAGGAGTCAGGCGATGTGGGTTACTGCAGACTTGGATTTGCCAATGGGAGTGCAGAGTCCTGACACCTCCAGAGGCACAGGCACCCTGGGAATGTGCAGGTTGCCTCTGCCACGGCGTATTTGGGGTCCTTTGCGATGGTCTTATTGAGGACTAACAGCTCAAGGGATTTAGCAAAATAACTTTAGTGATGAACTGTACTGTGATGGAGCCAAAGAACACCTGGTGGCCTTGGACTGAAGTTTGGGGACAAGGCCCTCAGGATGGGTGGATGAGGGGAAATGGAGGGAGAAGATTTGGTGTGAATAGTCAGTGTTCACAGGCATCCCAAGTGAGAGGGCACTTGCAGGGTGCTTATCTCACCATCAAACCCTGCACTCCAGCTTGTGAAAGTCATTTCTCTCTCCTGAAGGTCCCAGAATCCCCTTTCCTGAAGCAGGAATGTGGAATGCCCAGGGAGCCATCACTGTGTGTGAGCTGCTGGGGTCCTGCACACATGGAGAGCCCAGGGGGGACCTCCTGTCCTGTCAGGGGCTGTTTGGGCTGGAGGCGTCACCCTGTCCCTCTCCCTGGCTCCAGCCATGGTGGGAAGGGGACAACACACCTGGCCAAGCTTCTCTGCCATGCAGGGTCCCTCCACAGCCCCTGGGCACTCACAGGACTTGCAGGTGTGCTCATCACCTGTGCTCCCACTCACACCCAGCTGAGGGGGCCCAGCTCAGGTATTTGGGTGCAGAGCCCGAAGGGGTCCCCAGGAGAGCCGAGCACAGCCTGTGCTGCATCCCTGGCAATGAGCACGGGCTCTGAGCTCCATCCCTGCCGCTCCCCCTGCATCTGCCATGGGTCCTGGCACAGGAGACTGCTCAGTTTTTCCTAAATCTGGCTGATCTGTCTCCTGGGAAATGGGAGTCAGCTTGCTCATGCTCCTGCTTGCATCAGTCCCAGAGTGGCAGGTGGGAAGTCAAAGTCCCTCTTTAGCTGGAGACACACAGAGGAGCTTTCATCCCCAAAATGTGCAAGGTTTGAAATGTTCATGGGGGGAAAAAATAATGTTTCCTTATAGGGGAAAAAAGGATAAAATTCAGTAAATCAGTTTGGCTCCTCTGTGCCTTCTTTCAGGTGCAGACCTGAGGAGCTGGCAAGAGGCAGAAAGGAGGGAGAAATGCCAGCTGAGAAGGTTCTGTGTGGTGTGTCCAGGTGGTGGGAGCCTGAGCAGAGGTCCCTGCTTGGCTATGGGCTCCCTCCCTGCACCCCCAGCTCCAAACCACTGGTCTTGTGATTCCTTTTTTTTTTTAAAATTCTTATTATTTCAGTCCCATGATTCTGTTTTCACCATTCCTAATTCTTTGCCTTGGGGAAGGGAGGCAGGGAACAGCCCAGATTTGTACTGCTGTGGTTTTCTGGGTGTCGTGGGCCATAACATGACATTGAAGTGATGAGGCATTGCCAGCCAGGCAAAAATCAGATTTTTGATGGAAGGGATGTAGTGCAGTTCTAACAAAGCTGTGGGTTTACTTCTATTCATTTCAGTATTTCACTTCTTTGCTTGCTTTACCCAAGCAGTGAAAATCCATCAGTCATGAGCCTCACAGCAGAACCCTGGTGTGGTGCCACTGCAGGGCAGGTGCTCAGACACCTTGGTGAGCACAGGAAGGTGCTTGGCCAAGGACAGGTAAAGATTAAATCCTGCCTCGTTCTGAGGTTCCAGAACTGAAGGGGTTATATTATTTCTAGGTAATTTCAATGGCACTCAGAGATAGTTTCAAACTTACACAGGACTTTTCATCCTAAAGAGTCCCAGAGCAGAGAATTCCATACAGAAACTGCATGGAGATAAAATATGGCAATGGAGCAATAGTGCCTGGCAGGAAAAGCAAAGAACAATTCTGTTTTGGATGCTGAGGGAGGGGAGCACCCAGCCAGGCAGATCTGTGTGATAGCTGTGTGATATCTGTGTGATATCTGTGTGATATCTGTGTGATATCTGTGTGATATCTGTGATAGCTGTGTGATATCTGTGTGATATCTGTGTGATAGCTGTGTGATAGCTGTGTGATATCTGTGTGATATCTGTGTGATATCTGTGATATCTGTGTGATAGCTGTGTGATATCTGTGATATCTGTGTGATATCTGTGTGATATCTGTGTGATATCTGTGTGATAGCTGTGTGATAGCTGTGTGATAGCTGTGTGATAGCTGTGTGATAGCTGTGTGATAGCTGTGTGATATCTGTGTGATATCTGTGTGATAGCTGTGTGATAGCTGTGTGATATCTGTGTGATATCTGTGTGATATCTGTGATATCTGTGTGATAGCTGTGTGATATCTGTGATATCTGTGTGATATCTGTGTGATATCTGTGTGATACCTGTGTGATAGCTGTGTGATAGCTGTGTGATAGCTGTGTGATAGCTGTGTGATATCTGTGTGATATCTGTGTGATATCTGTGTGATACCTGTGTGATACCTGTGTGATACCTGTGTGATATCTGTGTGATACCTGTGTGATATCTGTGTGATATCTGTGTGATATCTGTGTGATATCTGTGTGATATCTGTGTGATACCTGTGTGATACCTGTGTGATATCTGTGTGATACCTGTGTGATAGCTGTGTGATAGCTGTGTGATAGCTGTGTGATAGCTGTGTGATAGCTGTGTGATAGCTGTGTGATAGCTGTGTGATAGCTGTGTGATAGCTGTGTGATAGCTGTGTGATATCTGTGTGATATCTGTGTGATATCTGTGTGATATCTGTGATATCTGTGTGATAGCTGTGTGATAGCTGTGTGATACCTGTGTGATACCTGTGTGATACCTGTGTGATACCTGTGTGATAGCTGTGTGATAGCTGTGTGATACCTGTGTGATACCTGTGTGATACCTGTGTGATATCTGTGTGATATCTGTGTGATAGCTGTGTGATAGCTGTGTGATACCTGTGTGATATCTGTGTGATATCTGTGCAGCCACACCACACACCCTCGTGAGAGACACGAGAACGAGCGCTGGCTCCCAAAGCCCAGCTGGGAGCCGGCCCAGCAGTGCCCTGTGCCCACCTGAGCCTGGTCCTGGTGGGACCTGTGAGCAGGCTGAGCTGGAACCCCCTGCCCTGAGTCACTGCTGTCCTGCTCAGCTGCCCTCGGGCCATGGCCATGGCAGGCTCCAGGGGCTTTCTGTGCCTTGCAGCTGGAAAGAAACAAGAGTGGTGGATCATCAGTGTCCCATGGGGTGTGAGGTGTCTGTCACCTCCTGCCAGCCCTGGTGGCATCACTGTGGCTCCGTGGCAGCTCTCAGTGTCACACAGGGAAAGCTGTGTGTGATTAAAGGTGTCCCTGAGCCAGCTGGGAGAGGCTCCCCAAACAGCTGCTTGTCCTGGGAGGGTGTGATGGAGGTCAGGCCTTCCTTTGGCCGCTGTGTCCCGTCCTTGGCTGGGAGCTGGTGGAGATTCCTGCTGTGGGAGTGCCCGGCCCGTGTGTGTCCATGCCCTCCTCACCAGGGATGGGGGCTCTGGCTTCCAGCTGTGAGCCCAGCGTGCTGTGGCAGGGGTGTCTGTGTGTGTAGGGAAGGTGTGGGGTGCACCCAGCTCCCCACAGAACTCCCCACGGGAGTGTCCCCGTGCAGGAGATCGGGGAGCGCCGTGTCCCGCGGCTCCGGGGGTGCCCAGCGTGCTGGGTCACACCCCAGGGCTCTGAGGGACTCCAGAAGGAGCCTGCAGCTCTGCCACCCCCTGCTCATCTCCAAAACCCTCCCCACCACATTTCCCAACGAGACACAGAATGGAAACAGAAGCTCCTTGCCAGGGAATTTCCACCCCAAATCAGTAACATTTGAGTAGTGGGAACAAGCCGCCAAAAGAGTTGGTTTTTTGTTGTTTTTTTGTTGTTTTTTTTGTTGGTTTTTTAATTTTGTTTTTCTGGAAAGCTGGCTGTGCGGATGTGTGATGTGGTGGTGGGTGTGGTGACCCCAGCACTGCACAAGGTCTTGCTCATAAGAGTTGCTAAGTGATGCCTAAAACGACAGCCACGGCCGGGGACAGGCAACAGCCCGAGGGCAGCTCGGGCTCCCAAACTGTTTTATGGCTAAGGGAGGTTTCAGAGTTTTCTTTGCAAACATAAAGAGAATCTATCTGTATTTTTAAATCCCATAAGAAAAATAAACCCCAAGATCTCTCACTAACTTTCTGAGGAAGTTACTTTCTGATGGAAATAGTTTGGTATCCAAAATACACAAGGCTCGGCGGCTCGGGGGAGGTCATGGCAGGCAGCTGCGCTGGTCCTGTTACTCAGTGCTCTGGGAGGGGGTTGCTGGAAGTCTGGAGGAGGTTTCACGATGGAAGATTGGGCTAAATAAAGGTCTTCCACCTCCATAATTCCGGCAGCTGCATTTCAGCAGAGGATCCAGTCACAGTGTGACACGGCGTCTCGGATGGAGGAGGGAGCCTCAAACCTCGCTCAGTCTGGGGGCAGCCAAAGTGATTAATGGAGCAGCCTCTGCTCAGGTGGGTTGTTCCTGAGGTCCCCATCCCTGAAGATTATCTGCAATGATCTGGTGAGCTGGCAGTGATAACACTCAGTTTTTATCCTATCTGTCCCTGGGAAGTGCCTCTTGCTGCACGTTAGCGCCGAGAGGGCTGGAGCCTGGCAAAGCCACAGCACCCGGATGTCCAGCCCAGCCCGTCATTTCCAGTGAAACTGGGGCTGTCAGGGGCATTCAGCCAGTCATGTCATGGTCTGGGCATCCTGACAGCTCCTGGCTGCTGCCTGGGAACAATACCACTGTTCCCAAGGGATGGCAAACCAAAATCAGGGTATTTTAGTATTTCCGATGAGTTTGTAAGGAGTAGCCAAAGTTGAAGGGCTCCAGCCATCTGTTTATAGAGTCATGGAATGGTTTGGGTTGGGAGGGACCTTAAAAACCATCCCATTCCACTCTCTGCCACACCTTCCACTATCCCAGGTTGCTCCAAGCCCTGTCCAAGCGTCCTCTGGACACTTCCAGGCATGGAGCAGCCTCAGCTTCTCTGGGCACCCTGTGCCAGGGCCTCACCTCCCTCACAGGGAGGGATTTTTTCCTGATACCCAATCCGAATCTCTCCTCTTTTAAGTTTAAAACCATCCCCCTGTTGTGCTATCACAACAGGCCCAGCTGAAGGGAGAATGTGGTGGGATGTTTTGTTTCCCTGTGCAGCTCCTCATGCCTGGCTGCCTCATTTAGTGACCAGTGGGGTCAGGAATGAGCCCCCACTGATGCCCTCGGCTCACCCCCATCCAGGCTCTGAGGCCACGAGCAGAGCAGAGGTTAATGAGGGTACTTGGGAAGAGGGAAGCCCATCTAGGGCGTAGGAGAGACTCAGAGGTTGTTATTCCCATCGGGAGAGGTCAGGAGAGAGGGACAGCAGGCCAGGTCCCACCTTCTGGCTCAGCCTTCACAGGGAGTTGCTTGTGAGGCCAACTTCCTCTGGGAGGAAGAGAAAAAGAGCCATGGAAGCTGTCCAAACCCTCTGCTGAGAAAGAGGGTGAGGCCAGACAGGGCTGATTTGGGGCTTTATTTGGGTGTGCTTGGAATTGCCTGTGCCGGGGAAGCACCGGGAGCCACAGGACGCAGATAACCTGTGGGTGCTGCCGGCGCAGCGTGAATCACCCTCCCACACCTGCACAGCACACCTTGCTGCTGGCTGCAGAGGCAGCAGCCACTGCTAAACTGGGCTTTTTTTGGGATGTAAATAGGAAATGAGCTCTGCAGCTGAGCCTCCGCAGGCAGCGGGGTGCAGAGGGATCTGTGGGGCGGGAGGAGGCTCGGCCAGCACAGGCACTTCGTTAATAAGCAAATATATGTGGCTCCATAGGGTTTGAATAACTCCTGGAAGCAAAGCAGTTTTGAGGGTTGAGTCCTTTGCCTGCTCTAAATAACTAAAAATAATTGTTTTTATTTCACTTCCAAAGTGACGGAGCCCACGCGTTTCCGTGCGGCACACCTGACTCGTCAGGAGGGAGCCTGGATGGCAGCGCTGGCTGTCCCTGGGGCTGGAGCCCACTGGTTGTTTTTCCAGGTGTTTGTGTGCCTGCACACCTTGCTGTGGCTGGGAAAAGGCTTGGAAAACCTGAAACCTGCAGCCTGTGGGAAGGAGCCATGAGGAAAAGGGATTGCTGAGGGTGACAGTGAGGGGCTCCAGCAGCTCTGGAACCCGGCAGGACTTGGCCTGTGGCTGCTGTCGTGACCAGGGGACCCTTTTCCATGACACTCTGTCATAGGGGCGTGATTCAGCAGATTTCTAGAAACACAAGGATCTAAAAGAAGTAAAGAAGGAAGTTTTCCTTCTCTGTTTTCCTTCTCTGTCTCATTCTGCATTAAGAAATAAAGCAACTTGGGTGCTCCCTTCAGGGAACAGGGAAATTTGGCACCAAAAAGCCCCTCCATCCCTTCCCACATCTCTGTACCACATGTCTCTGCTTCACTTCTCACTTGTTTTGACATCAAGTACTTTCCCCAAAAAATATTAGTCACAACTTTGGCTTCAACCAGCCAACTCTTAACCTTCCTCAAAGTGGTTTGCAAGGGGTGACGTTGGTAATGTGTGATGGAGATGGGGACGGGTGGGCGGATTCAGTGTTTCTGGAAGGTTCTGCACCGAGGTTTGGGAGCCCTGAGGCTGCTTCCTGCTGCTGTAAGGGAATCCCAAAGGACCTGCCAGCAGAGCCCAGGAGCTTTGGTGGGTCCTTGGAATAACACAAACTGTGAGGCTGGAAAACCAGGCCATCTGGTGGGGGTGAGACTGTCAATGGAGGCTGAATGAGCAGAGGGATGAGTGCGGTGTAAAGCTGACTAATCTGTGCTGAGGGGTGTCAAACTTGAACCAGCTGCCTAAAATCCTGGGTTTGGAGCAGTAACAGCTCCATCGAGCAGTTCAGCACCATGAGGAGGGAAAACTCCAAGGGGCATGTTGGGATCAGGTATGGATTCCTGAGAATTCCTGGGAAGGAAGGAGTGAGGGATGCTTGGGTTGGGCAGAGCTGTGAAATCGTGTTCCAGGCCTGCAGCAGCTGCACATGAGGAGCCTGCAGTGGCTGTGGGATCCAGGGTGAGCCCAGCCCTGTCTTCCCTGTGCTTCCTCAAGTAATTATCACACACCTTGCACCCTAATGAGATCCTGCTCCATTTTCTCATCCCTCTGCTCCATGGCTCTTCCCTCATGGCTGCTCCTTCAGAGCTCTTTGCAAACCCCATCTGCTAAAGGGCTTGGATTTTCTTTTTAAGAGGAGAAATCATTGGAAATTAGTAGTTTCTCTGTGCGTTATTATGCTTATAATCCTCTAATTTGGTAATGGGGCTGTAATCACAGCCGTGCAGGGTGAGGAGCAGAGCCAGCCCGGAAAGGTGCCCTGGGGATTCCCAGGCACAGCAGCCACAGCGTGCCCGGGCAGAGCGTGATTCCATGGCAGGAAAGGCAGGGAGAGAGAGCACGGACCTCCCAGCACTCCCAGTGATGGAAAACCAGAGTCAAACACAGCTCATGGGTGAGGAGCCTGAAACAAGAGATGTCACCGTGGGCAGTGGCAGACCCTGTGCCCAGAGCCTGAGTCTGTAAACAGCAGCTGAGCTTGAAAGCCCCATCCCTCCCCAAAAAGTCAAAGGAAAACAACAAATGCTGGTCCTTTGCCAGGAATACTTCCTGCTCAGGAATATTTTTCAAGGCAGGTGAGTTCCCAGGATGCAGAGGAAGGTGTGGGCTGTGAGGGAGGCCCTTCCAGCCCCAAATCCCAACCTGCTGCTCCTGTGGCTGCTGCCCAGCCCATTCCCACAGGATTTTCCTCCTTCCAACACTGTAGTGAGGCAAATTGGTGCAAACACGCAGCTTACTGAGGGGAACGTGTGGTGCTGAGCCACACCTGTATAAAAAACCAGCCAGGACCTTCCAGATTGAGTGGAAAGATGAGGGGAGCTAACTGAGATCTGCAGAGCCTGGCTGTCCAGGCAGGAAATCCATCCGTGCTGGGGCTGGTGGCTGCTCAGGGGACTGTTCATTCCCACATTCTGCATCCTGTGAAAGGCCTCCTGTTGTGCCACCCTTCCTGCTGCAAGGTGCTGGACACGGGGACCTTGCTCTCAGCAGAGCTAAACCCTGAGTAAAGCCCTGGTGAGCACCACGGGAAGGAGACTGGAGCAGGTCTGGCTGATGTTGGAGATGGGTTATATTCCAAATAATGCTGGAACTCAGTCCCAGTGCAGGAGAGGTGGATGGGAGAGGTTCCCAGGGGCTCAAACCTCAGGCCTGATGGGCAATCTGGAATCAGGGAGGTCTTCACTCAGCACAGCTGGCGCAGACATCCAGGGAAAACCCTAAGCCTTGAGAACCAAGGGGCTAGAAATGCAAAGCAGGGATGAAAATGATGAAAATGAGACAAAGTCACCACTTCCCAAAACCTTCACAGTGAAGGAAACACCTCCCACTGTCTGGAGGATCCATGGGAATATTACAATATTTGTTCCAAAAACATGACTGGGTGGATCCAGACTCACTGACGCAGACACAAGCAGCTAATTGAATTCATACGTAGGAACCCTGGACACCATCTGGCCTCAATAAAACGTGGGTCCAGAGCTGTTTCTTAGCAGATGGTTCCTCATTTTCATAATCTGAAATCAAAAGATCATTTTTCTATCTGGAGATCAAAGGCACTTAATGTCTCCTTGGTCGAGGGTTACAAAGCGAAACCTCTGTCCTCTGTTTTGGCATTTTGTGTGAGGCAGACGGGGGTTTTCCCCTGAAACCTCTGCTCAGGCTCTGGGCAACCACATCTGGGCAGCAGCTGCAGATGTTCACAGCTCTCCAGGGCTGGGCTTTATTTCCACGATAGGGACGTGCAGTTTATCAACTCAGAAGGGACAGCTGTAATAAGCTTGTGTGGCCATTTCTGTCTCCCCAGATGACTGCCCATGTGAATATTTGGGGATGAAATGATTCCTTTTCCCTCAGAAGAAGAGCTCAGAGCCCTGGCTGAGCTGTCAGAGCCCACTCTGCAGCCCTGTGTGCGAGGCCAAGGCGGTGCCCACCCTGATGTGGTGGTTGGGGTGTCCTGTGCAGGGCCAGGAGCTGCACTCCAGGATCCTCGTGGCCCTTTCCAGCTTGGGATATCCCATGATTTTGTGATCCCTGTAGGAGACACCCCTGCAGAGGAATGAGACCAGCCTGGAGAAAAGGAGGCTCAGGGGGAATTTCTGGCTCTGCACAAGTCCCTGCCAGGAGGGGACAGCCGGGGGGGTCGGGCTCTGCTCCAGGGAACAGGAACAGGAGGAGAGGGAACGGCCTCAGGCTGGGCCAGGGGAGGCTCAGGATGGACAGAGCAGGAATTTCCCCATGGAAAGGGTGATCAGGCCTTGGAACTGCCCAGGGAGGTTTGGAGTGTCCATCCCTGGACTGCCCAAGGAAGGGAGGTGGCACTGAGGGCTCTGGGCTGGGTAAAAGGTGGGGATGTGGCACAGCTGGGACTGGATGATCTCAGAGGTCTTTCCAGCCTCGGTGATTCTGGGATTCTGGGATTCTGGGATTCTGGGATTCTGGGCTCTCCTCGGCTGGTGCAGGTGGGCGAGCGCTCGCCCCCCCGGCGACGTCAGCGCCGCTCCGCCGGCAGCAGCGCAGGGGAGGAGAAGGGGGCGAGATGCGTTTCTGTGGAAAGTGCTTCCACACCCACCCAAAAGCCTCCGGGACAGACGTGATCTTTGCCACCTCAGAACGAGAGGTATGCGGTTACTCGGAGCAGGTCGTAACAAATTGAGTCCTGCTGACAAACCTCATTTTGCAGCGGGTACCTACGGGCTCAGGGCCGTTCTCATCGGCCCAGGTGGAAGCCAAGGCCCCCCCGTCCTGCCGAGCCTCTTTGCATCTCAAGCACCGATGCGCGAGGGGAATATTTGCGCCGGGATCAGCTCCCAGAGGAGCCGCAGCTCTTCCCTGCCGTGCCTCCCGCAGTATGGAAATGATCCTCCCGGCAGACAGCTCGGTCCCACCTCGGTTCCCATTCACCTGGAGATGAAAGTGCTCCGGCTGCCGGTGTAGGCGGGGCAAAACTATTTAAAAACCTCATTAGAGAAAGTATTCGGGGAAGACAGCAACACCCTCACTTGTGGTTTGCCCCAGGACTTCTCAGCCAGATCTCTGCTGATACAGAGGGAAGGGCACTATGAGAGACATTCCTATCAAATACTACTCCTCCTAGGGCTGCCTTGGGTGTCCTTTGCTTCTCTCTCTGTCCTGGTGAGCTGTGTTTTACCTAAACACGGGCACATGCCCCTCAGGTGCTGTTTGGAGGGCTGGAATCAGGGCTCTGTGTGGCACAGAGGGGTCCAGGAGCGATGTAGGAGGGTCCTGCTCCGTGCTGCAGGAACAGTCAGCAGAACCATGTGTAATCTTGATTAGGCAGAAATCCACCATGAATATTTCCTATTCCATTTAATTCCTGTTTGTGCTTATTTCAGCTGAATTTGCAGCAGGAGTAATGCCCAAGCCACATCTGGCTCGTGATGCACATGGGATCAGACCAGGACTTTGGGAGGAGGAGGATCTGGATTCAGAGGTTTGGCTTCTTATTTAGAAAATGACGGGTTGCATTCTCCCACGGCTGCTCCAGACTGCCCCAGAGCTCAATGATATTCCTGGCCAAGGGTTTTTTCAGTCTGCCTGACGAGGAAACAATGTCATGTGTATGGCTTGTCTGGCCTCGTGCACCTGCACTTCCCTTTCTTCTCTCTGCATCCCATTTATTCTGAGGGGCCAAATATTCATTAAGTCCTGATGAGTTGGAGTGCCAGGAATCCCTTCAAGATCTTCAAGATGATCCAATGCCACCATCACCCCAGCACCACCATCACCCCCAAACCATGTTCCCCATCCCCAGCTCCTGGAGCACTTTCAGAGGTGCTGACCACCACGTCCCAGGCAGCGCTGCAGCCCCCAGCTCCCCACCCTGGCCTCCACACTCTCAGCTGTGCCCTTGCCCTGAGGAGCAGCCCCTGCTCAGCCCCTTGCTGATGGCATTTGCAGCTTGGACCAACTCCCCCCGACCCAGCCCTTGGGTGTCCCACACCCCATGAGCAGGGAGGCCACACAGACCTTGTCCCAAAGCCTTGAGCTGAGAGGTTGAGGTTTAACTCTCTCATGTCCTCACATGAACTGCAGGAGGAACACACTCCTGGGCTCTTCTTCTGCCTGTCCCAGCTTTATTTTATTATTATTTTTAGGGGTGGGTGTGTAATTTTTTTGACTCGATTAGCAAGTTGAGAATATTCTCTGTGTTAATGTTTGAGTCAGACATGAGGCAGTTCAGCCCCGTAGCTGTTGTTACCTGCATCCCCCGACAGAACAACATCTCCCCAGACTGGGAGCCTCAGTGGTGTGGATTCCTGCCGGGGTACGTGGGTGCCAGTGGAAAATAAATAACGTGGTATTTTCCAAGTGGCAGATCTGAAGGCACCCTTCTTTCCTTGCTTTGCATACTCACAGAGCACCATCCTCTCTGCTTCCCAGATCTGAAAGCCGAGGCAGAGACATCTGATGGGGCTCCAGCGCTGACTCACTGTTTGATGTGAGGCAGGAGGAGGGATGTGATCAGATCCCATTGTGCAGAGCATCCACCACACAACGCCAGCAGCGGGAGGAGAAGTGATTCCTCATCCTCCCTGCCCCTCCAAACACTGCTGTCACCCCTTGCTGTCCCCTGCCCCACCTGCAGCAGCCAGGATGTCACCTCTCAAATGGCTCCTGGGTCGTGGGCTCCCATCCCTGGAGGTGTCCAAGGCCAGGTTGGACTGGGCTTGGAGCAACCTGGGATGGTGGGAGGTGTCCCTGCCCATGGCAGGGGTGGAACTGGATAACTTGAAGGTCCCTTCCAAGCCAGCCCGTTCCATGAGTCCCTGATTCCGTGACTGGGCAGTGTGCAGGCAGAGCCGAGGCTGTGCAGCCCCGGGGTGTGCCGGCTCTGCACGCCCGGGGTTCTTTCTCACGAGATGGTGCAAGAGCCGGGGGGGAACTGGTTAAACAGCGTGAGCTGCCGGGGCTTGGCAGGGCAGGATGTCACCAGGAAGCCAGCATGTTTTATTAAACACACTATCAAAGTGGGCTAAAGTCTCTTATTAATGTCCACAAATTTTGCCACTTCCAAATAGTTTCCACCTACATGTTCCTCCCACTGCTGCACTGGGTGCTGGCAAACATCTCTGCTCCAAGAGGGGAATGGCTTTCATTTGAATAGTCCTCGGGCGAGTTTCGTTGAGCGATGCCAGCGTCATTCCCGCAGCTCTCACGTGCCCGGCAGCGCTCCAGGGTCGCGCCGGAGGGAGCGCACAGAGACAACAGAGCTCTCGCTGTGTTTTCCCAGTGCTTTATCCAGGCACAGCCCATGGCAGCCTAAACCAGTGCACAGAAGCAGCGATGGATGCACATATTTGCAATATTAAATCTCCGCTTGTGACTCGTGGCGGTTCCCGACGGTTCCTCGGCGGTGAGCGCGGCCAGCTGTGCTATGGAGAGGCAGGCACAGCTGGAACCGGCCGGCTTCGCACCGAGAGCGGCTTTTGCAGCTCCCAGGAGGCTGAGACAGAGCCCTGGTGGGTGTCAAAGTGCCCCTCCCTGGACACCGGGGTGGGAAAGGGGACGTGCAGCTCTCCTGGGAGCTCCTGGCCGGGCACATCCCACCGTGCCCTCACTCCGCAGGACCGCAGAGCCCTGGGCACGGAGGTGCTGTGCCCCCGGCTGGCTGCGCCCTGCGGGGCTCGGAGCGGAGCTCGTTTGCTGAGCCCAGGAGAGAGCCCCGCTCCCCAGCTCGGTCAGAGGCAGCAGGAGCCGCTCCTGGTGCGGAGAGCACGCGGTGTTCCTGCCGGAGCCTCGGGCCGAGGATGCCGAGGGCTGAGCGCATCCCGCCCGGCCCCGCGTCCAGCCTGGGCACGGCTGAGCTTTCACCTCCGGTGCCAGTAACCCGAGCCGGGATTGCTGGAAATGGGAGAGAGGGAGAGTCAGCGATTTGATTACAGGCCACAGGCACATGCCTGGCCTTCATGGATATATTAAGTAAGAGACATTTTAAAACAAAACCACCCTCAGTAACCTTATCGTAAGCTCGAATCCACAACCCATCTGTTAACTCCCGGCGCTGCCCACATAGGCTTCCATCAGACAGCAGTGCCAGGGATTTTTGGAACGTTTTCCCCCAAATCCCTGCGGTCGGAAGGGGACAGTCCCGGGGAAGGGGCAGATCCTGAGTCTCGGATTCCCAGCCCCCCCCCCCAAACCAGCCCCCAAACTCTCACCTTCCCGTGCCTCTGTAAATAGCTGCGAATCCCCTTGGACACGAGCTGTCGCGGTCCTGTGACTCCCAGCCCTGCCGGAGGAGCGCTCAGGAGAGCTGCTGCTCCACGGATGGCTTGAGGGAATTCAGCCTTTAAAAACATTTTGTTACAGCCTGAATCGTGTGGTGTAAAGGAACCCTCCATGTAGAAATAATTCAGCAAACACAAGCGAGAAGGCAAATTGATGATTGCATCAGCCCTTGCTTATGAAAACTGATCCCCAGGAAAATGTAACTCAACTCTCGAGCAATCTCACTTGATGCCCAAGAATGTAATAACTTCATTTGGATCCTCCTTTTCGGGGGACTCCTAAATCTTTGGCAACGTCCCTTAAGGTCATGAGCAAATCCTGATATGGAGAATTGTTTGGCAAGCACGAGAACAGTAAAAGGGCTAAATAATTGGGGATTACCTCTGACCCCGATCTGTGGCTCACCACCCACTGCAGGAATGTACCGAATATCTGAAGGAGCATGCAGGAGTCAGACAATCCACGGGCATGAAGCCGTCCACGTACTCCTGAAGCCTGAACTTCAAATGCAGAGCAGGTTGGCCCCAAACCTCATTTTTCATTAGCAAAAGGCTGCAGCAAGCTCTAATTATTTCTGTTGCCTTGGACAAAGGGTCAGTGATGGGACAGATGAAAAATTGTCTGTGTTTTTTTCACCCTTTGTTTGGAAAATAACAGCTTGGGTCTTGGGGGCACAGAGGGAACAAACCGTCTGCTCCGGGGCTCGTTACTGAGGCTGCTTACGGTCCCCTGAGCTGCAGCAGGGGACAAACACATCACCCCCATGTCTTCTGATGGTTATTGCTGAATTTGTTCAGTGCCTGCAGGAAAGAGCAGCTCTGCTGTGAGAGGTGACAGCTCGGAGCTGTGATTCTGTGGCACTCGGAGCTCCACGCTCAGCGCCAGGTCCCCTCCCACACTGTGTGCAGGGCTGGGGCAGCACACAGACCCTCAAGGGCAAAGGGCAGGTCCTGGCAGGGGGTTGGACTGAGGTGTCTTTAAGGTCCCAAACCATTCCGGGATTCCGTGATCCTGCCCATAATCACCAGGTCTGTGGGCTCAAGACCGTGTTGAGTGGGGCAGCCCAAAGATCTGTTTTGTGGGAGCCCCATGTCGCTGATACGGCGCCGTGGTGTTCACACTGGAAGTGCTGCTGGGAGGAAGTGCTGTAGAGGAGATTTTGGGGGTTTATAGACCTTACATTTACGGCTAGCATCTTTCTGAGGCTCCGACTTCCCTTGGGGTTCTTCCTGGTAACAACAGACACCTTTGGATGGGGGTAAGCCTTAAACAGCCTGTCTCCATCGCCCATTTAAAAACCCTCTGTGCTCTCATGTCGCACCTCCTGCCCTCGGATTCCTCCTGAGGTGGAGCAGCCAGGACTCTGCAGGAAATAGCAGCAGCTCAGTGCTGGAGCTCTGGTGTTTCCTTATCTTGGTAAATGCACCTTTTATCAGCTGAGCCTGCCTCTACTTGCTCAGCACTCAGCAGGGAAGTGACCACGGCCCTTCAGGAGAGTTCTGCCTTGGCAGGTTCACACAAACCATTCTCATGGCTCAGCATTGTGCAACTGCTGGCGTCCACGAGCTGGCACGGGCTTGGCATGGCATGGAATGCTCTGGGTTGGAGGGGACTTTAAAGTTATCATCATTCCAGCCCCTGCCATGCACAGGGACACCTTCCACTAGACCAGGTTCCTCCATGCAACACTTCCAGGAATGGGGAAACCACAGCTTCTCTGGGAATCTGTGCCAGGGCCTCCCCACCCTCTCAGGGAAGAATTTCCTGCTGATCGTAGGATCACAGAATGGTTTGGGTCAGAAGGGACATTAAAGTGATTATCTAGTTCCACCCTCTGGGACAGGGGACAGGACAGGGACACCTTGCACTAATGGGCAGGGACACTTTCCACTGGAGCACGTTGCTCTAAACCCTGGCCAGCCTGGCCTTGGACACCCCCAGGGATGGGGTCCTGCCACCCCAAGACTTCCCTGCAGCACCCCCATTTCCCCAGAGCTACATTTTAGCAACTCTCACTTATTTTGTTTTTTCTCCCACATTTCCAGACTTCTGTGGCTGCAGCTTTCTCTGGGTCTGTGTTTGTGTCTGCGGCACTTTGGGGGTGATTTTTTAAACTTATTTTTTCTTGCCTATCTTGGGACTCAGCAGCACGGTATGGCAGGGCACTGTATGGCACAGTATGGCACAGTCTGGCATGGTATGGCACAGTATGGCACAGTCTGGCATGGTATGGCACAGTATGGCACAGTCTGGCACTGTATGGCACTGTATGGCACAGTCTGGCACAGTCTGGCACTGTATGGCACAGTGGGCACTGTATGGCACTGTATGGCACATTATGACACTGTATGGCACAGTCTGGCACTGTATGGCACTGTATGGCACAGTGGGCACTGTATGGCACATTATGACACTGTATGGCACTGTATGACACAGTCTGGCACAGTCTGGCACAGTCTGGCACTGTCTGGCACAGTCTGGCACTGTATGGCACAGTCTGGCACAGTCTGGCACTGTATGGCACTGTATGGCACTGTCTGGCACAGTATGGCACAGTGGGCACTGTATGGCACATTATGACACTGTATGACACTGTATGGCACTGTATGGCACAGTCTGGCACAGTCTGGCACTGTATGACACAGTCTGGCACTGTATGGCACAGTATGGCACAGTCTGGCACAGTATGGCACTGTATGGCACTGTATGGCACATTATGACACTGTATGGCACAGTCTGGCACAGTCTGGCAGTCTGGCACAGTCTGGCACTGTATGGCACAGTCTGGCACAGTCTGGCACAGTCTGGCACTGTATGGCACATTATGACACTGCATGGCACAGCATGGCACAGCATGGCACAGCCCAGCACGACTCGGCTCGGCACCGCTCGGCCCATCCCATCCCGGCCCGGCCCGAGCCGTCCCCCCCCCGCCGGGGCACACGTGGGGGGGGGGCGGAGCGGCGCCCCCGCCTCCCCCCGCGCCGCCGCCACGTGAGGCTCATGTGACGGCGGGGCGGGGGCGCGGGGCCGCCAGACGTGCCGGCGGTCACAGGGCTCCGCACGTCGCTCCCGTCCACCCACTCGCCCGCATTTAACCCGGCCCGCGGCCGCCCGCCGCTCCTCAGCCCGCGCGGCGCGGGCGCGGCATGAGCAGCGGCACCGGCACCGGCGGCACCGGCAGCGCCCGCAGCCCCTGAGCGCCCGCAGCGCCCGCGCCCCCCGCCATGGAGCGCATCCCCAGCGCGCAGCCCCCGCCCGGCTGCCTGGGCAAACTGCCCGCCCTGGAGAGCGGAGACCTGCCGGGGTAAGCGGGGCTTCGGGGGGCTCGGGGGGCTCCGCGGGAAGCGGCCCCGCCGGCTCCGGGACGGGGGTAACGCGCTGCTCTCCTTTCTCCCGTGCAGGCTGGACTTCGCGCACATGTACCAGGTGTACAAACCCCGGAGGGGCTTAAAGAGGAGCGAGGACAACAAGGTGAATGGGGGGTGAGGGGCTAAAACGAGGGGCCGTAAGGTAACCCGGGGGTTAACGGGGTAAATCGGGGGTTAACGGGGTGAACCGGCCGGTGCGCGGCCGTGGCGGCGCTCCCGGGGCGGGGGCTCGGCCGCTCCCCGGCGCGCTCGGGACGGGAGCGGTGGGACCGTGCGGGTGTTCCCCCGCTGACCCGCTGCCCGGCCCCGCAGGAAACCTACAAGCTGCCGCACCGGCTGATCGAGAAGAAGAGGCGCGACAGGATCAACGAGTGCATCGCGCAGCTGAAGGACCTGCTGCCCGAGCACCTCAAGCTGACGGTACGTGCGGGCGGAGGGACGGGGCAGCGGCTCCCCCGGGGCCGGCTCTCTGCTGCCGCTTCACCGCCGATTTGGGGTGGGTTTTTATTTTTTTTGTTGTTTTTGCTCTGCGGTGCCGCACGCCCGGGAAGGCTGTAAGCGCATCCCAAACTTCCCCGGGAGCCGCGGATCCCTGCGGGAGCTGGGATCCCAGGGGACCCCACTCCCAGCGCTGCCGGGCGAGAGCAGTCCCCGGCCGGGCTCCCCCGGGCTCAGGTCACGGTGCCAGCAGGGGCAGCAGAACCCATAAACAAAACGCTTCTCTCCGAGCTCATGCGGCTGGTCTGGAAGTACCTGCGCGGTTCCGTGAGAGCCTTTTCCCTAGCCTGCTTTTTAACTTATTTCTATGGAATGTTGCCGCTGGTAGTGCTGCCTGCTCCGGGTCTCACCGTGCCCGTCCTCCCGCGGCTCCTGGGAAGGCACTGGCAGCCCCGGGCGGCTCCTGGCTGAGCCTGCGGCGGGTGCCAACCTGTCCCTGTGCTCCCAGACTCTAGGTCACCTGGAGAAGGCTGTGGTTCTGGAGCTCACCTTGAAGCACGTGAAGGCACTGACCAATCTCATCGAGCAGCAGCAGCAGAAGATCATTGCTTTGCAGAACGGTTTGCAGGCGGGTGAGTGTTCAGACGGCAGGGTGAGAGCCTGTGTGTGTGTGATGGACTTTCCTTGGGGAGCCTGTGAAATGTGGCTGGGACACCTTGTCCCCCGAGAAGGGAGGAGACAGGAATTCTGCCCTTTCCTGCTGTCATTTTCTCAGGCTTTGCTTACGAGCTTTTGCAAAAAAAGGACGTGTTGCTCAAGGTGGTCACTGCAGAGCGCCCTGGGGGTTGTTTGAAATTAAACTGGGTTTTCAGTAGTTTTAGTTACAGCCTGGGTTTGCTTTGAGGTTCTCTCCAAAGCCATTCGATTCTTTCCATTTGTGTTTGTGAGCTTTAGATAACCCAGTCGGGTTTATTTGGTTGTTTGTCTCTGGAAATAGATATAAATCTGCTTTCTATACACCCCTTTTCAAGTTTCTTTATAACCGAGCTGGCCTGAGCTCTGCAGGCAGAGGGGACCCGGTGCTTCAGCTTATCAGCTTTAGATGCACTTCCTCCTGCTGTTTTCACATGTGGCACTCACGTGAATCTGATACAGTAAACCCGAATTTTTCGGAGGCGCTGTCCCTGCCCCGGCAGCCACAGGGAGTGCAGTGGAGCTGCCGGAGCAGCGGAGTCCCCCGGGGCTGGTGGAGCTGCCGGCCCTCTGGGAGCTCCCTGCCCGGAGGAGCACGGCAAGGTGCACCCTGCCTTCCCCGGGGGCTTTCCTGGAGGAGCCACAGCTTGACTCATTCCCCTTTCTGCACTCCAGTACCTGTTGAAGGTGGATTATACAGTAAATAGCAAAAAAGAGCAGGTGGCACTTTACGTAAAGTTGTTACGTAGGAGTGGACAGGTGGATGTTCCAATGGAATTGTCCATTTCTGCAGAAATCCAGGGATTTCTGTGCACAGGGTCCAGCTTGACCATTGCGTCCCCCTCTGTCTGTGCTGTACCCCAAGTCCAACATCGCCTCCGCTCCCCCTCAGAGATGGAAACTGAACTATTTAGCATGTTGTTAATTTTTAATTTCTTTCTGTTAATGTTTCCTTAGGTGACCTGTCATCGAGAAACCTTGATTCCAGCCAGGAAATGTTTCGATCCGGTTTCCAGATGTGTGCCAAGGAAATGCTGCAATACCTGGCAAAGCACGAGAACGGCAAGGAGCTGAAGTCGTCGCAGCTGGTCAGCCACCTGCACCGGATGGCCAGCGAGGTGCTGCAGGGCGGGGCCGCCCGCAAGGCCGGGGACATCCCTCCCAAGCTGGTGGACTTGAAGGAGAAGCCGGCGCCCCTGGGCGCGGCGGGCGAGGGCCACGGGAAGAACTGCGTGCCCGTGATCCAGCGGACATTCGCTCACTCCAGCGGGGAGCAGAGCGGCAGCGACACGGACACGGACAGCGGGTACGGGGGAGAGCTGGAGAAAAGTGACTCCAAATCGGAACAGCCCTATTTCAAAAAGGATACCGACCTCAAATACACTGTCCAGGAGAGAATAAGCTCTATTAAGCAAGAGACTGAGGACCCGCCTGCCAAAAGGAGCAGGCTGGAGTCGCCGCAGGACGAGGGCCCTTTTGGCAGTGACATGATGGGCTCTTCCAGCAGCTTCCTGGGCCCCCACGCTCACCAGCCTCCCCTGTGCCTGCCTTTCTACCTGATCCCGCCGTCCGCCACCGCCTACCTGCCCATGCTGGAGAAGTGCTGGTACCCAGCCTCGGTGCCCGTGCTGTACCCCAGCCTGCCGGCCTCTGCCGCGGCGCTGACGGGCTTCATGAACCCCGACAAAATCTCCCCCCCTCTGCTGATGCCCCAGAGACTCCCTTCTCCTGTACCGGCCCATTCCCCCATCGACTCCTCGGCTCTGCTTCAAGCTTTGAAGCAGATTCCTCCTTTGAACTTGGAAACCAAAGACTGAGCGCAGTGTGACTGGTTTTTCTCTTCTTTTTTTCTTTTTTTTGTTTTTTTTTAGTTTGAGAGACTGTTTCACTTTTATATATTGGCTGGACTGAGGTGTGGGGACGAGGTTCACTGTGCGTAGGAAGCTAAATCCCCTTTTCTCTGACCTGTCAGGTAGCTTGGAGAAGGATGAAGGATGCGCCCAGGTTAGCGATTGACAACAACTTCCAAAAGATTAATGAAGGGTTTAAGAAGGGTTTTGTGCTTTACCCCTTCCCTTCTTCCCTCTCCACATCTACAGAGCAACAGTTGACTCGGTCAGCTGCGAATCTATTGCAAAGCTGTGAAGAAATATTCCATTGGTCAGACCTGGTTGGAGGGTCTGTGGATATAAAATACATAAATATAACCCACGGTACTTCCCTGAGCGGTGCTGAAGGCAACGGCCCTGCTGGTTCATTGGAGCTGGGCTGGTGTCCGAGGGGCCCCGAGCGTGGGGTGGTGGTGTTGGCAATGCCACCGTGAGAACAGGAGCAGGACAGTGCTCACTGCAGGGGCAGCAGTGTCACCAGGATGAGCAGGGCAGTGGTCACTGGTGGTGGTGGCAATGCCACTGTGAGTGCAGGAGCAGGGCAGTGGTCACTGCGGGGTGGTGGCAATGCCACTGTGAGTGCAGGAGCAGGGCAGTGGTCACTGCGGGGTGGTGGCAATGCCACTGTGAGTGCAGGAGGAGCAGGGCAGTGGTCACTGGTGGTGGTGGCAATGCCACTGTGAGTGCAGGAGCAGGGCAGTGGTCACTGTGGGGTGGTGGTGGCAGTGGTGGCAATGCCACCAGGAGAGCAGGGCAGCGGTCACTGCCTGGTCACACAGGTCAGGCAGACCTAAGACGGGTTTCTCTCCACACCTTTGCTGATACATAGATATTTTTTAACAAATAAAAGGTAGCTGCTGCTTGGAGCTTTCCATGGCGTACATCTAATAAATAAATTAACCTGCGCCCTTCCTGTAACTCGAGCTGCTAGCCGGGCCGGCTCGGGAGGAGCTGTCCCTGGGATCGCTTTGCTGGTGGCACCCGGCTCCAGCCTCTCCCGCTGCTGCTGTCGCCTCGCTCCTCGGGAATGAGCGCGATTTGCCCGGCCGGGAGCTCCTTGGCACAGGGAGCAGCTGAGGCAGCGCCATCCGTGCCCGACAGTGCCTTTGGAAAACGGCAGGGTGGGATTCCAGAGGAGCCTGATCCCGGCAGGATCGGGGTTCCTCCCTGGCAAACCTGGCTCGCGTGTTAAGGGGAGAGGGGTCCGTGTGACACTTGGGCTGGAAACTGCAAGGGGCTTTCTCCGCAGAGGAACATCATCTCCAGTTTAGCTTCTTTCTAATTAAAAAACCCCAAAGCTCACTGCTAAAGGCACTGCTCTTTGGTGGTTTTTTTCTTACTGGTTTGAGAACTGGTGAGCAGAACCCCTGTCTGGATCCTCATGTCGCCCTCCCATTGCACCAGCTGTTGAGATGCACTATGCTTGATTGCAGATTGTGTTCTAACGTTTATTTTGTTGTTGGTTTTTTTGGGTTTTTTTGGTATACAGTTGTTGCCTTTATTTGTAAAAACCTGTTATAAATATATATATATTATATAAATATATTAAAAGTTAAAACGTTTCAGATGTCTATTATTTGTATAACTACTTGAGCATAAAGAAGTGAGAAATATGAATGTATTCTTGTTTCTGGGTTGTCTTTTTTTTTTTTTTTTTTTGAAGAGAAGAATATTCCGTTTTTCTCTTGGGAGAGGTACAGTGTTTATATTTTGGAGCCACCTCCAAGGTGGGATATTGTACATATTTTTATCTTGAGTAAATGTTAAGTAGCTGTTTAAAAATGCTTAATAAAATAATTCTTTTCCTGTGGAAGATAAGGGTTTGCCTCCTGTGCTTTGAAATGTTGGAGTGGGGTCGTTCCACGTGGTCTGGTCCAGCAGGGGATGGCAGGGGCGGGGAGCAGGAATTTGGGATGCAGGGGGGAGTGAGACTGCTGGGTGCAGGGAGGAGTGAGGATTTCAGGGTGCAGGGGGAATGAGGGATCTCAGTGCAGGGAGGAGTGAGGATTTCAGGGTGCAGGGGCCAGCAGGGCTCTCCTTGCTCCCCCCACAGCTCCTCCACTGTCGGTATCTGAAGGAGCTCAGGGTCCCATTACCCCTGTCACCAGGGATATTTATTTATTTTAACTCCCTTGGCACCTTCAGGGATTTTTTTCCTTCCAGACTCGAAGGAGGTGCCAGGAGAGCCTGGCTGGCTTTCCTGCTCTCTCCTGATGTCACGTTGTGCTCCCTGTGTCTGGCATTTGGCTCCTGGGCCCCAAGCTCTGTGGGGAGGAGGCAGCCCCTCACCCTGCAGGATGCAGCATCTCCACAGGCTTTGCCCAGTTCCTGGAGGAAAATGGATTTGCTGCAAACTGGTTTTACTTCAGCACCCTCAGCCTGTGTCTGAGCTGCCCCAGGACCGCCAGGGATGGTGCCCACCAAATCTCTGAGGCTGAGGGGTGCGAGGGTCAGGTCCTGCCTTTGCTGGAGTGATCCCTGCCACCCCCGCATGTCCAGCTGTCCCTGATTTGGGAATTCCAGCTGGCACTGTGGGTGCTGGAGCAGCCTGGGGCCTCTACTCCCAGTGCTGCAAAATGAGCCCGAGGGTACGGTCCTCATCCCACCACAGGATCCCTCCCAGTCTGTCCAGCAGCAATGCTGGTTTCTGGTCTCTAGATGAAACAGAGACCCCAAACCTCCCCCAAAGGCAAAAGAGGGGTGAAACAAAGGGATGGATGGCAGGACTCGGTTACCCAGTCGTGCTGCCCGTGCGTGGATGGGGCACGGGCACTTCTGAGGGGATATTTGGGATTTTCACTGGGCAGATGAATCACAAAACGTGGGGAGTGGTTGAAGTGTCCGACTGGGGCTGAGCATCCCCAGGACCCCACACAGAGAGGCCGATGCTTCTTGTTAAACTGTGGTTAGAAATACAGAAACCTTAGCTTAAGTTATGCTAGAAAAAAATGCTGCTTGGTTTAATGTGTTTGGGGCCTCCACACGTCCCAGCGTTCATGTTATGTTTGCTTTAATTAGGGCTAGATATTGATCTCACTGAAGCTGACTGCAACAATCCCATCTGGGGACAGCATTTGGTGCTCAGTGCAGAGGTGTCTCCAGCCTCAGGACCCCTGGATTTCTGGCTCCTTTCCATGGCTCTCTCTCCCTTCTGGTCCTCATATTCTGTCCCCCCTTGTCCTATGGTGGGATGACTTTCAGGAGTTCCAGATCCTCAGTCATGGAGGAAAAAATTGCCAAAAAAAGTGGGAGAAAAAACATTTACTCAGGAAGAAAATTTTATTATGGGCCAGGAATTTTCTCCGCTGCCCTGGCCCAGTGCCAGCAGGACAGGTGAGCTCTGTGGGGCAGGGTCTGCACCTGGGGTGGCACCGGGTGGGGACCCCACTGCCAGAGCAGCCCCTCCCAGCCCTGCCAGAGCAGCATCCCTGGAATCCCCATCCCAGCCCGGGAGGAAGAGGTGGGGAGAGGGATGGAGGGATGGAGGGATGGAGGGATGGAGGGATGGAGGGATGGAGGAAGGAAAGAAGGAAGGAAGGAAGGAAGGAAGGAAGGAAGGAAGGAAGGAAGGAAGGAAGGAAGGAAGGAAGGAAGATGATGGATGGAAGGAAGGAAGGATGGATGGATGGATGGATGATGGATGGATGATGGATGGATGATGGATGGATGGATGGATGGATGGATGGATGGATGGATGGATGGATGGATGGATGGATGGATGGATGGAAGGAAGGATGGAAGGAAGGATGGATGGAGGGGCGACCCCCGGCACAGTGCCAGCCCGGGACAGCCCGTGCTGCCTGCCCCGCCGGGGTGTGCTGAGTTCCCGGGCTTGTTTTCATGGTCTCACCCAGCTCTGACCTGCCTCAAATGTTGACACAATGTCACGTTTCCGACTGCAGTCTTTCATGTGCAGCCGGAGGCTAAATACGGCTGCTGGTTCCTGGAAAAAGACGTGCCTGGCACCCTTTCAGCAGAAACCCGATCCCCATGCAGGCTTGGCACAACAGCTGAATAACACGGCAATAACTCTTTCAGCAGCATTTCAACCCATAAATAGGGCTTCCCGTGCGACTCCTTGAAGTCAGACAAGGAGGATACAATGATTTTAATGATTTTAGGCAAAAAAAAAAAAAAAAAAAAGTTAGTGTGTGTGAAGAGAAGGTGAGAGGGGGCAGCGGGGTCAGGCAGATCAAAGGGTGTCGTGGAGGTGCTGAGTGAGGTTAGCTGAGTGGGAGTGCAGGATTGCCTCAAAAGGAAAGAAATGCTCCTGAATTTTTTAATGTCTCGGTCCTGTTTCATACCAGCCCTGTGGAGGCATGGGGAGAGCCTTCCTGAGAGCCAGGGCCTTTCCTAACCCCGGTGAGGACACACAGACACATAATTTTAGCTTTTCACCACCTGTTTGGAAAGCTCCCGTAGCCGAGCGCTGTGGGACTGGATGGTTTTTACAGGCATGTACCCCGGGAGCTGCTTATTTGCATTATGCATGGACCAGGGCCTAAAATAATCTGCAGTGACGCACATTTTTTTTGCTGTGATTTTTCCCCCCCCACCCTTTTCCAGGACTCCATTTTTTTGAACGTGCCGTGACTTTTGAGGACCACGCATGGTTACCCAGCCCCAGGGCTGCCGGAGCTCTGATTCAGCTGAGCTGGGGGGAGCTGCCCCGTCCCCCGGCCGTGACACACGGAGGGAGAAGTGCCCTTGTGCTCTGCCTTGGCTTTCATCTGCAGAGCGTGTAGCTGCAAGTGCGGCGTGTTTACAAATGCAGGCATTGCAAGATCCCTTGAACTGTGTCCTAGTACAAAAGAGGCTTTGAAACGAGAAACACGTTGTCATGGCATGTTCCAGGCCAGCAGCACCAGACTGAACCAGATAATTGCTGTTTCTGCTTCAGCGTGGAAAAAGCAGCAGGTCTTGAGCAAGGCTTTTTTTCCCCTTAGACATTTCGTGTGATGCTCAGGATGGAAGGAGAGGGATGGGAATGCCCGGGGGCAGAGGAGGGATGATCTCCACAGGGCTGCAGGCAGAATGACTCTGCTGGGCTCAGCCCGTGTAACCGTAGCCCGCGGGGCTGGTGACACTGACCCTCGCTATGTGACACGGGGTGTCCGTGTTTTGTAACCCTGGCGTGCTGCCGGAGCCAGGAGATGCGGCTCTCGCTGCTCCCTCGTGTTCCAGACCTTTCCCACTGCCCTTCTGCGGGCAGTTCACGGCACTTGAGAACTCTCCCGATGCCTCTCAGCGCCAGAGACAGCTGCTAATTGCAGAGAACATTACTGGCCCTGGGCAAGGCAGCTCTGCCCTGGGAGCACTGGCCACGGCTCAGGGGTGCCTGTACCCTTGTGCCCTCACTCCTGAGGCACCTCCATGCTGCAGTGTAAGAAATGGAGGATTATATTTTGGAATAATTCATTTCTTAGACATGTGTCTTTCTCCCAGGTGTGTTTCTGCCCCAGGCACATCACCCCATGGAGGCAGCTGTTGCCATCACACCCAGTGCCTCTGGAAATGGCCAGACAGGAAAGCTCTGCATGGGAAGGGTTTCTCACCACATGTGCCTTGTTAAAACTGCAAACGGAGCAGGCTGGGAAATACCACACAGCTGATGGAAACAGGAATGCCTGGAAATAAAAGGCCGCTCCCCCAGCTCCTCTTGTGCTTGTTGCTGCCCATGGGATGGTGGGAGCTGGCTGGGGTCTATCCTGGGCTGGCTCCTCCTGCCATCCATCTCTTTGCATTACACAGAGGCAGGCCTGGCTAAGGCAGGTGGGTGCTTGCTGTGGGATGGAGCCTTACTCATCTCAGCCCTGCCCATGTCCATGAGTGACTGTCTGCGGGGTGACAACGCTGATGGGAAAGGGCTGGGTTGGCATTATAGCCTTGGACTTGCCCCCAGTGCTCCATTTTTACCTCCTCTCTGACCTCTGCTCTTTATTCCAGTACCCAGGATGGGTTCCCACGTCATTTTCTGAACACCAGCTCAGCCCAAGGAGCAATGGCCACGGTCTGTGGCTGCCAGAGCTGTCTCACAAGAGGAATAATTAGTTTCTCTCTGCAACGCAGCTTTATCCTTCCTTCAGCCCGTGCTGCTGCTGGAAGTGTAGCAGCATTCCCTCCTCCGTGCGGCTCTCCGGTCGCCTCCGTGCCGTGGCAGCGAGAAAAGGCCGAGATCTATTCTGCTTTGAAAGGACTGATGAATATGCAAACTATTAGGGCTGAAATATTGCTTATCCGCGTCACGGGGTGTGCATGGAGCTCGTGTTTGTGCTGCTGCCCGAGGATGTGTACACCACCAGTGTGCAGCTGAGCAGCTTAGGGAAGATTTAACTCTTATTTCTATTCTTGACACTGAATCATTAATAAGGTTATGGCCATGCTGGGGGCCTTTCCCAGCACCCTCCTCCTGCTGTGGCAGGGCCTGGGGACCTGCTGGTGGGGTTTGACTGCAGCTATTGATTGGGGTAAAGCTCCATCCCAAATGGAAGCAGTTGCTGATGATTATCTCGTGGTATTAGTGCATGTATTGTGAAATTGGTGTGATTTGAGATGAAATGTGACCTATGGGCATAGGCAATGTGTTCTAATGTATTCAGAAATGCTGGGGCTGACGAGCTGTTGCTGCTGGTACCACACTGATTAAACCCCAGCTCGCTCTGCTCCCATTGAAATCAGTGGGAGGTCTGTCATTGCCTTCCGTGAGTGCTGGACTGGATCCAGACTGCACTTCATGGGATGCATTATTCCACAGGATTAGAGAGGCACAGGGAGCGGGATTCCTCTCTCTCACTGATCTCTGCTGCTTAGATGTTTGCCTTGGAGCTGGCTGGGACATGAAGCACCCAGCCTGGTTTTGGTGTCAGCCCAAGGAGGAGATGAGTGCTGTTGGCCAGGGCTGGGGTGCTGCTCTGGGGCTGCAGGGAAACAGGAGGGGCTGGGCAGCCCCCCATGATCCAGAACTCCTGGTGGTGTGGGGACGCAGGAGGCAGGGTTCCCATCAGCATTGTCTGTACCAAGTGTTTGACCCACAAGTGCTGGAGTCCCTGGGCTTTTCATTCCTGAACCAGGAGCCCCAGAGGGGCCCTGGCACTTCACACGCTGATCAGGACTTGGCTAGGAGGGGTTTTCTCAGGTTCTTGATTTCAGACAAACATTTGGCCTCAGAGAGGTGCCAGTCACTCTGGGACCGATTTCCCCTGTGGTGCGGGAAGCGCTCGGAGCACCTCTCACGGCCCATCCCAGCCCTGCCACACCAGCCCGGGCTGAGCCCTCGGGTGGAGGATGACTCAGGGCCCCGTGGAGGGAGGGGGTGACCGTGACCCCCCCAGTGCTGCTGGGGAACTGAAGCAATCTGTTTATCATGGAAAAACTGCTCTTTGCAGCAATTCAAATGGAAACTTCCCAGAATGAGTGTTGCAGAGCTTTCCCCTTGAATCACCGGGCCTCCCAAGAGCCGCTTTCTAAGACGATGCCCTCGAGAGAGCTGTCCCCGGCCCTGCCGTGCGTGGAGCTCTCTCCCTCCTCGGGCCCATTCTCCTGGGAGCGGAGCCTTTCCCCGGGTGGAGCAGGAACGGCACCAGCAGCGCTGGGGTGTCCCGGGAGCTGCTGCCCAGCCCGGCCCTGGAAGGCCCTGCGGTGCTGCCACCTCCCAGCCTGGGGAGCAGCCTGGCCCGGAGGCTCCCACAGCAGTGCCCGCTGCCATCTCGCCAGGCCTTTTGCCTGTTTTCCCTTCCCTCTGGCTGCCCATCACCCTTTCCATGGCTGAAATGAGTGTCCAAAGGTCACGGGGAATTCAGCCCTGCCCGGAGCTCGTGTAGCCGGGTGAATAAGGAGTGAGCGAGCGAGGCCTGAGTCGCTCCGCTCCCGAGGCTGCCTTGCCTCCTGTGCCCGGCCGTGGCAAACCCTGCCCGGTGCTGGTGGGGGCACGGGGCCCGTGTGCTGCCCAGCGAGCCGTGCCCACAGCCCAGGGATGCTCTGGGCACGCTGCCTCCGCCGAGGTGAGCCCTGAGCTGTCAGCCCGGCACATTGGGCAAAGATAGCAACGGGCTGGGTGTCACAAGGGGTGGAGGCCACTGAGCCGGGCAAGGGGCACGGAGGGACGGCAGGTTACGGTGATCCCACTGCCACCCCCGGAGCGAAGCTGCTGGGGATTTTTATACATTTATTCCTGTCAGCCCTGTGGTGCTTGTCCCCATAGTAACAGAGCAGGCTGGCACTGCAGCGCTCAGTGACATCCCTGGTCCCCAGGGAGAAGCCAAGGACCTGCGTGGTCCTGATCCCCAGCAGCCCAGGAACAGCTTTCCTGCGCTTCAGGGCTTTCACTGTGTCTCCCCGGGAAAGCAAAGAATCGCTGGCCAAGAGGGCAGAAGGGGCAGGTGTGTGGCTGGACCAGGTCCTGGCAGGACCCTGCTGGGGTAAGGCTGGCTGGTGGCAGGTCCTTGTCCCCAGGACCTGTGGCCGGGAGCTGCTGTGGCAGGGCCTGGTGAGCCGCACGTGTGAGGAGCACGAGCCCTGCTGCGGTGTGCGGCTGAGGCAGGAACCACCGAGGGGTTTTCCGGGCTCCAGAGAGCACCTGGGCGCTTGAGGTCAGGAGGCATCTGCAGCACAAGCTTTTTGAACCCAGCAGCAAGGCAAAAGTGTTTTGAAGGAGGCCGGCAAGACAGAGATCTCAGTTCAGATCCTGGAGCCGCTCGGAAGATGAGTCAAAGGATTCCTGAAACAATTAGAGCTGTGAGGTGCAGCAGCAACAGCACATCCACCGTCAGCAGCTCTGCCAGGCGCCCTCGGCCAGCTGTTCGTGCTTTCCCTTTAATAAGGCATATTAGGCAATTTCCCATTTAAAAATGTTTATGGGAATATATAAATATTCGCTTATACAGAACTTGCCTGGCCCTTTGTGTGCAGAGCGGCGGTGAGAGTGACTTGAATTGTTATAAATCTATCAGGGAGGCTTGAGATGGAGCCTTCAGCATGGTGAGATGGATGTCTCGGAGCCCCCCTAGGGAATGTGTCCTCCAGGTGCCAGGATGGGACACCTCGCTCTGTGGGACATGGTGCCCCGCCGAGCAGGATGGGGCCACCGCAGGGCTGTGTCACGTCCCTTGGTGCCCAGCCACTGGCAGCGTGGGCAGGGTTTTCCCTCGTGTGATTTCCCGATGGCCACAGGAAGAGCTTGCACAGACCCGATCTGGATTTAATCAAAGGAATTTTTTTTTTCATTTGCTGTCTTATGCGCTGACCACCAAACCACATCCTTCGAGCCTGAGCCCAGCACAGTGAAACAAAAACTAGCAAAAACTAGGCCAGGGCTTTTTGCTATGTATTTTTTTTTTTTCTTTCCTTTTCCTTTAGTGCATCAGTTGGGTGCAAAGCTGGCACACGCCTCTCCTCCAGTCCCTCTGCTCCCACACAGCCCCTTCCCAGGGCAGCCTGGCATTTCCACCACCCCTGAGCCAGGCACTTGCAGCTCCACGTGAAACCTGGGAACTATCCAGATTATGTGCACTCAGCACAGCGTCAGTGGGAAGCAAATATAGAGAAATAATGAGTAATGACGTGCTGGCAGACCACGTCGGGACCTAATAAGGCACAAGGTGGGGACTGTCCTTGGCTCTCACCCGATGCTTGGCTGGTGCAGCCTGACTCTGGGGTCAGAGCAAAGCAGAGGGGCCCCAGTGAGCCCCCGGTGCCGGTGGGAGCAGTGGCTGTGGTGTGACACCGTCCCTGGCAGCACCCCACAGCATCCAGGGGCGAGGTGCCTGCGTAGGGAAGTTCTCACGTTCACAGAACAGAGAGCAGCTTTATTGTTGTATTTTGCAAACCAAAACCAGTCGGGAGTTTCTGAAGCGTCTGCCATCCCCGCAGAGAGCTGTTTAGTCATGCCTGGTGTGTGTGCATGTGAGACAGTGAGGGGAGGGAGGCTCGAGGACTTTGCAAAGATTAAAGATTTATGCTGACCCTTGAATCTGATCCAAGGCTACTAATCTGCCCTGATCCTATCATCTGCTCAGGGTGGATCTATTTCACTTTCCTTTATGGTACTCCTGACTCATTCCACTCCCACTCCAGGCCAGTCCAGTGGGAATGGGAAGCGCGACCACATATTTGTTTGGGTTTGCATTTAAAGCTCTGGACCTGTAGTGGGTGCAGCTCATAAAGGAAACCAGTGTGGATAAGATATGGGTGAGCTGAATGCTTGGAAACCACTCCCAAACACAAGCTGGAGTGGTTTGAAATCAAGGTGGAGTGATGTACTGAAGGCACAATACTTGGCAGCTACACCCAGCGTGTGAGAAAGACATTTAAATCCAAGGTGGTGAGGTAGGCAGGGCATCCCTCGTGCTTCCGACGGGACAGCCCGTGCCCTGCAGGGTGTGCAGTGCCAGGGAACCGGGTACCCACCCCTCCATCTGCCCTCTCTGCTCTGTGCTTGGCACCCCAGCGAGCCCCTCTGTGGGCCTGCAGGAAGCTGTGCCAGGGGTTCTGCTCCTGCCCTGCCCTGCTCTGCCTGGGAAAGGCCTTGTTTGTGCTCCATCACCCTGTACTGAAAGGCTCCTGATGGCTGCTGGGGCTTTAGTGTAAAAAACAATGTGTGGAGGAGAATACAGACCTGATTTTTTAGAGGGCAGAATAAATCTCCTCTGCCTTTGCAATAGTGTGGCAGAGAGAGAAATAGGAGCTTTCCACCTCCCTAGCTCTTCTCTGCTGCAGCCACACGTGTCTGGAGGAAGGCTGGGGATGCCACAGCAGCCTGGCCTGCGTGCCAGCCGGGCAGGGGTGGATAACACCCACCGGGCACGGCTGGCAGTCCCGGAGCCGCGGGCAGACAGGATCAGCCATACGGGCCTGGCCCGTGGCTGAACTGACCAGGAGATGGAGTGTGGCATATCCTATTTCAGATCCCCTGGGACATCCTGTTCTCCTGATAACTGATGATATGTAAATATAGCAAATGCAAAGCCAGGCACTTTCCTAGGGTGCCCAGCCCAGGCTGCTTATAGAACAGGGCTGAGCCCCAGCGGCGCGCTTGGAAACACCCATCTGCAACTGCGACACAGGCATCGGGCTTTATTTTTAGTTTAAAACGAAGTTCCTGTTTGTAAGGCCAGAAGGGTTACAGGAAGAAAAATTATGAAGTGGGATCATTTACTGCTATTTTCTTTTCACGTGTCCTTCCTTCCTCTCTCCTGAGAAATGGGATGTAGCACATCGCTATTCCAGGCTGCAGCACTCGCTGGTTCCTGCTCCCTCCGAAGAGGCCCATTAAACCTTGTGTAACAAAAGGCTCCGTCCTTCCAGCCCTGCCAATTACCCCTGATTTCTGTTGCTACACGGAGGCGCTTATGTCATGGAAATGAAACGCCGGCCGGGCTGACTCGCACCTCCTGTGTCTCTCAGCAGAATTTTGGGCCGCCCCTGGCAGGCGGGGTGACGGGCAGGACATCGGGATCCCTCCCCGGCTCATCAATCCCTCTCCATCAATCCCCGAGCAGACCCGGCAGCCATGGGATTGAAGGAAACAATGGGAAGTATTTGGTCAGGTCAGCCAAAGGAGCCTCTTTAATGAGCAAAGCCGAGCACTAATTAGTCCGGTGTGCAGCCCCTTGCCCCATCCCCACCCCTGCGGTTCTCCTTCAGGCGGGGTCACCGTGCAAGGGGAGCCGCAGGGATGAGCTTGGCAGGTGCCCACGTGTTTTTCTCCTTCCCGTGCCCTGTTAGGGAAAGGTAATCCCGAGTTGACAGGAGGGAGATGGCGAGCTGCTGACGGGAATTCCCAGCTGAGAGCTTTTGAGAGCGGTGGGAGCTTTGGCGTATGGATTAGGTTGCTTATATATACTATAGTGTGAAGGAAACGGGCGGTTTTGCTAATTCCCTTGCACTTTGGTTTAATAAAGTAGGATTTGTCTGGTGGGAAAGTGTAACAGTGGGATTTAAGCTGTGTGAGTCTCATGACTGGTGCTCGCCTGGCTGGGTGGGAAGCAGGGAAGCATCGATTGCATTCTGTCTCTCCTGTGTTCTCGTGTTTTTAAACATGATTGGAGTGCCCACAGCTTCGGGTGAGCTTTATTTGGGATTAGTTTATTTTAAAAATCCATATGCAGATACTTGCACTAAATTCTGTCTTCCAGAACTGCAGTGCCCTATGTCTTGGGAGAGCCAGGAGTGCTCGGTTTGTCAGTGCCTTGTGACAAAGACTCACCTAAACTGAGAAAGGATAAAGAGGGGGTGGCCAGGACACAGGAGGAGAAGGGGCAAGTTACTATCTGGTACAGCCTCTGTAGGAAAATGAGATCCTTCTGCTTCTGGTTTTAAAGAGAAAGGCCCCAATGGAAATTTAAAATCTGGATCTGCATCAAATCCTCAAAGTTCAGGGAGTTTAGAGCGAGGAGTTCGGTCCATTCCATCACTCATCAGAGCTGTCTGCAAAATTCACATCCCAATACTTTTTTCCAATCATAAATTCTGCCAAAGATGTGTGCTTGGATGTGAGATATTTTTACTTCTTTTTCATCCCTTTTGCTAATTTAATTCCCAGATCTAAATCAAGTTTTCCATCTCAGACTTCCAGGAGCTGGGATGCCTTGTTTGCAGCTGGGAAGCTTTGCTGTGCCCTGTGTGGTGTGGTGGGCGTTTGGAAAGGTTCACTTGCCTGCAGGTGACCAAGTGAAGGGGAGGCCTCGGGGTCAGGCTGCTTTATTGCCAGAGCCCAAGTTTGGGGATGTGCTAGGGAGCAAATCATTACAGTGCTCCTGCCCTTCTTTCCCTTGTTATTGAGGATAAAACCCAAGCCATTTTTGGGATATGCACAAATATGCTCCTGGTAAGGGCCCTGAGCAACCAGGCAGATTTTCTGAGCAGCCTCGAAGCAGCAAGGCACAGCAGCCACATGCTGGGCTATCCCTTATTCTTATTCTTTTCTGTTTTCTTGGGTGTACAATAAGAGCTAATCAAAGTGATGCTCTCCAGCAGGCTTTTGTGTATAGCATTACAGCAAAATCCTAAATTCCCCTTCCTGCTCATGCATACAAAGCAGGAAGAACTAGGATGGCTGCAGACTATTTTCAGATGATTTAGCCAAGGAGAAAATAACTGGATGGCTGGAAGAAGGAGAGTTTGATAGGAAATAACCTTGAAGCACAGCTCTGACATGATGGCAGGAGGTGCCCAGCTCCCTGAGATGGCCCTGCCAACATGAAATGCCAACAGGGAACGTGACTTCCAGAGGAGATGACAGAGGACAATATAGACAAGCAGATCACCCAAAATTCAGTGCAAGAGAGACTGCAGAGTGGGCTGGGTGCTCCCTTCTGCTCCTGATTTCAGCACTGACATACATGAAGTTCCCCCTGCTCATTCAGGACTCTCACCAGGTGCAGAGGTTGCTGTAAATCTGTGCAGCTCAGCTGACTGGGCTCATGGGAGCCTCTTTGTACCTGTACATATGTTGCTCCTTCCCCCACCAAAGGCAAAGGCATCACCTGGGATTTTCCCCTCACAGCTGGAGCGAGTCGGATGCTCCTTCAGCACGAGGTGAGGAAGTGGGCAGCAGCGATAGCTCTGACAACACTGGCAACAGCTCCCCAGAGATGTTCCTGCCGGGCAGGCTGGGGCTCACAGGGACTTGGATTCGCTGTTCCCGGTGCCCATCTCTTGGGAACAGCTCACCTTGCTTTGGATTTATCCCTTCAAGCAGAGAGGAGGGTTTGCTGCAGCCCGTGGTGCCCGTGTGCCAGGGCAGGGCTGGGTGTGCGTGCTGGCACTGCCAGGCCGGGGAGCCCAGCCCAGGGCACGGGGAGGGTGAGGATGAAGGACACAGCTGAAAGCTTTAGGGAAAGAGGACGGTTTTGGTGAGCCTGCATCGCCCTCTGCTGAAAAATCCAAGCAAAGGCAGCAGGGTCGCTGGCCAAGGAGAAAACTTGAGCGAGAAAGGGGAAATGAATGTGCAAAGGACACAAGTGAGGTCCGGGTTCCCTGGGGCCCGCTGGGACACCGCAGCATCCCCAGATGCTGCCCAGAGTCGGGGCTCGACTGGGGCTCATCCCATGCCCATCACAATGAGAGGGCTCTTGCTGGAGCCACCAGACCCTCTGCAGAAACTGGGACACATCCCATTTGTGGCAGGCACAGTCCCACTTTCCAGTATGGGAGCGGATAAGAGAGGCAGGGGCAGAGCCAGTGCAGCCGCTCAGGCTGGTCCTGGTGATGTGGCAGAGTCTCACAGCAGGCAGAGAATCGTGACTGGAACCAAACAGAATTGCACAGACAGGCTTGGTGCTGTGGGGCTGGGTTCAGAGCTGCTTCATAGCCCAGGTGGTGCCCAGGGGCCACGGCTGATGGGCATGAGCTGCAGAACACTTGGTGGGACTGAAAAACACACAGCAACCTGGACTGTGGGCACTGGGGTTTGTTGAGAAAGGGGCTGTAGCACTGTTTGGATACTGCCTGGCAGCTGGGAGTGAGCTCTACTTCAAAGCAGAGGTGGAGAAAATGCCCCCCTGGCCTGGCAGCATGTGCACAGCCCCTGTGGGGGCAGCTCATGGCTCAGTCTAAGCAAGGACCTCCAAGGAGCCCCTGCCGTGGCCTGCCCAAGGTGCTGCTCCCTGCACTGAATCTGCTCATACAGGTGTCTGTGCAGAGCTGGAGCCCAGGGCTCTGTGCCTGCCTTTCAGAGCCTCACTCGGAGGCTGTTTGTGCTTAGACTGGAAGAATGGGCTTGTTTCCTTGTAGATTCAAAATCTAAATTACAGAAAGGGTGAAATGCGGTGACTGGGCTGGCAGAGGCCCTGACTGTGCACTAAATCTGCAAGCGTGGGCCTGGCTTTTGTGCAGGGGGCTCTGCAAGTGCCAAGGTCACTGCTAATAAATCTGACTGGAGGACCAGCAGAATTTTATTCAACTTACTGCTAACAGCAGGCTCCTTTTTAACTATCTTCTTTTTTTTTTCCTTGCTCCCTTCTGCTGATTCATGCTCCTGCTTCTTCGGCACTGGGAGATGCCAGCATTCCTAAAGGTCATCACTTGCATGCAGCAGCTCATGCTGGGGAGTGTTTGCCAGCACCTACGAAATCGAAATGCTGAAGCGACTGCCATCATTTATATTTTCCCCAGCAGTGACAGACAGTTGCACAGCTTGCCAGCCGCCAAGCTGCCACGTTTCCAGCTTGGAGACGCTACTCCAAGGTGAAGGAGGTGCATGAGAAGTGATGCCTCCCAATGAACCCGATACCAGGTCACCTTGAGATGAGGATTCTCACCTGGGCTCCCCTGCAGGCAGTCCTCTTAGAGATATGGAAACCTCAGCGTCCAAGCATGCACCCCTCTGACTTACACCCAATCCATTCTGTCGCCCTGTGATCCCGTGACTCTGGGAAATGAGATCCTGCTGCTCACATCAGGTTTCATGCAGGAGTCATGCTGCTGCCTGTCCCGGGTCCCTGGGGAAGCAGGGCTGTGCTGCCCTCACTGCCACCTCTCTCCCCTGCTCTGCCTCTCCACTGTGGAGAAGACTCGGTGCTTTCCTTCGCTGCAGAAAGAGGCAGGATTTTATGGCATGCTGGCAGCATGCGAGCATCTCTGAGAAAATAAGTTATGTTTTAATTTTCATGGTGTGTCTCCCTCTTCATGGCAAAGGGATACTTCTGGTTTAGCTCAAGAAGTAACAGCACAACTGACATGTTTTTTTATTCAGGAAAGAAGTGAGGAAGACAGGAATCCTTCCTTTGCCTCCCTGGGTTATTTAATGACTATTTCCACTGTGGCACTACCAAAAATGCTGTATAAAATGACAGGGAGACTGCTACAGGCTGTGGCAGGTTTAGCAGCCAGTTATTTAATGTCCATCTCTTTAGAGGTAACCACTGATCTTACCCTTTCCTTTAAGAGCCTGTAACATAAGAAGACACATATCTTGTATCTGCTATCATCTGCCTCTGTTTCTTTTGATATTATTTTAAGTGAACCTTGCAAGAGCAGCGCTGAGAAGAGACCCCAGCTGCCTGCTGGCACTGTGGAGCAAGGCTCCCGTTTGTCCTCACAGTCCTCAGATTCCCCAGATCCAAGAGCTTCTCCTTCGGCGAGGGAGGATGCTGACCTGGGAGGCACCCACAGCCTCTAAGACATTTTACCAATACCCAGCTGAATCCCTGCTAGAAAATCAGCATCCAGACGAACTGAGGGCACTAACAGGGCATGTGTGTTTGCCTCCTTAGAGCACGGCTTGTGAGCATGCAGGAAAGCAGAATCTCAGAGCAATATTGCCACTATTTTTTGGCTGCAGGTCCTTGCTCGGCAGCAGGGGAGGTGCCACACAGCAGGCATCTGTAACTCATCAAATCAATTAGTTCCTTTGTCTGCGGGAGGAGTCGTTAGCCAAAGACAAATTAAAGGAATGTCCAGTAAGATATTCTATTCTGAGAGGAGCTGTCCTATTTTCTCATACTAATGACAGGCTCCAAAACCTGTGCACAACTTAGCTCGTTATTAGAACTAATTGGTGCCAGGCATTCCATCCTCTCTGATAGGGCTAACCATGGGGATGAAATTTTCTCAGTTAATGAACCAGAGAATGGATTAAGACCTTTCAAAGTGCAGTTCATATCTCAGTTTAATTGGAAGGAGTATATTAGCTGGCTTTTTTTATGGCTACAAAGGAAAGCCGTGTTTTGGGGTGGAAAAGCACACGCACAAATGCTTTCCCTGCCACTGGGGAGCTGGGAATTTCTAATTTCAGTGTGGCAGTGCCTTCCCCAGCACTGTGAGCCCGAGGAGGGATGGAAATGGGCTTTATTCTGTGTGAGCAGCACTCGCTATTCCTACTGCGCAAGGTCCTGTGAGCAGAGAGCAATTAGTGCTGGTCTCCCCACGCCAGGGAGCTGCTGCAGCCCAAGGGCTGGGCTGGGCATGGTGCATCCTCCTGATGGAGATCCACGTCCTCCAGACCCTCATGCCCCAGAGCACACTTTGGTGTTTTTATACCGATCCCATTCTAATGTTTTTTATGCTGTTCTGAAGAGTAAATTTGTGACACCCATTTTTTCTGGCTCAGTATTTTTTTTATTTTTTATTTTTCTGTGTGATTTAGAACTTTTTCTTCTGCCAGAAGTGGAAAAGCAGAATCCTTTTAGGAGTCCCACACACAGCATGTAACCTGTGGTCCATATCCAGGCAGCACAATCCATTCTTCATGCATTTTCATAGGCCTTCAATATTTGTAAAATTTCAGCCATTGCAGCCAGGTTCAGAACATTAACTCTTTTCCAACCTATTGGCAACCAACAAATCCTGCTTAACATCCATTACTAGCCCATAATTTGAATCATGAAAGTTTTACTGCAACATCATAAGAAATCCTCAGGAAAAAGATTGTGCTTCAGGGGAACAGAATATATTCTTCAGTCATCCTGTACGTTCCTCGTGATTTCCTGCTGCATTTCCATTTGCTCTTGCCTGGCCTCATGGTGCACAAGCCATTGTGTAACTCCCCAGAGAGCTGGAGCCACAGAATTTGTGAGTTTGGGCTTACTTTGACTGGGAATTCAAACAACCCCAGTTATAGTGACAAGAACCCTGGTAAATCACCCAAAAATCCATGCAAAATGCATGCTACTCCTTCAACTCCACTTGGGAGTGCTTCCTGCTGGAAACTAGTGACCTCAACTAAGTTGTGATAAATGCACCTAATGAAGCAGTTTGGTCAGTGTTATTTACTTATAGTTTATTTGGCTCAAGTGGAAAGTCAGTTTATCAAAGTCCCTGCAAAAGACAGGAACTCTGGAGAACATCTGGTTATGTGAGGGTAACTGGGAATAATGAGGTGAAGTGCTCTGTCCCTTTGGTTTTGGAAGTTCTATGAGCATGCACAAAGTTTTATATATCACTTGCTTAAAATGTGCTTGGGCTAACTGGAAATATTACAGTGTGTGTTTTTTAATCCTTATTCCTCTGCAAGCTGGAATTGGATTTGTGGGTGGCCCTGAGGGGCCCTCACAGCAGCGCCATGATGGCACCTGAGGGGTGTGGGCTGGCACCCCTTCACCACCTCCCCACCACGGCAGGCAAGGATGGGAGGACATAGACTGGATCAGGGTCAGCTTTGACATCAAGAGGAATTTCTTCATGGAAAGGATGGTCAGGCGTTGGAAGGAGCTGCCCAGGATGGAAGTGGAGTCCCCATCCCTGGAGGTGTCCGAGGAACAACTGGACATGGTGACAAAATCGGGGTGACAAGGTGGTCTTGGGTCATAAATTGGACTCAATGACCTTGGGGATCTTCCCCAACCTAATGGAGCCTGTGGTGGAGAGGGCAGGGCAGAGCCTGTTCCATGGCGGCTCAGGGGTGTCACACCTCTCCTCACCGCACCCAACATGGCGGCTCAGGGGTGTCACACCTCTCCTCACCGCACCCAACATGGCGGCTCAGGGGTGTCGCACCTCTCCTCACCGCACCCAACATGGCGGCTCAGGGGTGTCACACCTCTCCTCACCGCACCCAACATGGCGGCTCAGGGGTGTCACACCTCTCCTCACCGCACCCAACATGGCGGCCCCGCCCCGCCCTCTCCCGCCGCGGGTCCTCCCGCCGCCAGGGGGCGCTGCGGGGCGGGGCGGGGCCGGCCGGCCCGGGTGACCGCGGCGTCACGTGGCGGCGGGGGGGGGGGGCGGGCCCGGACGAGCGCGGGTGTCCCGGAGCGGCCGAGAGCAGCGCCCGGCACAGCCCAGCCCGGTACAGCCCGGCACAGCCCGGCCCGCAGCGTCCCGGCCCGCCGGAGCCATCGCCCGGCCCAACCCGCAGCGCCCCCGGCCCGGCCCGCAGCGCCCCCGGCCCGCCCGCCCGCCGCCACCATGCTGGCGCTGCTGTCCCGACTGCTCGACTGGTTCCGCTCGCTCTTCTGGAAGGAGGAGATGGAGCTGACCCTGGTGGGGCTGCAGTACTCGGGCAAGACCACCTTCGTCAACGTCATCGCGGTGAGCGGGGCGGCGGGCGGGGGCTGGCAGCGGCCTGAGCCCGGCCCGGGGCCGCGGGGCTGGAGCGGGGCCGGCGGGCCGGGCCGCGGGGAGCGGCGTGTGAGGAGCCCTCGCTGGGTGGGATGGCTGAGCCCTGGCGGCTGCCCTGCCTCCCTGCACCTCTGTGTGCTGGTGGGACCCGCGGGGACGCTGATCCCACAGCGGGGCACGGCCCCACAGCGGGCTCTGAAGGCGCCTTTCAGTCGGGGTGTCGGTGTGGCGGGGCTCGTGTTAGCAGGTGTGGAGATAACATTGTGTGTCTTCAGCTGCCGCCTCCTTTCGACTGTTTTTAAGTAGTCCTAAATCATTTAAGTGTCAGCACCCACTCACGGTTCTCCTCTCAAATATATGCTTATCGATTGCCGAAACCCATATCAAATAATCTCCTTTCTCTTAAGGTGCAACTTACCTAAGAAGTGCAGCTCACAAGCACAAGCCCATCAGCAGCAAACTGCTGCACTTGGGCCTGCTGATCTGGTGATGTGCCTGGAGCAGGTAAAGGAAGGGTGTGGGAATACTCCTACACGAAGCTTTTCCATTGTTGAACGAGATAAAGAGTGGCTTTGCCTAAATGGCGTGTTCAGCTTCATCAGTGTCCTGCTCTGCTGATGTATGTGGTGGAAAACATTCCAGGAGACAAGCTGAACTTCGGGAGCTCCTGAAATGGGCAGCCAGGTTTTTCAGGGAGCGTGAGTGACCTGAGTGCAGTGCACCTAGAATGAGAAGGCTGGTGTCTCTAGCTTTAGAGTGAGCATACCTTCAGCTTGTCTTTTGATTTTTGAGGCTGTGTCCTTAACCACATGGAGTAATTGTGAGAATGCATTTATTTAAGTGCCAGTTGAATGACTTACTGGCTGGGAAAAGGACTTTTGTTCTCTTGCAGTTATGCATCATCCTTGCACACTGACAAACACCCTGGCAAAACATAACCAAGCCCCTGTGTAGCTCAGGTGTGAGCACTCAGTGGGCTTCCTGATAATCATGGAAAATGGGTTACTTCATGAAAGGTAACTTCTCTGACTAGTTGTTAGCTGAAAGTTGCTGGAGTAACCCAGGAATGCCATGAGCCTTTTCTTTCACACTCTGCCTATACATGTGGGCTTGGATTTGTAGAACTGGAGGTCTGAGATTGTTGAACAGCTTCAATCTGTGGCTGCTGAACTGATACTGCTTGGAGTGTTTCTGCAGCTGGGGGCTCTCTGCAGGCTTTTCATCCTCTGGAGTCCTCCTGATGATGGCACTTGACAAAAAAATGCATCTGAATAGCAGCAGCAGCACGTGTTTTGGGAGTTACCTGTGAAACTCACTGCAGGTGTGTGCAGCAGTCAGAGCTGTAGGAACTGCACATCAGTTGAGTCCATCTAAGTTTTCTCCAGTGGGAGAAGTTTCCCTAAGTAAAGCTGGAGTCTGTTTCCAGCCTCCTCTGCGGGGGTTGAATCTTGCAAGGTTTCAACCACATGTTAGGATCACACCCAGGCATTTATCTGAGTGAGTGCCATTCAAAGAGCCTTGCAAAACCCCGGGAAGGAGGAAGCTGTTGAGCGTGCTGACACAGCCTCCTTAGCTGGTTTAGTTTGGAAGCATCAGGTCACATTTCTGAAGTTTTTAATTAGGAAATCTAGTGAGTCTTTACACAAAAAAAACAGAGGGAGGGGGTTTCCTCAGGTTTGTATTATTGGTTTAAACGAAATAATAGCATAACCTTCAGTTACCAGTGCAAAATCTCTTTTTAGAGAAGCGCAGTCCATGGCATGCAGAGCTGATTTCTTATTTGCTTCCTTGACTGATTTTAGTTCAGAGCCTGCATTTGGGAATGAGTGCAGGAAAAGAACAACGGCTCTCTGCAGGCCAGTTAATGGTTTGGGTGGATGGGACTGTTGGGATTCCTCAAAACTGAAATGAAAGGAATGACACAGCAAGATGTCCTGTAGGATGGCTCTAAAAGCTGGAGTGCACACCAGGAACTTGGTGTGGCTTAGAAGGTTGTGTGCTGCTTAACTAAGAGCTGTGGCCAGTCTCGACAACAGTGAGTTTAATCCAATATAAATCTCTAATGTAATCTCTAGCCATCAAGTCAGGAACTAGAGGGAAAACTCAACCAATCGCATAGGGAAGCTTGGTACAAGGCCTGACTGCTGCTGAAGTGGACAGGCCACGAGAGGCAGACAGTCCAGTTCTAGAATAATCCTCTTCTAGATTGGTAGCGGGTTTTGACCACGTTTATTCCTCCAGTGTAAACAAACACTTGATTTGTAATCAGACTAAACAAGGGCCTGGAGAGTCAGAGGACAAGAGGGAATGGCTTTGAACTGAGAGGTGGAGAGGTTAGATTAGATATTAGGGATAAATCCTTCCCTGTGGGGGTGGTGAGGCCCTGGCACAGGTGCTCAGAGAAGCTGTGGCTGCCCCATCCCTGGAAGTGTCCAAGGCAGCTTGGACAGGGCTTGGAGCGGCCTGGGACAGTGGAAGGTGTCCCTGCCTATAACAGGAGGTGGCACTGGATGGTCTTGAATGTCCCTTCAAACCCAAACCCTCCTGTGATTGCTTTCATTAGAAGGTTTAAAACCCAACGTTAGCAGTGAAATCTCGTTAGAGCTGGATTCAGCTAATGCAGCTTCTGCTTTTCTAAGGCTCCGCATTAGTCACTGTCTCTAATTAGATATTAAGCATAAGTTTTCCATGTGCATGAGTAAACTTGCTCACAAGGGAGGATATCATTTCTTCCTGGTCCTAATTTCCCTAATGTGGATAGCCTGTGGCTCTTATTCAGAGAAACTGCATGTCATCCCGGGATCGCATCTGGAGCAGTCACCTCCTGATCCGAGCCCTGGAAATGCCCATTATTTACAGACTGTGCAGGATCCTGTGCTGTTTGCAGCTTGTGGCCATTCCTGGCCTTCCCTCAGGCTGGCAGCTGGAGCTGGGAGCCGTGGCCGTGCTGCTGTGGGGAGCACGAGAGGCAAGGGGGCTGCTCCAGCCGCGTGATGCAACTGAAACACGACTCAAGTAAACTGAGCCTGCTCCCGGCCCCGCAGGTGCTGCTGGAGAATGGGGCACTCCTGCAGCCTCAGCCTCTCTCGTGGAACAGTGGCATGTCCTGGGCTTTCTGTACAAGTTTTGCTTCGTTCCTGGTAGGTTGATCCTTGATCCAGGAGTTTGGCCCTGCAACACTGAAGCTCATTAGCCTGACAGCCAGCGGACTTCTGGAGTGGGAGGAAGTTGGACTTTTCTGATACAGTTACCAGATTCAAGAGCTAAACTCAACTTGTTTGTGGGAAAAGGGTAAATAAGGTCCCTTTTTAGGATTTGTGTCAGAGCCTGAATTTGTTCGGGTTTTTTAACTTTGGACTATCTGGCAAGTGTTGGAATGAGACTGTAGTTTCTAGAGAGAGGCAATTCCTGAAGTGCCTCTCAACAAAGGATTCGTTTGGCCAGCTGGGAGCTGCAACTTCCTTCTGTTCTTGTGACTGTTATAAGTAACTTTGACTTGAAGAAGCCACACCACAGAAGTGCAGGAAAATATTGCTCTAAAGAGTTCCAGTGCTGCTTTAATGCCTTTTGAACCACCCAAGTAGGCCATAAATCTTGAGTGTTGTCACTTCATACGTGGCTAAGGGTGAAGGGTGATAAAATCTGAAGTGTTTCTTAATGGCAGAAGTCTCTTGAAATGCATTGCATCAGTTCATTAGCTAATAAAGCTCCTAGGAGGTGACTCGGACCCTTTCATTGCTTGCTGTACCCTAAGGTGGGTTAAAGCAGGTGACTGAAATCAGAGTCTGCTTTTTCCATCTTGATGCTGAGTTCCTGTAGGGCACTTTGTAAGCAATGGCAGAGCTTTAAGTGGTAAAATCTGGATAAGGACACTTTCTTCACTATCAGAAGCATGAAACGTCCTGAGCTCTTGTATGACTGACTTCTAGACAGACATATGCCTTCTTTATGGTAGATATTTGCTAAGCAGTTCATGTCCTTTTAAATATTCAATTAAAGTCAGGGCTGGGGAATTAAAAATGCCTTTCTTCGTCACATACCACTGTTTTGGTTTCTGCAGCAATCATTCCTGGTAGTGTTGTTGGGATGCATTCCAGGGATTGAAGCTTCTAATCTGGAGTTCAGGCTTCTGATCATGATCACAAGTAGCTGGAACACTGAAGTATATCCTAAAGAAGGAAGCTGGACTGCTTGGAGAGTTGATTTGTCCATTTATGATGCACTACTTGGTTAAGGCTATGAGTGTTGCAGAGGAGGCTTAGTGTAGGGGTAGCTTGATATAATGCTAAAATTGCACTGCTTTTTAAATATTTTTTTTAAGAAGACATTTTGGAGACATGCAGCATTTTTTCTTAGTGGGAAAAGGAAGAAATTTTTAGAGATGAGCAGCTGGGTTTGATGTAATACTCTGGTTCAGGTGGATTGGGAGTGTCCTGGCTGGATTCCATACTCCAATGGTGTTGTCTCCTAGTTGGTTAAGCTTGTTTGTGATCTCATCTAGCTGGATGAAAAGTATTATGATTAAAGATAAAGCAATCTTTGCTGTGTAATAATGAAGTCTGTATGAAGAAATTGGTCCTATAACAGTAGTGAATCACATCAGCTTTATGAGATGCAAACTAAAGGCTGCCCTGACCTTCTCTGATGACACCAAGAATGTTCTTGTGCAGGCTGTGGAATCAAAATCAAGCTGCTTAGGGGGCTGACAGTCTGGTAAGAGTTGTTCCAGGCCAGGCTGGACAAGGCTTGGAGCAATCTGGTGTAGTGGAAGGTGCCCTGCCCATGGCAGGAGGTGGAACTGGATGGGCTTTGAGGTTCCTCCCAATTAAAACCACTCTACCATTCCGTAACTCCCTGGAATCTGAGTTTCTGGCTGTAGCTTATGGTTATGGAGAGACAGATGAAGAAACCCAAATGTGGTTTTGCTTGGTTTACTTTTTTTTGACTCCAGACAGCTGGAAATGGTAGGTTTAATAAGGTTGTTGTAATATTAGTTAAATTATGAAAGGGATTAAACTTGCATCCTTTGTACACTTCTGGAATGTCAGGGGATTAAACACTTGTCCTAAGTTTTCCTCTGGGAGATGAACTATACCTGTAGGTGGCTTGTCAGAAATGCTGCAGTCTGTGATTTGGTGCTGCTGCTGATACAAGGTGAGCTGAACCCAAACTGATCCCAAACTGATGGAATAAAGTCCCTTAGTTCAGTCTGGATGCAGTTTCACTGCTCTGAATAATCCTTATCCAACATAAGTACTCATCTGGGTAAGTGGGTTCATGCTGCACTAAAATCTCATGTTTGGGTTCTCCAGGAGCTTTGAAGGGAGCATCTCTTAAAGCTGAAGGCTGAAGGATTAGTCCTGTGGGTTCTGTGTGCATGTGGCCTCTGAAACTGGATTTGTTTAGTCTCCCTGTCCCTTATCTCCTACACGGGTTGGAGTTAGCTTTGTTTGGTGACCTTCAGTTTGTGCTGCTGCTGTTTGGTCTGGGTGGCCTCGGGGCTGAGGCTTCCATCAGAATCCCTGCTGGAACAGGTCCTGCCCTTCCAGGAGCCCTGCAGGGAGTTCAGGGTCTGCTCGTGGGCTGGGCACCAGTGCTGAAAACAGCATTGCTGGGTTTGTCAGCAGCTACTCCTGCTGTCCTTGGTCAGTGTTTGAGCAGTGCTGCTGTGTGTGACAACAGCCAAAGGCTTCCCATCGGGAATTGGAAATATTGCTGTGCCTATCAAACTTGTTTTAAGGCTGGGGTTTTAGAAGGAGAAAGAATCTTATTGTGAGCACGCAGTGATAGCACCGAGTACTCTGCTCTGGGAGGGAAGGCTGATTCAAATGAAATGACTGCTGGTAGAAGTGTTTTCCTTCGAGTAGCTTTTGCATATGAATACTCTAAGTTGAAGCTGAATTCCTGGCTTTTTTCCTCTGTGGAGGTAGTAAACAAAAGCCCTCTAAATTCTGAGTTTGGAGAACTGTTTCTGGGCCAAGACAGTTGAATGTGGTAGCAGAATCCATCAAAGGAGATCACTGTCTGCTGCTAAAATCCTTTACAATAGTTTTGACCAATTTTTGACCTGTCTTAAAAGAGAAGGTGACTGCCAATAGCCTTCCTTTCCAGTCCACTGCCTGTGAGCAGAGGAACACCCACACTCACATCAGGGGAAGGTCTTTCAAATGAAGACTTGAGCTGACCCAGATGTTCATGGCAGCTCTGGATTGTCCCTGTGCAAAGCAGAGAACAGGCAGCTGAAACTCAACTGAGTGAGTGCAGTTTTAAGGTTTTGAGGTTTTTAAGCAAGACAAAACAAGTTTGGGGATGTGCAGCGTGGGTAGTGAGCACTTGGGAAGGAATAAGATACAGCAGCTTTCCTGAAGATTCTGTACAAGTTTCCTGTGGTGGGTCACAGTAATTTCAACATTACATTAAAGATGTGGCAAATGAAGTGCTGCTCCAATCTGCAGGAATCTGTATCCTAAAAGAGCAGTGGGAGAACATGAAATTGGTACTGAACACGGTGCAATTAGTGGGATGACTGGCACAGTGAGTGCTGCAAGGGAGGGCTGTAAACTCCTCACAGGGAAGGGCAGGGAGTGTTTGGACAGCTTGATGAGGGTCATGATAAGGTTGTTTTATGGGGAAGAATCAGGGGGAAGGCCAACAGAACAGATATCCTGGTGGGAATCACTTCTAGACCACCCAGCCCAGGCTGGAGAGGCATCAAAATCTTCCTTAAGCTGCTGGGAGAAGTCTCATCATGGCTAGGCCTTGTTCTCATGGGGGGACCTCAGCTTCCCACATGTCTGCTGGAAATAAACCCAGCAGGGAGGTGATGAGTCCAGGAGGTTCCTGGAACGTGTGTTCCTATTGATAAGAACAGCTCTCGAGAGAAGGATCTGGAAGGATCTGAGTGGGAATAGTTGGCAGCATCTGGGGTAAGGCTCAGCAGCACAGAGATGGAGGCTCAGGGAGTGCTTGGGAGACGCTGGGATAGGAGCTGTGGGTGTGGGGTGTGATTGTGGAGGCAGGAATGTGGAGGCAGGAATGCTGTGGTGCTTGAACAACGTGGCAAGTGACCCTTCAGAGGCAAGATTGGTTTGAGGAGCTGAACTGAGCTGCCCCAGCTGTGGCAGCACAGCTGACCATCAGCTCTGAGCTGTGCTGATTGCTCTGGCCACAATGGGCAGCTCAGGCCCTGGCATTTTGGGCAGGAATGGGAAGTTCCTGGACTGGCATTCCCATTTGGCACCCACCCTGCTCTTAGAAGGGGTAGAGTGGCTTCTGAAGCCATGCTGCAGGGTCTGACCCAAGCTCCTCGTGCAGCCCTGGTCCTGCTGGCCACACTGCTCCTGACACAAGCCACAAGCTGTTTGCCTTCATGGCTACCTGGTCAGGCTTAGCTGCTCGTTGCAGTCAGGCCCTAACTCTGGGGTGGTGTGTCTGCTTCAGAGATCCCAAAAAGCTTTGAGCCCACAGGAACTTCTCTGGGCAGTGTCAGGAGAGAGGTGCAGACTTTGCTGCTGTGATACCAAATCCTAATTAAACAAATGAATGCTTTGGGATCAACTCTGATTTTTCCAAATGTGCTTGACTGTCTGGTTCTATTACACATAATGGATGTAGTGAGCTTCATAATGGCCACTGTGGCTGATTCACCTTCTGCCAAACAGCCAAGGGAGAAATCTGTAGTAGTGTTGAAAACTCTTGTTCTGGCTGCAGGAGATGTTTGGGAACTTGGCTCTCAAGCTGCTGCAGATGGAAGTGTTACAGACAGTAAAACATCTGCCACTGGAGAGGCTCTCCAGTGCAGTGCTGTTTGCAGCAGTTCTGTCCCAGCTGGGGGTGATGCTGAATGTCTGCTGGAAGCGGGCTGGGATTCTCTGGAGCTGCGTTTGCACTGCTGGACACGCTGGACACTGCGGCCTGGCAGGGAGCTGACCTGTCAGGTTCTTCCACTTCACAGCCTTTAACGCTCCTCAGGGAGTCACCCCGTACCTGTGGGCTGGAGTGGTTTATTACTGCTACTGCTGGCCAGAGAGCAGCTTGCATCAGAGGGAACCCTTCTGGATATTTCCAGCTCCCAGGTAACTGGGAGATCCTGGCATGCAGGCCTTGGCTCCAGCAGAAGTAGGTGAATGGCTCTTTTCCTCCCCTTGCCCTGGCTGTCCAGCTGTTAAGCTGTGCAAAGCACTTTCCCAGGTGACTTTTCTCCCCTGGCTGCCTCAAGGCTTGAAAAATTATTTCAGTGCTTGTAAGAAATGAGGTGTCCAACTTCACGCAAGCTCCAGTACACATGGATTTAACACCCATAACTTCTTGGCCGTAAAACCTTCAGCTGGAAGGCAAATGGTTAGAAAAAGCTTGTGATATTTTACTATGTAAACCACTTGTGTCAGATAAGCACTAAATTTAGCTTTCTCTCCTTTTTTTTTTCCCAGTCAGGTCAATTCAGTGAAGATATGATTCCTACTGTGGGCTTCAACATGAGGAAAGTTACAAAGGGTAATGTTACAATAAAGGTATGTTGCCATTGTTGACTGTTTTCTTTAGCTTCTAGTTTGAAATTCACGTGTTTGCTCTGTTTTGCTTCCAGCCTTGAGGCAAATATAGAAAACTGAAGAGGCTCAGCTAAATCTGTTGAGTAGTTTAAGGAGACATTTATGTTTATTTATGGAGCTTCTGAAATGAGAATCTGTGTGTGATTCCCAGGTTCGTGGACTAGTTAAAGCACTGTTTTGATAATACTGTCTGGCTTCAATCTGAGTGTTTGAGGCCCAGGGATGCTGCTTTCCTTCTCAGGTTGTTTTACTGAAGGTTTACATCAAAAGCAAAGCTTTAAGTGAATACGTTGTATTTTCTTGTGTACCTCAGTGTGTAACTTTATACACAGGATGTTCTTGCGTCTGGTGTGAGATGCTCCAGTTTACATCTCCTGCTGTTGGGCCCTAAGCTCTGAGCAGCTGTGCAAGGGATTATTCCTGTTTTAACACGGGAGACGTCAAGCAGCTGCTTAAGGAGAAAGGAAAAACTGTTGTGATTTCTTGTCTTATCTTTGCCTGACATGTTTAAACACAGTGCATGGCTAAATTGTCTTTCTCCCCTTCCCTTAAGATTTGGGATATAGGAGGGCAGCCCCGATTCCGAAGCATGTGGGAGCGATATTGCAGAGGAGTTAATGCTATTGTGTAAGTGTCCTTCCTTCAGCTCTGCTTCCTTCACATGTGCTTCTCTTCTCTGGGAGCCTTCCTAACACTGCATGCCTGACTCTGTACTTCTCCTTGTGATTCTGAACCTGCACTGCAACCACACTGACCTTTTTCACCCTTAAGTTCAGGGCTCAGGATGGGTTATTTTATCAGTGTCTGATCTGGGGTACTGACTCCTCCCTGTCTGAACTGGGTGGCAGTGCTAACTCAAAGCATCTTCCTTCTACTCTGCTCTTGCAGAATTCTTTTCAAAAGAACTAAATTCTTTGCTAAGAAGTCCTAGCTTTGTTGAAAGCCTTGTTGAATGTGCTCAAGGAAAGAGTGATGTTTCTGCAGGAGCTCAGTGTCACTGACCTAACCTGAAATTCTCTTTAAAGCTACATGGTAGATGCTGCAGATCGTGAAAAAATAGAAGCCTCTCGAAATGAGCTGCACAACCTTCTAGATAAGCCCCAGTTACAAGGAATCCCTGTAAGTAACATCACCTTAAACACCATTAAATGTCTCTGAGGAATGTGCATCACTTGAGCAACTCTGAAGTCTGCCTTGAACTCTGAATTGTAAGGCCCAACCTTACTGGTCAGTGTAAGCATGAACAATATCTGCCCCTGGTGCCATAAACCGGGTTTTGACCTTCAGTGGTGTTATTTCATTCAGTGCTCACAAAACATAATAAATACAATTGAAACAGTAGTTCAGAGCATTCCACAGGATGAGTCTGTGCTATTGACTAAAGGTTAGCCACAGTGTAGTACAGAAGTGTAGAGTAAGTTTGGGGGATCTCAGATGAGTGTGCTGCATATGTTCTCAGATTTTTCAGCTGATGTATTCCCTTGCTTGCTCCTGGCACAGAGCAGTTTATTTGTACCCCCTCTTTTGCTGTGACTAGGTCAGTCTTTCTTGATCTGATTTAACAGTGAATATCTCATTCCATTAGATTTAATAGGCAGATGCAGACTGCTCATAAGACTCCCTTGAAGTTTGTTTGGTTTCTGGTTTTGGTTGGGGTTTTTTTCTGTTTGTTTGGGGTTTTTTTAAGCAAGGCCACAACCATTTCCTTCTCTGGATTTCAGGTTCTAGTACTTGGAAATAAGAGAGACCTTCCTAATGCTTTGGATGAGAAACAGCTAATTGAAAAGATGTAAGTCTAACCCTTGCTAAGAAACATTTCTCTTACTCAATAAATTCATGTACATAGGACTGTTATTAGATCAGGAAGCTCACATTTATGAGTGGAAAACCCAGCAACAGCAGGTAACTGAATATTGTACAGAACAAGTTTTGTGGGGAAGGGGAAGAGGAACAGTTCACATTGTCAGTAAGAGTCCATGTGTCAGTGAAATGTGTGCTGAAATCTTCTCTCTTTCCTAGGAACCTTGCTGCTATTCAGGACAGAGAAATCTGCTGCTACTCAATTTCTTGCAAAGAGAAAGATAATATAGGTAACTATTATCCCAAAACACTGAGAATTATGAAGTGCTGTCAGAGGATGGACTGGGGGGATTGTAGCTTCACAAACTTCCTGTCTTCAGGAAACCAGGAACAAATCAAAGACCAATGCACGAGTGCACTGGTTAAATTCAGCGTAACTCCTGATGGTGGTGAGGAAGCCTGACTGGTGTTAAAGTTTTAGGGGTTGTAGTTACCAAAAGACGCCAGTCCCTTTGAAATCTGCTCCTTTCTTCAGTCAGTTTGCAGGAAAGAGCTGACCAGTCCATTAACTTGGCCTAAATGATTTTATACTTCTGTCAAGTGCTCTCACCTCTGCCTCACTTGGTGAGGATGCCAAGTACTTGCAGCAAGTTTTTCCTCAAGTCATTCCCTTGAAATAATCACCTTCCCTTGCTGTGTTATCAGAGCAGTTTGTGTTGTGGCATCTGCCAGTCCCCATTCTCTGCAGGCAAACAGTGCCTTTTTCTGGCACAGACATCAAATGCTGTAGAACTTGTGGAGTTCAAAGCAGAAACAATGTCCTGTGTAATTTCTGATATTTGCCATAAGCTTTGTGAGTAAACTGAGTCATCTCAGCTGAGTAAAAACAGAATTTTAACAGCACTTTACAACCTTTTCCTGATGCCTTCCATGGTTGCCATGGGATTGACACTGGTGCATTGCCAGGGTAACAGGAGTTTGCTGATGAAGAAACTTCAGGGTGATGCTCCCAGAAGAAGCTCTAAAGGACACCTGGATGCCTTTATAGGAAAAAAAAAGCTTCTTTCTAGGAAAACTGAACAGTCTGTGGATCAGTTGTTGCTTCCAAGAAGCCCCTGTCACCTTAGCATCAGTTAAAGGTTCAGACACGATGGATGGAAGCAGAGACTCCTTTCTGTGGAGATCCACACAACGCTCCCAGCTCAGCTGAGCATCACTGAGGCTGTGGGGAGGGGAGCCAGGGCCTTTCCCTTCCTTAGGAGAGCCTCTTCAGGCAGGGAGGAGCACAATGCCTTGTACCACAGGGCTAAACCAGCTTTGTTCTCATTAGGGGAGGAGCTGCAGACTGGCTGAATAGAGCAGTGCTGATCTAAAACTAATTATGGGAGCCATAGTGAAATGTCCTATGAAGGAATGTATTTTTGCTAGAGATGGACAGAACTGAGGAGCCAGGATGTGTGGGGCAGTGCCTGTCATTGTTACCTAAAGGATGCTGGGCAGTTACAGGATCAAAGCATGGGCAGCAAGCATCCTAAAACATTCTGTTCATCTGCCCTGGGCCATCCTCTAGAGAAGGGCTTGGATATTCCTGTCCTGTGTTTGGGACGCTGGAATACCAAAGCCTTGCCACTTGTACCAACACAGACACTTGCATGTGGAACTTCTCTTCTCTCTCCCTGTAGATATCACGCTTCAGTGGCTTATTCAGCATTCAAAATCTAGAAGAAGCTGAAGTCTTCCTGGAATCTCCAGTACCAGTTGGCCATAATCTCAATTGTCCACTTCCCTCCATAATGAGATACTACCCAAAAATCCTGTATCAAGAATCTGCCTTTCACGGTTCATTTCTCATGTGCACTGCTGAAGACTTGTATTCCTATTCTGTCACGAAACAACTAGAGTTGTCATGATAAAGTCAGCACAAATATTTATTTTACAACCATCTGTGGTGGGAGGGCTGTGGGGGGGCTTTTTAAAAGAATATCTCTACCATGTTAACTACGATGGTACACTCTGTTCTGGTTTTTCAGGGCCAGGTTTTTATATGATTTTCAGCAAGTGTTTTATTTCTAGTGTTTAGTGGCTTGAAGATGCTGATGCTTGACAGCATTAAGATTCTGTAAGATGCCACATACAGTAGTTAGAAAACATTTAAGCGTGAGTTGTGGGATACTGATTGGTCTCACAAATGCATGTGATGTGTGTATGTAAGCAGAGAAATGGAAACTGTTTGCAGAGGGGAGCACAAGGCATAGATCAGCATCACTAATCTACAGCTGAGATCCTGTCACTTGAAAAAGAAAACTCACTTGGTGAATTAGGAAAGTCATCTGTTTCAAATCATTCTGTTGCTTCCGTTTAACATTTATGTGGGGGATGGGAATGGACTGTTCTGTCAGACTTTCAAAAATTGGAGTATTCCAGCATGAAAACAAATGGCTAGGAACTTCAGGCTTCGTTCAAATACATTTTTCTATCTCCAGATACTCGTGGTCTCTCTCTGAAACCAGAACACGCATTCTGAGCAGCTGCATGACACCCAATTTACTGATGCTCTTGTATCGAGGCAGTTGTTGACCTTTAGCACAATCTGTGTGTAACTGTCAGTGTCTCTCCTGCTCCTGCAATGGCTGGGCACAGTTTCACCTGGTGCTACAGAATACCTGGGCTATTGTGACAACTCTAGACCCGCCTGCTTTCTCCATGTAACCATGTGCAAAGCCTGTCAGATGCAATGAAATGTTTTGCTGTGTCAAAGCACAAGAGAGCCAATGAATTGATCCTGTCTCTTGACTAGCTCCTGCAGCTTAGGGAAGTGTGTATAAACTCAAGATTATAATGTTTCCGTAGCTCTACTTTCTCAGTGACTTCAGCATATTTAAAGGGACAGCTTTGTTAAGACTGGTTTGTTCATCCAGCAGTGTCAGTGTAGCTACTCGTGTGTGCAGATCCATGGTGCAGCTGCTTGTGTTGCCTCACACTGTGTGTGATTCCTCACCTCCATGTGGTTTGCATCCCGTGGGAGCCTCGGGCTGGGAGCAGCGTTCAGTGCCCTCGGTTCTGACAAGCCAGTGTTAATGCAGACTGCCATGGCCTTACTGTCGTGTCCCAGCTCTGGCACTGCTGCACAGACACTACACGCTGCCTGCCTTCAGTCTGAAGTTGCATTTTAACTTTTTGTCCCCTTTCAGTTCTCTGAAGCATGATTGCAATTAATCCATACTCTGGTGCTGTAGAGGAGAGGGTGTATTAACTTGCTACTGTAGTCCTGAGTTCACCAGAACTGCTACAGTTACTT